>NW_016690180.1:3672856-4244682 GCF_001604755.1 Lepidothrix coronata | reverse complement strand
CCTTGTATCTTTTCTTCGGGGCTCCTCTCTTGCGGCAGCCAGTGGCAAGTTCACCATAGAGCAGGATCTTAGGGAGATAACATCATAATAAGTCTCAGTGTCCTGAAAGAGTAAAATTTACAGTCTTTGAAAAGGACAACATATTCAAGCATAATTTCCTAAACTTAGTGGAGTTGAATGCATGAAGCACTGTAACATAGTACCAAGCTAGGAATAGGTGTACAAAAATTTTATGGTCATTTTATCCACAATTAATGACCATAACACAAAGAAAATAGTATTTAAATTAATGCAAATCCACATCTATATCTAGCCTTTTCCTCTCAAAGTATTCCATTCCCGTACTAAAATAACTGTCATATTGGAGATATATTTAAGTTACATCAGTAGTATCATCAAAATAGTACTTTTTGTACTATTTTAGTACTATATTATCATCAGTATCTGCTATAGTATCATCAAAATAGTACATTAAATAATTTTAGTCAAAGACTAGGTTCAAATGATATTCAGTAAATAATTTTCAATATTTCAGAAATATAAATTCAGTAATGAAAGTTCAAGTCTAAAGGTGAGAATTCTCTACAAAGATGGTTTGTCTGTTTAGCTATCAGCACTTCTTCTTTACTGTAAAACTGTCTCCGTGTTTTTTTGTTTCCTTTGGTTTCCTCCAAAATATTTGTTTGCATTTAAAAGCTTCATTTTTCTAATGCCAGCTGCGTTCAACAGCAAGATTTTTTAAAAAATTCTATTAAAGCATTAACCCTTTAACATATGTAAATTTCTATATTTAAAAACCTCTTATTCCTGTGTGTTGTGTGAGCTGTTTTTTAAACAAAATATTTCTTTTTCTGGCAGCAAAATTACTCACAATAAAAAGTTATTTATTAGCCAAAACAACATATGAGACAGTGGGCTCAGTTCAGCGCACACTGGGTCTCACCTAAAAAATCCACTGCGCAGGCTCGAAGGGTCAATGACCTTTCCCAAATCTTCGCTAGCGAAGACTGGCCATTATATGAGACAGTAAACTCAGAGATTATCAATTTCATTGTTTCCTAATAAATTCTTAATTAGGAGATTATTGAATTTGTTATAGTCCCCATCATCTGAAATAGTGCTGAGTGTGTTACCTTCACCAACTTTACTGAGAGTTTAGTTCTGCTGAAGGTGTATATATGCTCAGTCAGATAAGAAGCAGTGGTGTGGAAGCTCCTCTGTATCCTGCTTGGAGGGATGGTGGACAACTCTCATTCTTTAAGGGCACAGTTGTGGACCATCTTAGTGAGACCAATTTCACAAAAATTTTCTCCGTTTTACTAATATGCTTTAGGATTTTTGAGAAACATGATAAAGTCCAGCAAAGCTTTGCTTTTTAAAAACTTCTACAGTTATCTTCATAAACTTGTATTATTTAAACTCATTCCCATTTTGTCCCACAAAACAATGAAGTTGCACATCTCAAACTCCTCTGCTCCATATTTTGGTGCTGCTAATAATTGCATGTCCTTTGTGCACCCGAGGTTGCCAGAGTTAATACAGTCATGTGTTCTGGAGGAACAGCTAAAATTCAGGGAAGGCCATGATGCAAATGAAAGGATGAGAGTTCATGTTCTCTTACACGGTGAGTTAAATTAGTATGCAAAGAAAACAATTATATTTATACAAAATATATCAAATTGAGGTATTAAGTCCTAGATAGATAAAGCAACTTCTACTGCTGCAGTAAGAAGATGATAAAAAATTTGGAGAGGTAAAAAAGACAAGCATCCTTGCTGAGGTAAGAAAAATCATTCACATAAAAGTTTTTTATTCAAAAGTAAGCGTGAGCTGAATCTGCCCTAGGAAGCCTTTTGCTGTACACTGTGTTAGTAACTCAACAGTATCCTTCTGCTCAAGCACTATGTATGATGGGAAACAGCCCTGCACAGGACCATCCCCAAGGAGTCACACCATGTGCCTGAGAGTATGATCCACACACCTCTTGACTGCCATCAGGCTTGGTGCTGTGAATACCTGCCTGGAGAGCCTGTTCCAGCACCCAACCACCCTCTGGGTGAAAAACCTTTTTCTAACATCCAACCTAAACTGCCCCTGACATAACTTTGAGACATTCCCTCAGGTCCTGTCATTGGTCACCACAGAGAAGAGATCAGTGTCTGCCCCTCCTCTTCCCCTCATGAGGAAGTTGGAGACTGCAATGAGGTCTCCCCTCAGTCTCCTCTTCTCCAGGCTGAACAGACCAAGTGACCTCAGCCACTCTTCATATGGCTTCCCCTCAAGGCCCTTCACCATCTTGGTTGCCCTCCTTTGGACACTCTCTTATAGCTTAATACCTTTCTCATACTGTGATGCCCAAAACTGCACACAATATTCAAGGTGTGGCCACCCCAGTGCAGAGCAGAGCAGGACAATCCCTTCCCTCGACCAGCTGGCAATGCTTTGCCTGATGCCCCCCCAGGACACGGTTGGCCTTCCTGGCTGCCAGGGTACTCCTGACTTATATTCAAGCTGCCATCACCCAGCACTCCCAGGTCCCTTTCATTGGCACTGCTTTCCAGCACCTCATTCCCCAGTCTGTATGAACATCCGGGGTTGCCCCATCTCAGGTGCAGAATCCGGCACTTCCTCTTCTTAAACTTCACGTGATTGGTGATTGCCCAGTCCTGTAATTTGCTGAGGTCTCTGCAGGGCCTCTCTGCCTTAGAGGGAGTTAACAGGTCCTCCAAGTTCCAGTCCTGCATCCAAGTCATTTATGAAGATGTGGAAGAGCACAGGACCTAAGATGGAGCCCTGTGGAACCCCACTAGTGACAGGTCTCCAGTCTGATATTACCCCATTCACTATTACCCTCTGTGCTTGACCCGTGAGCCAATTGCTCGCCCACTGCATGATGCGTTTATCCAACTGTGTGCTGGATATTTTGTCCAGAAGGATCCTGTGACAGCATCAAAAGCTTTACGGAAATCCAAAAAGATCACATCAGTTGGCTTCCCTTGATCAACTAGGTGGGTCAAATTTTGAGAAAAGGAAGGAACCTTCCTCCTGGTACATGCAATGACCTTCTTCCAGTCTTCATTTTTAACAGACCCTTGACTAAAATTCCTTTGACTAGCTACCATGTAGGGTTCCAAGTTCATCTGCTTCTCCACTACAACGGAAGTTCAACACTCCCAAGAGTCTTGAGTGTAGTGTCTCTGAAAATAACTGGTCTCTTTCTTGCTCCTTCACTTGAATACTATGCAATCTGTTCACTTCTCATAGCTCCTTTACCTGAAGACACAGCTCTTCAACCACAGCACACTTTCTGAAGAATAACAGTTTGTCGGCCCCAGCCTCGCAAAGAGGCATCAGGCACTCCTGGCAACCTGTAACTTGGAGAGCTGTGTCTGCCATCAGCAGGTCTGTCTGTCCACAGGCCTCTGACATGGCTGGCACAGTGACTCCCGCAGCTACAGGGGATCGAGCTTTATAGCGAGTCACACCATAACTGAGGAAGCTTAAACTAATACACTAAAAAGACTGAGGCTGAAAGGATCTCTTTGCTCTTCCTTTCCAGCTTGTAAGCCTGTTTGCTGCCACTATTGGCTGCTCGCGGTTGGTCAGAGAGGAGCCCTTCCTGCTCACTCTGCCTGCTTGAACTGCGCTGCAAACTGCCGTGCCACACCCTCACTGACGTGACATGCCCTCCTCACTGACAGTATCTGCTTGCAAATTAAAAAAAAAAAAAAAGAAAAAGAAAAAAAACCCGGACCTATAAAAACCCAGGTGTATTCATCAGATACTCCATTTCCCATAAATAATTCAGTCTACTGCAATAATAACCACCTTTCAAGGAAATTCATGAACTTAGTGTCTTTACTCACTGATTGATTAGATTAATAACAAAACCCTGTTCTGAGCTTCAAATTTCTACTTTTAGATGATCAATTAAATTAAAATATGCATAGATTATCTAATCACATACAGCTTTATTTATCAGGAGTCTTTTTAAATTAAAAATCCAAGAAAGAGGTCAGTTAATAACATTAGCCTCAATAAACAGTTCTTAAATGTGGTTTTACACTCAGATCTCTGCATAAATGGGCAGGCAATTTATAACATAACAATTAAACAGTTAAAAGTTATTATCTCTTTCTATTTTCCTTTGGGTTTACATGGTCAGTCCAAAACAATTACAGTGATATAAATTATCTGTTTAGACAATTTGCAGTTTTTTAAAGGCTCTTTCCTCAGTGGATCTTATTTAACAAATTCAAACTACTTCAGAATCTCCACATTAATATGGATAATCAAAACTAAATTTAATTTAAAAAAATAAACATTTGTATTTTTCCTTTGGAATGGCAAGCTTATTATTACATACTAATCTCCCTCAAACATCCCTTTCGATATTTATGAGTGCATATATAAACCCGTAGGAGAGAAACAAAAGATGACTTTTACTTCTCATGCTATGAACAAGTAACACACAGTATTCTCAAAGACTTTAAAATTAATAATTATATTTTCTAACTTTATTGGTCAGAAGTAGATAAGAAAAAATTATTTGTTGCATAAGACAGCATTTTAATGTTTTTATTCAGACTTTTAAATAAATTATCTATTAAGAACAGTATCTAGCTATACCACCTTTAGAGAGTTTTTGGATGATTTAAAAAAAAATAAATCAATCCATGTGACAAAAACTGCTCTGCAAGTATCTTAAGTCTTATATATTACCTAAAATAGAGCAGTTTTTCTGTTTTAGTATAGGCCTGACAGAAAGAATCAGACTGAGATAAAAACATTCAGTTATAAATACTAGAGATACAAAGAGGAAAAACATCTATTCACTGTTATTAGCATGAAATGCTTTAAATGCTCAGAGATTGGGCTGCTTTATATAACAAAGAAGGAATGAAGTCCAAAGTTCCATTATGTAACAGAATGAAATTAAAAGATGGTGAAAAAATTCACGCAAATTTTAACAGCTTAAGTGGGTGAGTAAATCAGTATCCAATTACTTTCTTTTTTTGCTGTACTGCATTTCAACATTATGATTTGTATTGTTTTATGTTAATGGCATACCAGCATCTGATATTGCTTCTGATTGTGCCAAACTTCATTGAAAATGTGCACATGGAAAGCAGGAGGCTATGTTGTTTACTCAGTATAAAAAAGAAGTAATTATTCTTTTTTTGGTATCATTGGTAGGTGGCACAACAAGTTTATCTGCTTTCTTTCTATTCCCCCTTTCCACCCCACTCCCATCAGAAAAGTCCACAGTCTGCTTTAGAAAAAAAATATTTATAGAGTTTTTTGGCTTAAAAGCGTGACAAGAGTGCATGTCCATATAGGTCTTTCACTCAAAGATTTGTAAGAAAAAGAAGAATGAAAAAAGAGAGAAAACACCAAGAAAATTCTAGATACAAATACTAAAACTCTATGTTATAGACAATGAGAAAAAGCTTAGAGAAAGTGAGGATAAGCACTGAAGGATTAGACTCTTAGGTATCTTACCACAAAAACAAAATAAACAAAACAACAAAGACTTTGACATCCAAAAAGACTGGATGTGCAATTCAGGCTATTTTCCTGCTTTAAAATGAAAAGTGTCATGAGCACTAAGCTGCTGTGTCAGATGTATTTTCAAGACCTACAGAATACTGAATTTATTTGAGTGAAAAATTTTAGGTTGCAGCACAGGGACACAAAATACATAATTAATCAAACTTTCTGATAGTAGAAGGATGAAAGGCAAGAACTGCTAGAAGAATCACACAGTAAGTCTTGCAAGTCAAACAAAAGTCCTGATGCAAGTAAGTGCAATTTTCAAACTGTTCATATACCTACCGGAAATGGTCAAAACAGGTTCTGCTCTACTTATATAGAGCCTTTGTTTTCTCTTAGTCTTGATACGTGTAGATGATTTGAGCAGAGAATTTTTTTTCCAGGGTTTCTTTTTTTAATTTTTTTACCATATAGGAGAAAAAATTTTAGTATCTGTGTTTTTCTAGTCTTATTTGCCTAACAGATCAAATGCAATGGCAAAGACTGAAGAATAATAATGCACAGCTATATTAACCTTGCTGCCAAAAGTACCTACAAGACTGCAATTTATATTACAGAGATATTGATGCTTGTGAACTAGTGATACAGGCTACATTTAGAATAATACAGGAATAAAATATAGCTATCCAATTTCTTCACAGACATTTTTCTTGGTGCCAAATTACGTGGTGTTTCTATCTCCCAAGACTAAAAAAGGGAGAGTGAAAAGAACCAACAGAAGAAATCTCAATACTCTGACTTGTTTCCACATCAAGAACAAAAAACCAGAAAGAAAAATTTAAGAACTTACTACCATTCCAATAAGTGCCGCATTATTCCCATTTCTTTTATCTTTTTATCCGTCAGTTAGGACAATACTTGATGTTATAATCTTGCAGATCTGGCGAAGTAAGTTATTTTTTTCTGGATTGTATTTAATCATAAAATTTCTTAATAATTTGGTTATATCATCCAAATACAGCTCTTCTGTTTAATTCTGTATTACACTTTTTTGTAAATTTTGAAATCCATCTGCACAGCTGAAACATTTTCTGCTTAAACGTATGTAGAATACATTGTGTTATAAAAATAATTAAACCACCTTCTCTTTCAAAAAAAGGCTGCTTATTACTTAATATTATTGTGTTTTAGAATTTTAGCATTTTTACTAAAATGTCTATTTATTAACTTTCTTAGCTGTAAGGAAAAGATCCTCCTCAATTTAAAATATTTTTTATCTCATATCATTAAAATGTCAATATTAAAGCTCTATTTTCAGTGGTTTTATGGTGAGACTTTTTTGAATGATAATGACAGTGCAATGGGGTTTGAAGGGAAACGAGTATTTGAATGAGAAAGATTGGTCCAAGTTGTATTGACTTTCATTAACGTTTTATAGAAATATATGTGTCCTATTGCTCAGTAGGCATTCTGCTTCCTCTTCTCTTCCAACTCTATGGAGAATATAACACTCTGAAAAGGATTCTTGCCTGTATATTTAGCTGAAGGTTAACCTGCACCTGGATTTACTAAAGACCCCAGAAATTTTGCCATATATATCACAGGCAGCATTTTACTTTTGGATATTTTGCTCTGACAACCCAAATGCAAGACTCCACATGGATGCATTAATAAATAGAATTTAAAAATTAATATTAAAAATTAATTGATTTTTTTGTTTAGATCAGCAAGGAGAAAGGGAAGGAAAATTATTATAATAGACTAGCCTCTTAGTCAAATCTTTGGTCATATTATTTGAAAACAATTTTTTATCTAGACTCATTATTGACTGTTTTTCAAACTAATCTATAATTCCAGTTTGTTAGGTTACTTTAATGTTTAGCATTCTGTTTCTTTGTTTTTAAGTCTGCTAAGGTAAATAAATTAAAATTTCTGCCTACTGTGCCTCATCCAGCCTCCTGAGCATCATAGCATTCTTGTAACGGGTCATCAGTACTAAGTAATTTTTAACTGGGAGAAGATGCTCCACACCAAAGAAAACTTGTCAGTCCTAAAATTTAAAAAAAAAAAAAAATCCATGAAGTGATGAACCATTGATGTTTAGTACTTACACTTAATGTAAATTATTGTGATACTTAGAACCTATAGCAACTGTCTACATAATCAATGCAAGAGGTTGTGCTTATGACAGATCGAGAAAGTGGAAAGGATTAGTTGAGGACAGACATCCTCATCATGAAATTTAGCAAAAATTGCTCAACCTTAGAAGCATACGACAGGATTTTTACTTTTAATTAAGTTTTAACTGCTGTTTATGCAAATTCTCCTCTAAATCAGTATCAAACATGTCCTAAAGCCATTCATACATATAGCTAATTCATTCTGTGCTGACAATCCTGCTGCTGAAGCAATGTCAGCAAAATAGCTGATTATACTAGATTTGGTTGAGGTTCATTTGCAATTTCTGATTAAATTGCTTTTATTGTAGTGGACTGTAATGCTAATCAGAATTAGCTAGGTGCTGAAACATGACCAAAACTGATCACAGAATGAATTTTAAGATCAAACAGAAAACTATAAACGGGACTAACCTGCAGTGCGTTTATTAAGATTAGCAATAGAGCAAAACAAACTACTATTCATTGAAATTTTAATTTTGAGATTTGGTTTATATTAGTCAGAGGTAGAGGTTCAAAGGCATGACTTTGTGTTTTAATTAAAATTATACAAAACATTTGTACTCTATGCTTAAACAAAAGGACTTTATTCTGTGTTCAAATATAAAGCAGGATCAGTACCTGGCATAATATTTTTGTTTTCCCTGTACCAAAGTAATTCCATATGAAGGTCTGAACATTCACAAAGTCACCATTCAGTTCAAATTCTCAGTAGTCCATAATGCTAAGCAAATCAGATGAACGTGCTTCAGGCCACTTTTTGTCAGGAAAAATGTAACAATGCTCTTAGTCATTTTGTAAATAAGGATGCAAAATAACCCCTACTGTCAGGAATAACATTGTTTCAGCAGATTGTTCTTACTCTTTATTTCAGTACTGATGATGGAGATAGTTATGACGATTTGGGGAAAAAACCCTCAGCTCAGCATTCAAAGCTTCTGGTTTTGTCTGGGGTGATTTCGAAACACCTAATCAGAGTGAAATAAGGTTCCTTGTCACATAAGTGCCTGTTACCTGCTGTAACACAGTGAAACACTGGGGCCAGTATAGTCAAAGTACCCTTGCAAATCTTACCAGAGCATGGAGGCATGCACAACAACCCCAGCCCCTAGACTTTGACCAGGCGGGAGACCTGCATACTGTTGCTGCTGCCTGAGAACCTCGAGGCAGGAGGCTCCTCATGTCCCAGAGAGCAATTTTAACATCTCCCACAGGCGAGGAGAAAGAGGACCTGAGCTTCTTATTAGTATTTCTTCTGCCTTGCAAAGCTCTCTGGGCACATGGAGGTGTGTGACTGGTTCAAAATTCATGGAAGTTCAGAGGGAAATCTGTTCTCTCATGGGTGAGACGCTTCCTCTTAGGAGCCTGAAACAGCACCCATCATCAGAGAAAACAGCTTTGAGTTCAGAGGAAAAATCTGATCTTCATAAATCTGCAGTTCACATCTTGGGCTGCACTGTATTGCAAACCCCTGGTTTCCAGAAGGGCTAAAAATGGTGTATTTTCCCTCTCTTGTTCTCTTATAGATTTCTAGTGGTTTTGCTCATAACCTTAGGACCATAAAGGAAAAATAAAAAGCTGTGGCTTGGCAACAATAAGCACACAATAAAAACCATTCAATCTTTGCTGAAACCTTAATGCTAATTAAGCTGTTTAATTAGACTGTCTCTAATTAGTGGTATTCTCTTTGCAAATAAGAAGGGCACCGAATTAAAATAATTCACTGATTACACACTGAAAATTACGAAACCTCATGTTTCATTCAGTATGTTCACTCAGCTCTGAAAAGAAAAAATATTTTTCAAAAATAGTATTTTTTGAAGCTATTGCTATTTCGATTTCAGCTGTCACAATAATTTCATGGAGTTTTCTACTATTCTTTTCCATGTATAATTCCTGTAAGACACTGAATCAAGAGATTCATCAAAAACCAATTGTTTTCCCCCAGCACATTTTGCATTCAGTCTCAAAGAAGTAGCTTATCTTATTTAGTCAAAAAAAATTTATAAAACCTTAGGTTAAGCAAGGTGACTTCCAGAACACCCATCATTTAGAAAGGCTGTTGTAACTGAAGATGCCACTTTGATAGTCTCTGCCAACAGTTTCTAAAATCTTGATTAAAATAAACCCGAAGAATTTATTTTCAGCATGACTGCAAACTTTTATGAACTTCCAGGAGTAAAGTAGCATGCTATTTATCTGTCAAATGTAGGAGTTGACATTCTTTTCCATTAGCTTCTGATTAACTTGAAATATTGCAGTGAAAAATTAGTAGAGAACTTATGATAAATACTTCATCTCCTCTTGGATAAAACAGATTAATGAAATTTACTTAAACTACCTCATTTTGGCTTTCATTCAAGTGCCATCGGTAAGGTTATTGCAAACTCCTAGTCCACAGGATGCCCATGTAAGGTCTACCTTGAAAAAATATTATCTTTTCTTGCTATTCCAAATAAATAATGTGCACTCCACTTGCTGCACCACAGGGCTACTTAGAGCAATCACTCTACATTGCCTTGTCTCTATTTCAGAAATTTTGTTCCCCCTGACTCTTTCAAATATAAAATTAAAATAAGAAACAACTTACGGTACCAACTGTAGACACACAGAGACACATTTGCCAATAACCTGTGATCAGAAAAAGTAAAGGACCCAGTAGTCAGCCAAGACCGAAATCTATGCTGTCTGTTAACAGAGGCAAAAAAACTATTTCTTCCAGCTTCTTTCTCCAGTCATACCTTCTGTCTTAACATGATGAAAACCAGATATTTAATCTCAAAGCTTCAACAAAGTTGGGAGATTTCTTATATATGCAAGTGTTGCAAACTTTCTGATTCCTGCAAAAGTGAGGATTTACAGCACTCTGTGCATGATAACATGGAGGCCCCTCAAACCATTATAAATGGCCTTGGAGGAGAAGTAATTGGTCTTAGAGATGTTTCCTGCAGAAAGCTTACAAATAAATGGAATAAGAACACTTCAGGGGAGAAAAACTCTCGTTTTCTAACAAAAATAACAAGGACATCATTGGCTATACCTCATGCTCAGTGGATTTAAAAAAAAGATGGCCAATATTTAAAATGTCCAAAACTAATTTTTTTTTAGAAATAATATACCTGAGCCTCATATAGATTAGCACTGATATGGCAATTCAGTGGACAGCAACTCTATTTTCAGGCCACTTGTAATAGTTCAACTCTTTATAGAAGTAGGCAATGCAAACTGTAGCAGCATTCACTTCAAATGGGGCAAGTAAACAGAGAGATGTTTACAGAGAGATGCTGCTGGATGGAGGTGAGAGAAAGTCAAAAAAACCTGCATAGTAACCAATAGCCACAATGTGTCCTAGAAGAAAATGGAAGTCAAAAAGAGAAAAAAAATATATCTAAGTACCAGTCAAATACGTACTGGTTAGAGAATATTTGGAAATTAAGTCAGTGGGAAAGACTTTCTTTGTCAATTCTTCAGGGAAACAACTTCATTCTTAAAATAAAAATTAGAAAATTTTCAAAGATAGAAGCATTCATTTCCATTCCCAGTCCCTAAGAATCCAGCAGCCCAAATCTTAGTCAGTCATCCAGGTCTAAAGTATAAGTTCCTGAAAAAAACATTGGCAATAATTTTATTCTTTCAGAATCTCTTCATCTGAAGAAAAAAGAGAAGAAAAAAAAAAGGAGTTGGGAAAAGAAAAGTAAGCCTGTGGACACTTTATACTGTTTCTTTTCACATTCCAACTGTTTGTTTGTACTTTTCCTAAAACTTCCTGGTATTAGCTGAAATAAACTATTCACTGAATTTTCTACCTTTTCACTTTTCTCTTTGTTTTTATTGGTTTCTGTAGATTTTAAGTATTGCTCCCTTAAGGCAGTCAGTACACATCCCAGGATTTATTTGAAAATATTGCTAGGTGTGGAGTGTAGTTTATATTCAAACTGTGCACCTACGAGAAGTAGTGTATAGGGCTTTTTGGAGCCCACAAACTTGATGCCACAGAAGACTGTGCTTTTCCACAGAGACGAGTGTGTGAGTTGTTCCAGTATCACATAAAAAGTTTAGCCTTACATGTTACAAACTTGTTCTGCTCTTACTGAAATAGTACAAGCCAACTTATAGCTCTTTAAGAAATTATTCTTACCTTGAATTACTCTCTTCAGATAGCCTTTGGAGGAGATATTCTTTGTGTCAGTCTGTCTGCTAAGGGTTGCTGTCTATCAATTATTTTTACACTTTCCCATCTCACATACTTTCCTTTTCACTCTGCAGCTCAAAGAATGTCTATAATATCTGTCAGTTGTTTGGCATGGTAAGTACATTACATTCTGTTCATCTGAATCAAGAACATCCTGTGACTAAACATATAATTTGCATTATGCAGCTTTTAGTCTGCAGAAGATTACTTCTGCATACCAAATTCCCTCTGTACAAAATGTCTTTCCATTGTCCTTTCTGATAAACTGTGATTTATACAATCTGAAAGGACACAGTTAATCTGATGGAGAAATAACATCACACGGAATAGAAGTCCAGGCATTGAAAGGAATTGAAGTCAACTGTTTACATACTTCACTGCAGAAAAATTAGCCACGTGAAGCTTCAGACTGTACAGAAGTGTCAGGCTGCACAGATGGCAAAAGAGGTATCCTTTAATGCCTTATAACAGGCTTTGTCTTTCCTAGGATGCAGAGTAACCTTGCAGTTCCTCCCACATTTTAATGACATTTGAGAAACCATTCATGAATCATTTGCTACAGCAAAGCAGTAAAACCAGAGAAAGGCTGATTTTTCAGGAGAGACTGAAACTGATGACTAATTTGAAACTTAGTATATAACAACACAACAATAGTTGTTAATTTGTTTGGCTAGAATTGAAAAGAATGTTTAGAATAGGAAAAAAAAGGTTAATATAATAATTTCATTGTCCTTAATGCGTATGCCTAGGGTCTAGGAGCCATCTTGCTTACACAATGCCAAACCAGCAATTCCTGAACGGAAAACAGACTGTAAAATTATCTGAGAAGATGTGATGCTGTTCCCCATAACAGGTGTTTTGCCATAGTTTAGGTAGTTTTCCCTTATATTCCTTCCCTTCATCTTGGATTCTTACTGAGCATGCTCCAATGTCCTGCCATTACTATTTCCCATAATCTGAAAACAAGACATCACTTTCTTAGCACAATGGCAACAGGCAACAGGTAACATGGTCTCTTAACTCATTCAGTAGAGCTTCAGCTTCTATTAACTTCTCTGCTTATAGCAATAAGGAAATATATGATACAAACCCATTAACACACATTAAACCGTCAAATCTCAAGCTAATACAATACTATCTTTAGAAGCAGATAACGGCGAATGCCACAGCCCTGTCTTCTGTTCTTTGAGACTTGCCTAGATGAGATTAGATACTGAAACGGTCTTCAACTGTTTTCAAACCTGGAGAAATATTTTTTTTAAAAAATCAATTACTGAGGCACCCTTCTCCTTCTCCTTACAAACTCTGATTTCCAGAAAAGCTGAGCTAGAGCTATATTCTCGTGATAAGCAGTTTGTGCTCTTTTAGTGGTATAGTTTGTTTTACAGATCTAAATGAATATCAGTGTCTGAACATTACAATGTTTACAATATTATGCTTCTGGTCTGCTCAGGATATAAACAGAAAATGAAAAATTAACCAAATTAACTACTGTAAATATACCTTTGAGATTCAAGCGGAATTGCTTATTTCTTTAAGGCTATCTCTGAAGGAACAAATTCATGACTTTATAAGCCAGGACATTTTCATTGCCACATTCTCAAATCTCATGTATTGAAATGGAGAGGCACAGAGCCACGATTTGCATGACCTTCCCAAATATTTCAAGGACATTAATGTTCTAGAAGCTGCACAGGACCATTAAGGCCTTTTCTATGATCTCCTGCGTTTAAATGAGGACATCATTTGCTGGAAACACAAAGATATTAATATAAAAGAGCTATTATGACAGATCAAACGTATCTTACAGTACTCTGAACATTTTAACAAAAATATTAGTGTGCTATTTTCTGGTCAGAAAGTAGCAAATGAAGCTACTATGGGTTTAGATCACATAGCCAAGAGCAGAAATTAGCTGCACAATGATCAAATGATTAATATATTCAGTTCTAAAATGTTGAAGAAAAGCTCTAGAAACATGTACAATAATAATAATTATGGAATATACAACCCATTTCCAAAATAAACCTGGAATAATGCAATCTGATGTAATAGTGATATGATAATCAAGAGAATGGTGCAAAATATTACAATGCCTTCTTTATAGGCCCTTCAATAGTACTTTAACAATATAACATATTATAATGAAAGCTGAAAAAATTATTATAGTATCCTGGCCTCACAAAATCATTTGATAAAAGTAGAGGGGAAAAAAAAAACAGTAGAATAAAGCTAAACTTTCCAAAGATCAGAATCAAATTTTCAGCTTTTCAAAATGCCTTAACAATTTACTTAACATTTAGTGTGTATAACTATTCTTCCAAATTGCACAAAGCACGCAAATGTAAAGATTACATTAAGTAACTCTTGGACAGATTAATTTAATTGTCCTTAAATCATGGCATATGCAATCCAGCTCAAAATATATGCAAAACTATCCTACCTTGTGGCCTAAAATAGTCTCAAGAATATTAAAACAAGTGGCTTTGGTTCTCTGTCTGTCTTTCAAAAATGGTTTGGTTTAGAGACTTGTTCCAGAAACATAAAATTTAAACACAATATTTTCCTTCACAGTAATCAAGGGGCTTATTCCCATCAGCAGTCATATAGAACTGGAAAGTGATTTAACAGTTCCCCTCTTTAATTTTTCCAGGTTCAAGATTATGTTGTTCAGAAACAACAGCAATTTTGGCAGCTATTTCACAAAAATGACAGCAATTTCAGTAGCTATTTCACTTCATAAGTCAAGCAGAAGAGGGGTTTGGGTTTCTTTTTTCCTGTTTACAAATGATTTATGAGATATAGGAATCTGGAAATTGCCTAGAATTTGCCTGAAAATGAACTATTCACATAGCTGTAGTCGCAGCTGCCAGTCCTTGATTCACTTCAATCAAAATTTTAAAATTGATGATCTCTTCTGTCAGCCTCACTTTCCTTAGCTCATAAAGGGACTTTGTTTCCATAATTATGCTAAGACCATTTAATATCCCAAAATATTAGAGGAATACCAATATGGTGCATTTCTGCCCATGATGTTTTTTGCTTTCCAGCTGGTCTGTCTTCAGCTGGACTCTGCTGTGCCCATTAACTCATCTTTTCTCCCCAGCAATTGACTTGTTTTTGAGAGCAGCCACTGACTGCTTTTAGAGGTTCACTGCGTGATTTCTGTAATCATTTTTA
The DNA here is from genome assembly GCF_001604755.1 of Lepidothrix coronata. Classification (NCBI taxonomy): domain Eukaryota; kingdom Metazoa; phylum Chordata; class Aves; order Passeriformes; family Pipridae; genus Lepidothrix; species Lepidothrix coronata. The sequence goes on along the minus strand of NW_016690180.1, from coordinate 4,229,640 downwards.
ACTTGATCCTGCTCTCACTGATGTAGAAGTCAAAACACCCATTGATTTTAATAGTTGAATATCAGATCCTTCACCTGTAAGAGACTTACTGTGAAACTAGGGAAATATTGTAAGTGAGAGTGCCAAACAAAGAAACAGAAGAATGATTTTGTGTGTCACATTGAACAATATCAATATCTCCTTCTCATGTCTCAGTTTTCCCATTGGAATAGGATAGTGAGGACTGACGTTTCAGTTTTGTCCTCCCTGTTTGAGTTGAGATGTATTGCTGAATCATTGTAAAGTTTTGTGCCTTTGGATCTTGAGCATAGGTGAAGCTGAAGCAGAAAATCAACCTCATTTGTCCCAGCTTGGCAAAATATGTTAGAAGACAGCATGATTTATTCTAACTAATAATTTTAACAATATCACTGTTAATAATTAAAAGGTTTCCATTGCCTTGCTTTGGAAGGGTGTTACGTGAAACTGCAGTTTTAGATCATTATCAACTGTCATGAGTGCCTTCATTGCACCCTATTTGGCAAAACTTCTTAAATAAGTCTCAGAAAACTCATTTTCTAAGCAGGTAAAATATCTTTCTCCGATTCTATGTTCAATATGATTACAAAGTTTTCTGTATGTAACTTACTTTACACTGCATTTTCCAAGTGTCTCAAAACCATTGGATGAGAAGTTATGTCAGGTGACTGTTTTTAATTTAGTTCTTTTGCAAGAATGTTCATAATGTTATGCAATTCATTTATTAAATACCATAAAAGCACTGGTCAACAAAGTTAATACAATTTATTTATGTTAGTTATAATTTTCATGTAGCATTGTCACTTTAATTGTAATTTGACTGAAAATTTTTGGGTTTTTTTTTATTTATAGTTCACCAACTTTTTCTTTATTACTGAGCTGATTTTTTGCAGACATTGCTGTGGCAAATAATTTGTTCTCATCTTTTTTGCCAGCACCTTTCAAGAAGAGCAGATATCTTTTTCAGATGATGAAGAAAACTAGGATAGTTTGTACAATTACACTTAAAAAAATGATATGTTTTCATGTTATTGCGGATCCAGTAAGTGACAAGAGTTACAGAAGCGCTCAAAATCCATTTAAACTTCCAAACAGTTCTTAGACTACTTCAAGATTTATTTCTTAAATATATTTCCTCATGAAAATCATTCATATGCTAAAGGATAGCATATTAACTTTGATTAGTTATTCAAATCAGCTCATACAGATTTAAAATTAAACTTAGCATAGCAACTAAAATTACTAACAAATTAATAAGATCTTCCTAGTTCTACTGTTCATCTTGTTCTGGGTAAGACATTCTATAAATTCACAACCATGTTTGCAACTCATTATCTGGTGACAAATCTCAGCAGCAATAGAAAGTGAAACCTATTTAGTTGGACACTATGAATTGAATAAAATTCACATAATCTATGAGCCTTAAAGGAGCTGAATGGTTGCCAACTTTCAGTCATGCATTGCTTTGTTATTCAAATGCCCCAAGCAAGCCTATTCACTTGTGATTTCTAATATGCTTTCACATCAGGGTGATTTTCCATTACATCATTTCTCTAATAATACATGTTCATAGCTGCAGGTTAGTGTTCAAGAAAGAAATTGACCTGAGGACATCTGAGTTAAGTATTCTGCCCAGTAGCCTTGTGGAAATCACGAATGAGGGATAGTTTCATTTTCCGAATAAAGTAATTTCTTTATAATGGATTTTATACTGAATGATTTTCTTACTGGATGTAAAGGTTTATAAAGCCAGTCTATAGCCTACATCCTAAAACTGAAAGACTATGAATAAATCTAACTAAGCTATAGTTCAGACAATAGCACCTATTTTAGACTGATATCAAGAAACTATTTCCTAAAATAGAAGAAACTATTGACTAGTAGAAGTAAAGATTGTATTAATCTATATCTAGATTGTAGCGTTACATTGCAACACTCAAATAGAGGAAAATGTTTGCCTGACTATTTTTTCCACCCTTCTTGATTTCTTGTATCTCACTGCATTTATTCTCTTATTAAAATGGAATTAATACACACATATGTGACTCTTCCCACTACTATCTTAATTTCTAAATTTCCAAAATTTGGGAAAAGGAAGACATCATTTAAAACTCTGGTAAGGTGCTGTAAATGCAGGGGGAACAATGTATCACTGAAATTCCTTATTGGAAAATTTCAAGCACGTAGGAAGAAAAATATGTCACTGCATGATTTTTTTTTATTGCACACAGCTCAGGTTTACATATTGAACTTGACAGTTCCTAACATCTGAACATTCATTTATTGCACTAATTTTACCTGTAATTTTTAAATAATCAGTTACTAAACACTCTTTTCACTTTATTCCCTTTCATTTGAACTATGCAACATGCCCTTTGTTTGGTTTGGTTTTTTTTTAAATAACTTACAAGCAATATTTCTACTGCTTCAAGTGAAATGTATAAGGTGTTTGCAGTGGCTTTTTTTCCTCCTGTTTCACATAGGTTAGAAGAAAACTGAAGATTAATTTTCTGTATATGACAGACTTGTAACAGTTTCTCTAACAGTACTGGACCCTCTGGTTTTGTCAAACAGGGTACAGTTAGGCAGTAAAGAGGAAAGCAGCCTTTACATAATTTCCACAGAGCGCACATGTCAAAAAAAAAGATATAGATGAGAAAAAAAGGATACATCCTACTAGCTTATAATGAGTAAAGATGGAGTAAGTGAGTAGAGAAAATTGCACATCTCAAACACACCAACACAATTGGTTTTGGCCAAATTTTAGAAGTGTCAGTGCAAGCAAGAACCTCACACCTACAATGAACATAATCACCTTTAAAATGGCCTGTGAGGAAGGCATCTCATCTCCTGAACTGCCTGGTTCCAGTGTTCCACTTATCTCACAGTTACGATGATTATTTTTGTGCTAACCCAAATTACATCATCATTAATATGTTTATTTTTCTCTTTTTGCAAACAAATGTAAGAAATAAGGATTAGCAAAAAAAGAAGACAGCATAACTGCATTCACAATGACTCAGGTCTGTAAACCGAGTGTTTTCACTCTGTAGGCTCAGTATTTCTCTCTGGTCATTTAACCTGTACGCACTGTGAAAACTCTGAACCTGATATTCATTCTTTCATCATTTTGGCATACTATCACCCTTCCCAAGAGTAGTCCTAAGATCACACTTGTTGGGGAGCATCACCACCTCTGAATGAACAGCTGTAAGCATGGCTCCTGGTCTTTTATGAAAAGCAGCATCTATAAGTGTGTTCAAGATAAAAATCAATGGGAGAAGAGACATATTCTCTAATACCCTTCTTGTCAACTGTGGAAGCACAGCACTTGAAGCTGTGCGGTTGAAGTAAAAACACAAATAGAAAATGGTGAGGCCTCATAGGATACCAACATTTCTGTGCTGTGTTATAGTGTTCCACTGCGCTAAAAACCAGATCCTGCTTACCCCATACCAGCTTTTGCATTATACTTACCACCAATGAGCACTGATAGGAAAACTGAGCCATGATGTGTTATATTGGAAGGCCGTATAACTTCAAAATTAAAAAAAAAAACCACATTTATTCAAGAGCCTTTTATGTACAATAATATTTCAATGTGCCACATCCTCTTCTACAGTTCAATTGCACAAAAGCCTTTTCTGCCTTTACTTATTTATATGATGTACTATCATTATTGCTTACACTGTATGACACCTGCTGGTAAATTTTCTTCTTCAAGTACAAGGCAGTGAAAGTTTAAAACCAGACAGATCTAATATATCCCAATATTTAATCATAAACCAAAACAGCTGTTTATCAGTGTATACAATCATGGCAAACAAACAGCTATCATATTCACATATGACATATAATTTCACGCTAAAAATAGGAATTCAGAAAGTATTGTGTGAACTTGGAATTTTAAAAACATCAATTTATTATCAGATGAAATACAAAATATATTTTAGGATTTTCCATACACCATTTATCAGTTATTATTTGTCATTTGCTTGTGTATTGGGTTTCTGTGGCCAGGTTTTGGTAGCAGGGAGGCTACAGGGGTGGCTTCTGTGAGAAGCTGCCAGAAGTTTCCCCCATGTCTGGCAGAACCAATGCCAGCTCATTCCAGGATGGACCCATTGCTGGCCAAGGCTGAGTCAATCACAAATGATAGTAATGCCTCTGTGATAACATATTTAAGAAGGAAAAAATAAGAAGTTACTGTGCAGATGAAAATTGCAGCCAGAGAAGAGCAGGGTGAGAACATGTGAACAACTCTGCAGACACCAAGGTCAGTGAAGAAGGAGGAAAAGGATGCTCCAGGCATTGCAGCTGAGGTTCCCCTGCGGCCCGTGGTGCAGACCATGGTGGAACAGCTGTGCCCCTGCAGCCCATGGAGGACCATCGGGGTGCAGAGACCCACCTGCAGCCCATGGAGGAGCCCACGCTGGAGCAGGTGGATGCCTGAAGGAGGCTGTGATCCCATGTGGGGCCTATGCTGGAGCAGGGGCCTGGCAGGGACCTGCTGACCCATGGGAAGAAGAACCCATGCTGGAGCAGGTTTTCCTGGTAGGACTTGTGGCCCTGTGGGGGACCCACACTGGAGCAGCCTGTGCCTCAAAGACTGCACCCTGTGGAGGAGACCCCATGGGAAGAAGGAGAAGGACTCCTCTCCCTGAGCAACAGAAGAAACAACAACTGACCATAACTCCCATTCCTCCCCTCCCTGTGCCATTGGGGGGGAGGAGGTAGAACTTGGAAGGAGGGAGTGGGGCAGGGAAGGTGTTTTTAAGATTGATTTTACTTCTCATTCTCCTGCTCTGATTCTATTAGTAATAATTTTAATTAATATCCTCATTTTGCGTCTGTTTTGCCCATGACGGTGATCAGTGTGTGATCTCTCCCAGTTTTTATCTCAACTCAGGAACCCTTCCTTATATTTTCTCTCCTCTGTCCAGTTGCAGAGGGGAGTGAGGGAGCAGCTTTGGTAAGTACCTGGCATCCAGCTAGGATCAACCCACCACAGCTTGGCAAAATAGCAGTTCACACTGCAAGCAGGAACTATCAGACTGATAGCATCTGCAGATGCTTTTCAGAGTTGTTTATCATTTATCCAGCTGTTTTATAGCCATCAACACACACCAATTATTATTTTCCTATTGATTTTAAATCCTTAGGAAGCCTGTATTCATAGAATCATAGAATGGCCTGGTTTGGAAAGGCCTTTAAAGATCATCTAGTTCCAACCCCCATGCCATGGACGGACACACCCTTCACTAGACTATGTTGCTCAAAGCCCCATCCAATGTGGCCTTGAACATTGCCATGGGTGGGGCATCCAAAACTTCTCTGGGCAACTCTATTTCAGTGTCTCACAGAAAAAAAGATGGAATATATAGAAAAGAAGCTGGTGAAGCTTGCTGGATGTTCATTCACGAATGACAAAAATTTAATTAGCATTAATATGCATTAGAATCCAAGGTAAATCTCTATTTCGATTAAAAAAGGAGTGCTATGGGGTTTGGCTATTTAATAAAAAAAAAAAAACAAAACACAAAAAAACCCCCAACCAAAATCCAAAACCCAAAAGCCCAAAAACAAACATCTCCAGGAATGGGGACTCTACAGCCAGTCTTCCATGGACATGTTCCTTCTTTTTCTCTCTGACAAAACGAGGTCCAAGTTCACAACAACACATGAGAATTTGGCTCAAATTTATTTTTATTTCAAGTAATTTGTATCAGCTGTTTTAAGTTACAGCTTCCCCTCACTCCTCTGTTCTCATGACACCAAAGGCTTAAATGAATCCAAAACAATAAAAATTCTTGGTTTGTCTTGAAAGTATTACACATACCTTCAGGCAGTATTTTCCAACAGATGACCAAATAAGACAAATAAATAATGTGGAAATGATAACATTTGAAACAGCAATACTTGGAAGAAGGCTGCAGGGGCAGAAAAAAGGGCTACACAGAGAAGGCTGTGGAACACAGGCTTTTATTTCAAGAGCTAGGACATGGCGAGGGCTCAACAACCTCCAGAGTAGTTTGAATTGTCCACAAGCAGTCCTTCAAAGCATCTGCTAAAGCAGGCAGGCAGTGGTCAGACCTCCACCCACTTTCCACTGCTATCCCACATGTTCTTCTACCTGGCCTAAAGTGGAGAAGAAAGGACACCCAAAATAAATGCCACCGGCATTTGTTTGGGGCTTTTTTTGTTTGGGTTTGGGGTTTTTTTGCCATTAGAAACTTCCTTTTGGTGAGGAAAAATTGTACTCTTTCCCTTGTGGTGGCTTAGTAATTCACTGGACTAAAGTACAAGGAGGACAATACAAAAAAGAAGTCACTGAGTGTACCCAGACTTCCACTGAATAAATAACAAGATAAATAACTGAAGAGATCTAAAGAAGCACAAGAGGGAGAGGGACATTCAGAATCTTCAGCAGGAAGATGATAGATTAAAACAGCAGAGTTTGCATTTCTGGAACTGAATTTCAGTCTCACAGAGGAAAATACACATGCAATATCAGGAAAATTGCAAAAGGAATATACATATTCTACACAAATACCTGAAATTCTAAATTAAGTTCCAATTTTTTTCTTGGAAGCATCTTGTTCTACCTCTGTTTATATACACACATGAAAGTGTTAATAAACATCACTATTAACTTCTAACTTGATAGAAGTACTGCTAACAGCAGTATGAAAAAAATATTTTTCCCTGCAAATCTATTTTTTTTAATTAAATACATTGAAAAATCAAACCCTATGTGAAAACAAATATCAGTGAACTGTTGTGTTCCTACTCAAGACCCTTTCCTAAAGGGAAAGTTACTATATCAAGTATTCTCCTAAACTGGTGAGAGACATTGAGCATCAGTAAGGACCAAGTTTGAATAAACTTGGAATAAAACTAAACTCAATCACTCTTTTCTTGTCTTCCATTGTCAAATGAAATTCACAGCCTACCAGACTGCAGCTACAAGATAAAGACAATTTCATTTAAAAAGAAACACAGCTTATTGGAGCTTTTCCTTTGCTTTGGAATACAAGCCACTCTTATTATAACTTAAGCAATAGTCTTAGGTAGTTCTTATTAACAAATTAAGCCAGTTCCTGTTAAACAAAATTTTAAATGAGCATAAAATGTTAAATATCTTCAATAAATTCCTGCTGGTTTTGTCAGCTGATTTTTTTTCCCTCTTATCTTTCAGAGTGTCTTGTAAAGTGAATGGTATAAAGGGCTCTGCAACATCCAAACCATGCAGCAACAGCACATTATCAGGCAGACAGGTTTAACATGCTAATTATTTCATTTTTTTTTAAGATTTCATTTGGAGTATTGAGTTCTAACTTCTGCAAATGCTGATTAATTCAGAGCATCTGAAAAGATCATAAACTGTGTCTAAAAAGCAATTGGGAATTGGGTGAGTCAGGAATTTTCAAACCCTCTTTCTCCTTTCTTTCTCCACCACCCCAAATGTCAGTTCCATTTCTATCCCTTTAGGAAGCCTCACCATCTCTTTGCTGTTACAAATGGTCCTTGGAATAATTAAGATTACTGTATTTCATTAGACATGTTCATGGTCGGAAGCCTCTTTCGTAGATTTGTTCATTAAATAGTAAGGTTTGTGGAAAGTTTTCCTTCTAAAACAATCACAAAGAGAAATCCCAGTTGGAAGGTTTTAATCTTTCCATGCTGCTTTTTAACTTTCAGATTTTGCAGACGAATGAAGCAACTAAAAGGATACAAAAGTGGTGCTGCTAATGCTAAGTGCTGATCATCAGACCTATCAAGGATTTGTGTCATATTCTTTTCCAAATAGTTCCATGTAACTTTAATTACTGGCATACGTATGACAATGCTGACAGGAAAAGAAGCAGAAAATAGAAATGACTGATTACAGCCTATGAGTTCTTTTGCAGATGTAACTTTTACATGTGTATCAGAAGCCTTCATAAAACCTAGCACAGAGAACACTGGCAAAGCTATTAATTTAAAAATTTTCAGCAATTTGCTTTTGAAAAAATTGACATGTCCAAATATCCAAGTCAGTTCAGCTGTGCAATCAATGGTTTTATCACTGGATACGCAACTCAATATGTAGTTTGTCTTCTACATCAGCTTGGTGAGTTTCCAACTGCAGTTGTTAAAAGCTGATGTTTGCTGAAGTTTGCTGAAATTTGAAATGCCATCAGAAAGGTCATTCTGAATTCAACTTTGGATAATCAGTAACCCTGCATATATTTTATACTGCAAAAGATATTGAAAAGGACATCACCAGACAATAGATGAAGTGCAGAGTACATTCAAAAGATGGACCCAATGAATGACACTGAAAGTAAACTGCCTTCCAGTTCTAGTGAAACAGACCAAAAAGAATGAGGATACATTGTAACTGCACTTAATTTGCAAATCCTAATCAAGAAGGATAATGCACTTCCTTATGGTGCTCAGTTCCATCAGTCAGATGCTGGAAATTACTTAGGGCATCAAGCAGTATCCCTCTCTATCCTCCATACAGGATGAGCATTCATCAATATTTGCATAAAATTCCTCAGCTATGAAAACATACTTTGTTTTCTATACAATATTTGAAATATGAAAACATATTTGCTTTCTAAAAGAGTCCTTATTAATCTTATTCTTTCATCTATTCTTGACAGAAAAATAAATTTAAAAAAACCCAACCAAACATAAAAATGTAGGTTTCTGGGTTTCTGAGCCCTAGAAAGGAAAATATACCTACCAGAAAAGAAGGTACAGTCATAAAAGAAGGAAACAGCTTGGAAACACTCGGTAGAGTCTTGTAATTGTTTTTTCCATGTATATTAATGAAATAGGCAAGAAAAAAAAATCAGACATAAAATATAGAGTTCTAGAAAAGACAACCAGGGTCTCTGACAGCATCTCTGAAGTGTAGTTAGTACCCACACATGTCTAGGAACAGCAGTGTACATGCAGTTTCAGAACATGCTGTAAAGGGTGAATAATTCAATTTTTAAGGTATTGAGGGCACTCTGGACATAAGGAAACGACCTGATCTCAGCTGTAACCAAGGTGCTGATGAACAGAGTTGGCAGTGAACTTCACACTGAGGAGTGAGGGAAAGCTGACAGGCACAAGAAGTACACAGGGTTTAAGATAACACTGGTAAAGATGAAGGAACAAAAGTTCTGTATTCTCGAGAGGATGGGTCAAGGAATAGAAATAATCAAATCTAGATACAGAAAGCAAAAAGTTTGCCATTTTAAAAGAGTGCTGAGAAATGCAATTAATCAATAGCATGTCTGCCACTTTGTAAGTGTTGAAAGCCTAAGAAATAAGATGGAGAAATTGAGATGTGTGATCCAAAATAATATATTAATATACCAGACATGTAGGAAGCTCATGGAAGTCAGACAATCCATGTAATTGTATGAGAACAGAACACAAAATATAGAGAAAAGGCAGAGTAATCTGAGTTATGCGAACAGTAATCCTCTGTCTTAAATAAAGTATCAAATCAAATTAACAAATTAACCAATCTGTCGATTAACAAAAAATCTGCATGGTATAAAATTCCAAGCCTAAATTTGAAAAATATTATTTGAATTTTATATCATCAACGAGCCATGCACACACAATGTATGCAGTGTGCTTAGAGAAATCAGTAAGACACCGAGGGAGGCAAATAATTTCTGCAGGATAATTTCCACTGTTCTGTAAATCCGGACAAGTGTCATGTCAGAACACCATCATATAGAGGTAAAACTTGTAAATGTTATTGAGGATCATATAAAAGAAGAGCTGGCTAACAAACCTTGACTTGGATCTATGTGATGTTTGAGATTTGGTTAAAACAAATCTCATAGTGATTTCAAATCTCTTTCAAAAGTGCCAGCTTTTTAACAGAGGTCACAAAATCTTATATGCAGCAGATTCCAGGGACAAAGAAAGACCAATTGCATTAAATTTCAAAAAGGAAAACCATGGAAAATAAGGAAGTTTATGAAAATTACTTTAAGGGGGAGGTGGGAGAATAGAATCTTTAGAAGCAGTGCAGAGACTACTGTAGACACCATATAAGTTCACTCCACTTATTAGAAAACTGCTTCAGGTTTTATCATCATTAATCACTTATATGATGAAGAAATTGTAATGAAGTTTTCTTTCAACATTTCTGCTTTTGAACAAAAGACATCAAGCACAGCAGCTTGTTTTTCTGCCTTCAGTTTCAAGGTTAAAACTGCACAGCTTTCAGAAGCTGTATGTGATGCCCTGACTATTCTCCATGTGATCTGATTACTTACCATTAAATATGATTTTAATATCTCACCGGCTTGCAGATAACTGTTCCACAATGCAACCTTTATTGTAACAGTACTTGAGCTTGGTATTTTTACACTGTCCATTAACTATCTTTCATTTTCCAGCGACTAGAACTCAGAAACACTACTAAATTTTATAGCAAAATAAATATATCTTTTGTTTCAGGAGAAAAAAAAATGAGAACACTTGAATTTCTGAGAGGAAATATCAGAAAGATATTGACTTTAATGAAAATAATTGGTTAAGATAATGAAACTACAAATATGGATTTTGCTGCAAATTGGGGATTTACCAGAGAATACACGTTCAGTTTCAGGATGCATCTAGCTATTTAAAAGCAACAAACTATTTAAGATCAATCAGACGTTGTAAACACTGAAGTCCTACCAGGATACAGTATATTTTGTGTTACAAAAAAGTTAGTACACATAATTTTAAAGAGACGAGGATGAAGCCAAGCAGAAATGTTCTAAAATCTCATTAGGAGCATAAAACTGTCAGTGAGTATAGTATTGTTGTGGAAGTGAATGTAAACAATACAAGATTATTTAAATACTTGAAGTGGAAGAGATCAACGAGGAAAGCAGCTGAACCATAAGCAGCTGATGATAGAAATTTATACATAGGAACAAGGCTTAGAAGACAAATTAAATTAATTCTTGTATTCCATATTCACCAGAAAACTTAAACGGAAAATGCAAAAAATATAATACTACCTTCAGTGAGTGAAAAAAGAAGAAAGATGATAGTTACCACAGGAGGAATCCATTTCCTCTTTTCTCCTCACTGCTTAAAACTTGATAAGGTCTCAAAGTAGAGTAGTTTAAATACATGTTAATTCCAGCAAAGATCTAACATCTTGAGGTGTTGGAGAGTAAGTTTAATTGGACACAAATCACAGTCTCAGTTACTTAGTGGAGGGATGAGGAATACAGTCATATACAGGAACACTGCCATGCAACTATAATAATGTTTCTAATCTGAATGAATTTAAGGCCAATTAAAAGAACCATTATTGCCTCAGCCATTTTATTTTCCTTTTCCTTTTAGTGTAAACAGAACACTAAAACAGGCGTCCATTCCATGGTTCATTTAATGATCCTTTTATAGAGTTTGGCAGCAACTTACAGGGAGATTTTTGGAATTGGCTACACGTGGTAAACATATTTAGTAATATTGTAAGCTGCTCGGTAAAAGAATTTCTGCACTGTTTCAAATGTCATTATATTAGATTAAGGACTACTTTAGGTCTCATAGAAATAGTCTGAATTCAAGCTAATTATTTTGGACAAAAATCTAGAAAAAAATGTCTTAGAAGCAAGACTAAATAAGACTAAATATGTTGTTTTATAAATAACAGCCAACATCATATCATAAATCTGAAACAAAGCAGGAGAGTCATCATCTTAGAAAAAAGTTACCAAACGAATCTTGTTAGACAAAGAATATTGTCTTGTATAGACAGCAAACAGGGGACATCTCTCTAATGTGCAAACTAGAATACAAATGTATTGCTATTTTACCTACTTTTTATTTCCGTGTACAGATTTCTATGTATGTATAGAGGGTGTTCCAAGCACCGTAAATTTGATTTGCTAATAGGCAATATTATTAGAGCACACCACAATGAATTTTAAACCCAAACAGTCAGTCATGCAACTGAAGTCTACTCCTTCTTATATTAACACTATCTTAAAATACTATCTTACTCTGTCTAATTCATGTTCCTCATGTCAGTAGAGGTAGGTTAGCATAGACCCAATAGAAAGAGAACACCAAAGCCTGTCAGAAAATGTCTTTTCAGTTGCTATTTCTGATAGACTTCACACTGAACACTTCAGCAGTACAGAAAGAGGAAATATCTAGGAACTTCTAAACAACTGAAGAACTTTACAAAATCCAGACTCAAGCTTCTGGCAGAAACACAGAGATGAGTTGTGAGGAGTTACTTTTTTTCTCTGCTCTTCTTACTTTTCCTCGTATACAGGTATGTTGGTTTTGTTTAGGGTATTTTATTACCATTATTTTATTTTTTTTAGAAATCATGCTGTGATGGTAGATGGCTTTAGCAACTTTGTGGTTTAAGTTCTTTATTATATCCTATATTTTCACTTTTTTTTTCTTTAGCTGCACAGCAATATGTACCCAGCTGCTCATTACAAACCTGTAATCCAATTTTCCTCTACGACCCCACTGGAATACTGATTTTCACAAGAAGAATGTATTGTCCATTGAGTTTTAAAATTTTTCAATTCTTCTCATTTTAGCTATTGATTATAAAACAACATTTGTCAAACAGCTAATCAAGGAGAGTGAGATTATGCATATTCATACTGCATCTCAGCAAAGACAATAAATGAAACATAATTACAGAATCACTCAAAAGATTTGATGTGATTACATATCTTACAACACTATGTCTAAGGAGCAGCAATTATGCAGTTATGATTGCTGTACAAGCACAGAAGAAAGTGTAAAAGATACAATATTCTCACTTTAAGGTAAGTACAGCTTTCTCACTAGAATACAGAGTATGCTAGAACAAAGTATCTGAAAAAATACAAACTGGCACAGCCCAATGCATCTAAGCCAGATCTGTGGCAAACAGAAATTAGCAGAAAACTGCAGTATTAATAAAGGAGCAGGTGGTTATAGGACAACATCACAACATAGACTAAAGGATCGAGTGCACCCTCAGGAAATCTGCAGATGACACCAAGCTGAGTGGTGCCATCGACACTCTTGAAGGATAGGATGCCATCCAGAGGAACTGTGACAAGCTCAAGAAGTGTGTCCATGGAAACTCAGGCAGTTTAACAAGACCAAGTGCAAGGTGCTGCTCCTGGGCCGGGGCCACCCCCAGTATCAGTATAGGCTGGGAGATGGACAGATAGAGAGCAGCCCTGCTGAGAAGGACTTGGAGGTCCTGTGGGTGACAGGCTGAACATGAGCCATCAATGAGTACTCACAGCCCAGAAAGCCAATCATGTCCTGGGCTGCATCAAAAGCAGTGTAGCCAGCAGGTTAAGGGAGGTGATTCTGCCCTTCTATTCTGCTCTTGTAAGACCCCACCTGGAGTACATCCAGCTCAGAGTAACCTAATTGCAGCCTTCCAGCACCTGCAGGGAACGTACAAGAATGATGGAGAGAACTATTTACAAGGACATGTAGTGGCAGGACAAGGGGAATGGTTTTAAACTGAGAGTAGATTCAGATTAAATGTTAGGAAAAAATTCTTTACTGTGAGGCACTAGAGCAGGTTGCTCAAAGAAGTGGATTCTGCATCCCTGTAAGTGTTTAAGGTCAGGTTGGATAGAGCTCTGAACAACCTGGTCTATTGAAGGGTGTCCTTGTCCATGGCAGGGGGGTTGGAACAAGATGATCTCTAAGGTCTCTTCCAACCCAAGCCATACTATGATTCTATGGTCACAGTGAGGAAGGTTACAGCAGTATGATGCATTTCATCTGTCCATCACTAAGAAGGCAGCATTTGGGCAATGTGTTACATTAAATACATCAAAGAACAATCTTTCTGAGGATAAACTGCGAGCTGGCAGAAAGTGTGACTCAGTTGATTTCCTTTTAGAGACACTTCAGGGCTCTTTGTTTTCTAAAGGAAAAAGAAAAGCGTAGATAAGAAATTACAGAGGCCAACTCACATAATTCTTTTGAAGCAGTTTCTTTCCATAGTGATTATTGAGATTATAACAAAGGAATAAAAGTGAAAAGCTCCGGTTGATTCTGGAGCCAGAAGATTACTTCATTACACTGCATAACTTATGCGCAATTTACACATGGTATAAATTACTTCAGAGATAGTATCAACCTGGCAGCTACTTCTCCATCTGTAAACTAGAGAACAGAGTAGTAGACATTTTGTTACCATACACAGATAACCTTACAGTGTCTGTACCATAACTTTACACGTGAATCAGATCATATCTGCACACAACTGACATATGGGGGAATTTCCATGATAATTTTGGTTAAGATATAAAATCTGTCCTTGATCTCTATACCCTTAAGATATGTGTACCCTGGACTCCCATAAAGGGTTGGGGGATTTTTTAATTTTTTTTTTGCGTTTGCTTCAGTAATGAAGTACATTTTACTTAGGAAAATTAGTACTGTTCTATGACTCCAGCAATGATTTTTAAAAATGCAGTAGCTATCAGTTATAGTGAATTACTTGAAACTATCACCCTCCACAGCCCAAATTAATGAACAATTAAATCATGAGAAAAAGTGTTGTTACAACCTTTGTCTTCTCCACAAACACGTCCAAGATGGTGAGCTATACAGAGTACCTTCAAGGTTTGCAAATCCCATCTCTGACAGATGATGGAAAAGTGTCACAAACTGCTTCAAAGGAGAATGACCTCTCAAAATCACTCTGTGTTACACAAAGAGGAAATTTTGGGTTGAACATGTTTTTTGAATCACAGCTGTGACAGCAAAGAATGTTGTAGAAGTAATAGTGCAAAATCACTCAACATACCAAAGCACACCAGTTGAGTTTACTCCATTCAAAAATAGTTTACATTATTCAAAATCGTGAAGGCAGGCTTCTGAAGGTGTCAGAGCCAGTAAGAACATCTTACTACTATCTCACAAAACCTAACAAAATGTCTCACAAAACCTAAAAAAATGCCTATGCTATGTACAAGATGAACATGGCAGTGCTATGCCTCAAAGAACTCTTGCCTTTGCACTGGCAGTCAAAACTTTTATCAGCTGTAAAAACTTCTGCTGGTTTGGGTTGGGGGAGAGTTAATTTTCTTTAAAGTAGCTGATATGGGGCTCTGTTCTGTTTGTTCTGCTGGAAACAGCGTTGATAACACAAGGATGTTTTCATTACTGCTGACCAGGGCTTACACACAGCCAAGAACTTTCCCGGTCCTCAGCCCCTCCACCAGCGAGGAGGCTGGGGGTGCACAAGGAGTTGGGAGGGGACAGCTGACCCCAATTTTATATCCACATATATATATGAAATATATATTAAATAGGGATATTCCACACCATATGGCATTATGATCAGCATATAAAGCTGGGAAAGAAATAGGCAGGGGAAGATGTTCAAAGTGATGGCATTTGTCTTCCCAAGTCACTAGTACATGTGATGGAGCCCTGCTTTCCTGGAGATGGCTAAACACCTGCCCCTGGATGGGAAGATCAGTGAATGAATTCTTTGCTTTACTTTGCTTAAGTAAGTGATTTTTTCTTTACCTATTAACTGTCTTTATCTCAACCCAGGAGTTTTCTCTTTTATTCTGATTGTCTCCCCCATCCCACCAGGGGGAGAGTGCGAGCAGCTGTCTGAGCCTTAGCTTCCAGCTGAGGTTAAGCCACAACAAAACTGGTAAGTGTACTAATACTAAGAAGAAAAAAAAATCAGAATATTTCATGGATTTGTAGCTAACTTTTAAAATAGCACTTTCATTTTACTGCTTATATTTAACTCCTGAAAATTATTCTACCAAATCATAAACAGCGTTTAGTACCCAGAAATGACTATTTACTCTTTATTTTTCAAGAAGAATGAAGTAAACGAAATGATGTTTGAACTGTGTTAGATCAACGTTTACTCTCAGACAACACAAATCCTCAAAGTATTTGTATCTTAGCATAGGTACAGCCACTTCCTCAGGTATTCTCTTTACAAACACACAAATAATTATTTCTGTCTTCTGATCTAGCCAAAAGTAGCACCTACTGGCAGATCACTGTCAAAAAGGAAAGTGAATGTAGGAAGCATGTTTTGGCATTTTTAAAGTCCCTGTTCATAGAAGACTATCAACCACAAGAGAAAAAGCTGAGGAAAGCAGGATTTCATACGCAACAGTCAAATGGGGTCCAGGAAGTACTGGTTTATGAGATCAGTAATTCAAAAGCAGCATTAGCAAGGTTTGGATTTAACCAAAAGGAGAGTAACACTTACCACATCCTTAAGGTTATCCTAGAGGTGACCCAGATTTAAAGGAAGGGTTTTATTTTCTCACACAGTTTTGATAAAGCCTGACTGTAAGAAATCATCACAAATACAACAGATTACATCTGACAGTTACTTTTGATTCCTTCAGTGCACATAGAGAATAGAATGAAAACTGACACATTAGGTGGCTAATCCTGCAAGGTAGAAAAATCTTCTTGGCATGCTCCCTTCCCAACATACCATGAATCAGGAGTTCATCAATGGATCCAGAAGTAACTTCAAAGACTAAGAAAATAAATTATCTTTCTGATACTACAAAAGGGTTAGTTGTAGTATTGTATCACTTTATAGCCTCAGAATGCCCAGTGCACTACAGATAACAAGCTCAGCAACCTACTTATATAATTCTTTATTCTGGATGTCACAGTTTGGCACCTTGTTTAAATTTATGTCTAAAATATGCTGTGAACTAAAGATGTTTTAGTGTTCAGTTTGAAAATTCAATTTGAATAATAGCAGCATGAAAGTGCATATTTTCTTCTGCATCACTGGAAGTTAGACAACATCATTCAGCTTCTACAATTAGCTGAAGTGACACTAAGATCTTTGCAACCATAATGGCAGTGAGAGGAATATATTAGAACAAAAATTTAAAGATATTCAGTAACACATGGTTTAGGATGCACTGTAATGATAATCATCTGCTACAATTTCAAAACACTGGCAACATAAAACAAAAGTCTCCAACAGTGCATGACAGAAAGGAACCAAAATAATGACATCCTCCAACCTTATTTCTTGCTGATGTATTCTACAGCAAGTAGGAGCTTTTGTTCATGACATAACAGTTTCAATCCCCCAGTTAGAGACACTTTTTCCTGACTCTTTTACCATATAATACCTCCTTACTAGCACAGCAGTTGGCTCCACAATTCATTGAATGAACTGACATTACTATGGGGATAAGGACTGTTCAGATAAGTGAAAACAGAAAGTACTCCCTTACTTTGTCAAACTGCAGAAGAACATTGGACTACTTTCTGAAACCCTAATTGATGAGCTTTCCTAAGGGTCTGCAATTGTTTTTTTTTTCTTAAATTCACACCAAGGACAAATGATGCATTGTTGGTTAGACAGTTTGTGCAGAATTGAAGAAACACAGGGGAGAATCATTTGTTTTCCTCCTACTTTATGGTGTGTGAACTTCAGATTTCTTCCAAACTAAGCAATGCTTTAAAAGCCTCAGGCAATATCACACCAGTACTTATAATTAAAAGTTTTCAGATAAATACTGTAAAGTCTAGTGTGAAAGTGTTAAATACAAGGTCTTTTTGTTTTTGACCTCTTTTCATGTTACTGTGTGGATTTTCACACTGATCCAAAGACTATGAAAACAGAAAAAGCTTTTTTTTTCTTGTTTGGTGGGCTTGCTTAGTGACCTGGAGGTAATGCTAGGTCATTTGCATGAGCATGAGCAGAACAGCAGTTTTATTAGTACCTACAGAATCAGTGAATGTCAAATACAATCAATGCATTATTTTAAAAGAAATACTGTGGGTTTGAATGTGTAATTGGATAACAGCTCTGTCAAAATTAGGGACATTAATCAATCCTGCAACCGTGATTTAGGGAGGCCCAGAAAAAACATGTCCAAATTGCACATTAAACTATTGTGCTGCCCTGTATATAAACTGCAGGACATTCGACATGGTTAGAGTATCAGAGAATGCTTGTCTGTTCTATGCTTTACCTAGAGCTGCTTGTAAAACACAAAGAAGACATGGCTGTGCTGGAGAAAAGTCAACCTAAGAGATATGTCAGTAAATGTGTTTAAATCATCTTTTAAAATGTACCTGATAGTGGAGGAAATACAAAGGTTAAATAAAAACACATGAGGACTGAATACATAAAACCAAGTATTTTTCCACCTTTCACAGGTATACAAAAGCTATAAAAGATAACAAATGTTGAAACTGAAGAATCTTGCATGGTTGCATCAGCTACTGAAATCAGTAATCTGTATTTCCAGAAAAAAACCTGGGGTTGATTGGAATACATCCAATGCAAAGCCCAATATTATACTTGATAGGTTTTTCTGCTGCTATATCTTTCTTGAATAAACAGTGTCAACCATAATTTTGGGTGATTCACCCACTAATACCCATTTGTTCTAGGGACATCTTTCAACAGTGGACTAAATAGTCCTTTAAAATTCAATATTCCCTTTATATTGGAGGAAATGCATCTCTATGGAGATGCTTTTCTTACAGTGTAAAACCATACTCTTCAGAATTTTAAATTATAAAGGAGTAGTTTTCCATATTTTTTCTGCATATCTTTTGGCTGAAAATAGGAAGAAAAATCCGTCATCCTCACCTGATAAAAATATGACCACTATAAAAGCAAAATACTTGCTTGGTACTATTAATTTTTATAACTATATTTACAGTTAAACTATTTCTATTTGATGAGCAGCATGAACAATTATTGATAAGGTACCAAGGGTTTAAGTTTTGGCAATTTTTTTTGTTCTGGTTTGTTAGGGATTTTTTTTTAGTTCATGTACTAAGATGTCCTCTCTTACTTTTTTTTTTTATTTTATGCTCCCATCAACTTTGGTTGTCCATAATAATTTCCTAAAGCAAACTGTATTTAAATTAATTTCCATCTAATATCCCTTTTTCCAATTCTTTTTTCTTTTCTTCACAGGTTTTATTTTTAATTTCACTCTCAAAAAATGGAGCATCCAATAGATTAGGAGGGCCTTTTCACAAAATTTTTCAATGGTAAGCATGCAATTCTCTTTTCAACGGTCAAAGTCATCTTCTTAAAGAATTTCAAAATTATATTGTGTTTAGATTTTCCCTTTCTGCTTCATAAATCTCTACTTGATGTGTAATAAACATATTCACTACTAATTAATAGATAACGTTTCCCTAATCTTGTTCTAGATAAAGGGTCATTTGGAATTACATTAATTCAGCAGTATTTTTTGAGAATTTTCACACAATATCGTTGAAACTGTTGCAGAAATAAGAGTGAAATAGTGATACACTGTTACTCTCACCAGTTAATGAATATTCTACATCTCTAGTTAACAAGATAATCCAAAAACAACAATCACATCCATAATAGTTCCTAGAAATAATGAAAATTACAGGGGAAAAAAGGCAGTATACTCTGTCCGTGTTTTTAGTCTGTAGAATAAAAAAAAACTATTTTAACAAGAACGATATCATGCACAGAAATTCTTCCAATTATCATCTTCAGACAAACAAGGAAATAAAACATCTTAATTGAGTTTTGATAAGCTCTTAGTAAACTGTTGACATAGAAGAGCCCTGACATAATTTAGAAGAGGTTTCTACAGATCTACTATGTAGAAAGGAAGATATAAAATACTTAGATACCTCTTGAAGAATTATTTAGTAAGACTATGTGTAACAGATCAAATATTAATGTTTTCCAAATAAAAAAAATTGAATAATAGCTACAAAATAATTCAGCAAACCATCGGGTATAAATGTTAATCTGATAAATGCCAGATAAAAAAAAACAGCACAAAGGTTCACAACTGTGTCCCAGACATAAGAAGCAGAAGAGCAATCCTGTTCAAGTACAGCAGTTTGATCAGTCTACTCTTACGGAGAAGAAAGGAGGAGGAATTTTCTACATTAAAAAGTTGAAGTTATTAAAAGCAAAATCTCTTACAGGAATCTATCACCATTTTCATTTTTTTAATCATATCTTTGCATAGCTATCGAAAGACTCTACCTACAGACAGACACAGACCCTACCCTGTGCCTTCAAGGAAAACTGGAGAACAACTATTTGAGCTACATTTTAAAGAAAGACATAATATAAAAGCCAAGCTTCCATTTGATGTCTTTGAAAATATTTTCATTTTATTATGTATTATAAATATGAAACATTTTTTAACAGACATTGAAGTTAGACTAGATCTTCCAAAACCAGAATGGTTACATATATTTAACAAGTGAAGTTCACACACTGACTCTAAAGCAATTTTCCACCTCAAGGAGCCATCACATTTCTTTTATTTAGGTCATATAAATTGCATAATTGTCCTTCTCAGTCATAAATGGTCTTGCTTACACTACCTATTCAGCACTATTTCCTGTCAAATCAGCAATATACTGATGGAAGATTGACTCCTTCAATCAGCTGATACAGATTTGCAGTTTTAGTACCACTTTTAAGGGAGCCTTGTCAGTCAAAATAGTTTAATAATGCTAAAGTTAACACTTAGGTAACTGGTTAGAATAATTATATTACTAAGAATTACTTTCTTGAATAATTTGTTCATTGCCAAAATTCCTCTGGTGACTTTGCTCACAACTACAACAATCTGCTAATGTTTCACATCATGACATGGATAAAAAAAATAGAAAGACATTAGAAAGTTATAACATAATATGATATTGACATAAAGAATCTGTATACATAGAAGAGTGATTCTTGAGTGCAAATGTGCCCATGGAAGAGTGAACAATAAAGACAAATTTCTCACATTTCTATAAAACAAAAGGATTCTATCGAAAGAATCAGAAGTATGACATGTCTAAAAGGATTGTGGAGATCAGGAATGAACATAGAGTGACTGCCATCTAGCAGAGAGATCTCCTGGGGACAGAGTGTTGTCTTAAACTCTCAACCATTTCCAGGAAGCCAAAAGAGCACCAGCACCTTTATTGTTATGCACCATCCACCAACATTTCCTAGTGTTGCATTGACCTTCAAATCTGTAACATGGCCACTGCACTGGATTATGGTAAAACTTTTACATTGCCAAAATATTTGAGGAAGCAAGCAGCTGATTTTGCTGAAGTTGGGAATGAATTACTTAGACTACATCAAACAGATGTAAGTTCAGATCTCAACTTTATACCAAACACTGAATTTTCTTGCACTTTTCTGCAAGCTCACTAATATGCTCTGTTTACATTGACTGATAAGCACAGATATGCTGTAACTATAATTTACGGTGATATGTTGTTTCCAAGAAAACATCAATATTAAACACCACGTCCTAAGAAAACCAAGTGTCTGAATCACCCTTGGAAACCAGTTCTTATAGGGATAACAATGCTATTCATTTTGTTCGCATTTTCCCAAAAGAATTCACATTCTGTGCACCCGAGTATCCTGCTGATACGGTTCTCTACAGTACCTCAAGACAAGTTTGTGAAAAAACCTCAGCCTGACTTTATCAGCTGAAATTCACAACTCAGTTAATAGTTTATGAACAGGAGTCCAATTTGAATAAGAAAACAATTTTGCATCACAGAGCTTTTTTTATATTCTGATCATGATTACAGAGTAGGTCATTTCTCAAAATGTCAGACAGTTTCTTATCAAAATGAGAATAACACAAGATGCACTCTGTCTTGTGTGACTTTGAGTCTCAGACTATGTCACCGAATTCAGTAAATAAAAAGTAAGTTGTGGTGGACTTATTTTACAAGACTTATTCACTGTAAGTTGTACTATAGGTTGTCTGCAATGCTTTGAAGAAGTGAACTATTAGCAGAAAAATGCATCTAAAATTAATATCTCTCTTCTGCTTGGTCTTTTTAGCACCAATAATTTCACATAACTAATAAAAACATCCACACAAACTACAGGACAAATTTAGCACCTCCAAAGTTTTGAAATTATTTGGTCAAATGGTGAGTAATTATAGAATTCAGAGCAAGTGCTGATTGTTGCATTTACAATGCTATCTTTAAATCATCCTGGGTTCTTGTCCAGTTTATACACTATCCTCTAAGAAAATTAGTCAAGTCAGGATGCCATATGAAATAAAGCATAAATTGTAAGTTTCATTTAGAGAAACACTAGATGTTACTCACAGAATGTGACACTGGTATTAAACTTCTGCAGGCTTATGTCAGACTCAAAAATATACTCCTATCCATTCAATAATACTGTAGCTTGCGATTTAACTAATTATAATGACTTACCATAACTGTTTGCCAAAGCCTGTTTGGCTTGACCTAGGCTACTGATGCATATGGACCAAATATACTTTCAAAACTTGCTAGTAAGCTGAAGTAATGATTTTAAGGTTCAAAAATAACTTACTCCATTTAACATTGCAAAAGGCCATAAAAACTTTGCAATGCTTTAAAAAAGATTAGAATAAACTATCATACACTACTGTTCTCAGAAGGTCACTTGGAACCACTATTTTCAACAAAAAGCTGTGATGATAGGATTCAAGACAGAAACATATTGATTCTTTTCGTTTTGACTAAAAGCAGAGCTAACATACATGAATGCTACTCTGCAAATTTAACTGCAAATCCATTACCAGGTTTAACTCCTATGTACATAAGATTTGGTCTTCCAAATGTAATCCCACACACACGTGCACACATACCTATTGGATTTTCAAGAGTACTGTAGTTCAAAGCCTGTTAAAGCACCCAATTTCAGATTTCATATATGCATTCTCCTTGGGAGCAAGACAATACAAAATACAAAATTTAAAATAAGAAGATCAAAGACAGAATTATAAAGATAATTTTCTTAAAATTTCCTGTGTAGGTCAGAACTGTGAATGCTGTAGCTAAAAAAACTTTACACAAGTATGTTTCACCTTAACAATATTTTTCATGCATTCAGACACGTACCTCACTGAGATGCTGTGTGCTGTGCATTGCCATTAGACACTTCCTTCCATTATGTACCTTTTGTCTACACCAAACTGTTGTTATTCAATTATTTGTTCAAAGTGTCTCACTTAGCAAAGTAGATTAAAATTACTATCTAATCAGGCAACAGATATTCAAAGCTAGTTGAAGTGAATGTCAAAGTGCAAAGCACTGAAAAGCAAAATTAGTTTCACTGTTGTTACCAGCTAAAGAGTTCCTAATTATTCCCAGTAATAACAAAACTTCAGAGAGGCAGCAGAGAGCAAAATCCCAGTTGACCAGAAAAAAATTAAATTATTTAATAAATACATCAGTAAAATAAAGTAATTAATAAACTATGTCTAATCCCCTGCAATACTGAGTCATGACAATTTAGCCTGTGACGTTCTTAAGAAAGTTGTCATGTTAGAGGGAGATTTGCCAAACTGAAAGCTGTATAAGCACTGCAGAGCTGCAATCAATGGGTCAGAAATATTTCTGGCCGAATAAGTGTGATTTAAATTTATTATCTTTTATTTTACTTCTAATCTCTACTATAGATTAGAATTAAAAAAGTATATAAAATTTGGAGGGTGACATCAAACTTCCAGAGATAGTCCATAAAGAGATCTTAATTTCATATTTTGCACCAGTGTTTAATGTTCTTCCTGGGACATATTTATTCATAAATATAATCTTACAAAATAGAAAAAATTACTTTGTCCACCAAGTCCATCCCTTTTGTTTTTCTTATCTTAGCTCTCCTGCTTTCATACTACAGTCATTTATCATTTCTTTGTTTGAAACTTATCTAGCACTTGGCTTAACTTTCTGCATTCATCGTAACAGCTTGGTATTTTGTAAAAAATGGGGTTTGTTCATTGTATAACATTGTGTAAATTAAACTTTCTATTCTTCCAAGAGTCATGTATTTTGTATTAATGTGACCTTGTCTTTGTGAAGAACTTACCTGATGTGGTTCTATTTCTTTTGTTGTATAAGGAACATTTGTTTGAAAGAAGAAGAGACAACTGATTCTCCTTATAAACAATTAAAGGATAATTGGACCATCATAGTTTAAAACAACAGCACCTATGTATTTGAACACAGGACTGAAAAAAACATCTAGTCAAGGCCCCTGCAAGCACAGGCAACTTCATAAAGCATTCTAAATGTGGAAAGGTCAATGGATCCAATGCAAATCTTTTTCAGACTGAGATTAAACCCATGCATTACCTCAAGGGACTTGTCTCCTGTAATCTTTATTTAGCAACATATGACAGAGAAAATGACATGATGTGAAGAAGTTATATTGAAATATAACATTATTCATTGCCTATAAGTGGGACCAATGCTATTTTAATATTTATATTGGCTTGGATTTCATACAGGACAGGGAAATTTCAGAGACAATATAGCACTAGTTTCCTCACTCCCACATTCATTTTCCTACCTACTCATCCTGCACTACACATAGCATGCCCAGTTATTACTGACAGTGGGAACAGAATTTCTATCATTCATAGATTCCAAAGCTGGAGTCAGAGCATCAAAGAGGAAACATGTTTTTAACATCCAGTGATACCAGTCAACAGTCGTGTTTGAGAAAACTTGTCATACCACTTAGATCAAGGTCTCAGGCAGGGTACATAAGTGGCTTGGGCAATCCTGAAACGAACCAAGCATTTGAGAACTTTTTAACATACCTAACATACCCAAGAGTTAAAGACTTTGTCTTAAAAAAAAATAAAAAAGCACAGAAATCTTAAGGTTATTCTACATTAAACATGTTGTATATCTTTAGTATTTTTTCTCTAGTTGATGTGAGTAACTATATCCCACTCAATTAATTATCTTCAAACTGATTGAACATAAAAAAAACCAAAGAACCAACAAATTATTCTGTATTCCTGCCCTTAAACTTTGTCTTTAAATCATGTCAATGCGAATAAACATGAAATTTATTTGTACCTCTAATCACTCTATATAATATCTTTGAAATTAATTATAGCTCTTTTAAAGGCATTATTTTCTCAGAATGGGAACCATTATGAAAGCATAATCTCAAACATCTAAATACAATCAGATGTATTAAAACAATTTGGTAATATTTTTTATTTCACTTTGACCACACTAGGGATATTTACAGAGATAATTATTCACCCCAAGAAGAACCTGAGTACAGATTTGAAAGATGTAATGGAAATAGACTGCAATCAAGAACTTTTCACTTATAGTAATACTAAAATTATCATACAATATAATGAAAATTAACAACTGGCATGCTTTTTGAAGACCTTGCCGATACAACTGTTTCAAAAAAATCCTCTAACATCCTGTTGTCTTAATTTATGCTACTTTCTTTAAAATACTACTTGAATTGTCCTGTTTTCCTCCCAATCCCACTTTGAGACAGCTGCTTAGGTCAAAATCAGATACAATAAAAAGAAGAGGAAACAGAATTTTGTATGTGAACTTCATCAAATTATTCAAAAAATGCCTTATCAACAATCAGTTTGGGTTGATTTCAGGTTTGGTATTTTTGTCTCAGAGTTATGGGCGACGGAAGACTCACACATCCTTTCAGAAGCAAGAAAGGTAGCAACTAATAGTTCCTCCAAGAATGACACTTTCAAGGGGGGGGGAAGCATACCTCTTGGCCGTCAGGGTAGAAGCACTCCTAGTGCTAGTGTGTACTGAGAGAAAGAATGACTTATTTCACTGGCTGTAGTCATAAGCCAACCCTAAGAGCAATACAGTATTGAACAAGCATTAAACCTGAGAGCAGCCAAAATGCCAAGAATCCTACTTTTCTTCTCACACAAAAATTAAGACTCTGGATTGTACCTGAAGTCTAAATCACAGTGGAATCTGAAGAGGGAAACTTCTACTTGTCAGATACACTGAATTATTAACTTCTTTTGTTCATACAGCAAAGTGAATATACACAATGGGTTCATTTCTCCACCCATGCTGTAACATGCCAGTGACAGCAGAGATCTGTCTGATATAGAGATCTAAAAATTCTAAAACAACATATCCTCACCTCTCTCACATACATCTCTCCAAAAATAAAATGTTTTAGTACGTAAAGCTGTTCTTCCCATCTTTCCATAGATAATTCATGCACTTCATGCACTTCAACAATAAGAACATTTAACTGTGTATAAATGGATATTTGTATCCTTTAAGAAAAATATCAAACATCAAAAAATAACAAATGTGACAGTGTAATTTATCTCCTATTACATGTTACCTGGAAAAAAGTAATTCTTCATACAATATCCTCTCAACGCTGTAAAGAAAATTTTTTCTTAATATTCTAGAATGCTGGTAGATTCTTTAGCTGGCATAATTCAGAATATTTAAATATATTCCAATAATGCTGCACAATTATGTGACAATTCAAACTTTCACATATTTCATAATTAAAGTTTAATCCTGTGGTGCTCTGATCTACAAACTCTCAGTGGGACTATGTGTTTTCAAGATTGGTTTGTTAAAAGTATAAGAAATTTCACCATGAAATCTGCATTATTTCTTCAGAATCATATAATCATTAAGGTTGGAAAAGACCCATAAGATCATCGAGTCCAACCTTTGACTGAACTCCACCATGTTAACTAAGCCATAGCACTAAGTGCCACATCCAGTCATGTCTTGAACATTTCCAGGGATGGTGACTCCACCCCCTCCCTGGGCAGCCCCTTCTGATGCTTAACCACCCTTACAGCAGAGAAATTCTTCCTGATGTCCAACCTGAATCTCCCCTGTTATAGCCTCAGGCCATTTCTTTTTGTCCTATCACTAATTGCCTGGGAGAAGAGATCAAACTCCACCTTGCTTTCAGGTGGTTGTAGAGAGTGATAACCTCAGTCTCCTTTTCTCCTGGCTAAGCAACCACAGCTCCCTAAGCGGCTCCTCATCTGACTCACCCTCTAGACCCTTCACCAGTTCCTTTGCCCTTCTCTGAACAAGCACCTCAGTGTCTTTCTGGAAGTGTGACACCCAGAACTGGACATAGCATGTGAGGTGCAGCCTCACCAGTGCTGAGTACAGAAGTATTATCACTTCCCATTGGTCTTCTTGACCACCTGGGCACACTGCTGGCTCATGTTCAGCTGGATGTTGACCAGCACCCCTGGATCCTTTTCTGCTGGACAGCTTTCCAGGCACTCTGCTCCCAGCCTGTAGCACTGCCTGGGGTTGTCGTGACCCAAGTGCTGGACCCGGCACTTCACCTTACTGAACCTCATACCGGTGGACTTGGTCCATCGATCCAGCCTGTTCAGATTGCTCTGCAGAACCTTCCTACCCTCCAGCAGATCAACGCTCCTGCCCAACTTTCATCTGCGAATTTACTGAGGGTGCACTCAATCCCCCCAACCAGGAACACCTAGGCCACCATTTGGGTGTAGCACCATTCACCACCACTCTCTGGGTCTGGCAATCTAGTCAGTTTTTAACCCAGCAAAGAGTGTGCCTGTCACTTTACTCAAGTGCTTTAAAAGTGCTCTAGGAGTGCACTTTGTCTCACACCTTTCCTCTTGTCCATGCAACCTTTTCTTATTGCAGTTATGATTATATCAGTGCATGCACATACTGAAATATGCCAGTTTTGGCTAACATTGTGTAGAAAGATCTGGTTGCCACCTCCTCCTAATCTCTGAGCTGTTGTAAAGTCCTCTGTTCCATAATTCTCACAAGCTATTCTGGATCTGCATTCTGGTATTCCCACAAAAGGTTCAGCAGTTAACAATTTTATAAAGTATAGTCCTCTGTACTCGCTTCCCTTTTATAGTGGTAATGCCTCTGTCGATACATATGTGGCGTTATTATGCAATTAAAATGTAAGAAAAACACAGAGTGATTAAAAAACAGTTACCTCATTCTTGAAACCTTTTGTTTCACATCACAAGGTCGCTATTCATGAGCAGGGAGGTTTGTTTGCCTTAATATATTCAAGTTTGCTTTTAAAATTGATTAAATCTGTACACTGAGAAACTTGGTGCTGATGAGAGATAAACACAATATGCCTATAATGTAATTATTGTTATTTATTCTCAAGCCAAGGAGCCTAAGAAAAATATGTATGCACTCATATAAATACCACAGGAGTAAAACTAGCAATTTATGTTTCACACAAACTCCTGAAAGCATGAGAATAAAGTCAGAAAGTCTTACATAGCAATCAGAACACAGTAGCTGGAGTCAAAGAGGTCTTGAGATTTATGTGGAGCAGGTAGAAGAAATAGTTCCTTTTATTTCATCCATTAGAAAAATCCATTAGAGAAATATAAAGTCTGCAAAAATTCCTTCCTCTTACACCCCGACAGCTGCGGATATCATTCCTGAGGAGCGCTGTTCTCCAGGGCTGTCACAGTTACTGAAGAAGAATCTGCACCTGACCCAGCTGGAGATTACCCTCAGGAAACGCTTGAAAAGCCCAGAAGAAGAACTATCCAGTGGAGAGAACAAGGTGGGCAAAGGAACACCTATGTAGGTGGCTCACAAAACCCTGTGCTACTAAGCAAAATGGCTGGTTTTTTTCAAACCAGTAGAGAATTTATGACACATACAGTTTTAATTTAAAACAGATTTCAGTAAGCAAACCTGGATGCCTACATGAGTAGATACTGCTCCAACTACATCTAACATCTAATATGACCCAGCACAGTACACTGCATTCAGAAAACAATTTACAGTTACATTTCATACAGTCTACTTAAATTAATCCGGACAAGTCTAGAACATTCATTGCAAGCTTGAGGTTTGCAAAGTGAGATCAGACTGGAATTGATTTTTAAAAACTTATTTTCAATGGGAAAACAGAAACAAGAATGGCATTTAAGTGGAAAGGATGGGAGTGAGAGGAAATGAAATAAGATAACAGAAAGGAAAATACCCTCCAAAATGCAGCCTCACAAGATAGGTACCTAAAGTACTGAACACTGTTCAGCCAAGTAGACAAAAAAGGAACTGTAAAGTAACTATTACAAAAATCTATCCTCTAACAGTCCTTTTCAGCTGTTCATGTGAAAAGTGCTAGTGTATCCCATTTAAAGATCAGAAGAACAATTAAAATGCAAATTACCTGTAAAAGCTACAGATAGTAAAGAATACAGAGATCAGAACTGACTGTTGATCAGAAACAAAACATCTGATGCTACTATTATCCACATTCATCTGGAGTCTGCATTTTTAATACTTAGTAATTTTTTAACTCTTTTCTGTTTTTCCTGCTATTGTAAGCATCATAAAAGATAGAAGAGCTAAAGAGGATCAATTTTCTCAGAATCACATTCAGTTGAGAAGTCACAGCAGTGTCAGGTTTTCACCTTTTGTAAGATATTTACATTCCTGGTGTTTGGGGTTTGTCTTTTTCATATTTGGGTTCATTTTTTCCCCTCTTTCCCAAGAGAAGTCTTAGAAACACCCATTGCACTGACTATTTAAAACAGAAAGCTTTTTTGATAACTGTTGCTAAGCACCTCTCTGCTGTGCTCTACATGAAATTTGAATTCTTTTTCTTATTTCATTCTTCTCCTAGGCTTCTTGAATCTTCTTGAATAGAATTCTTTTCTACCATGTATGAAGTACATGATGTTTGCTTTAAATACTCAAGCCTACTTCCAGATGAAAAAGCCTTAAGCTTCAATAGTTTTACAGCATTATCCTCTGATAGACTGAAGGACGAATTGGCAAATCAGTCAAAATACTTTGTTCAGAAAACCTTCATTCACTTCCTAATGGTATTTGGCCTAACTTCAATTAAAGTGCAAGGCCAAGGCCATTACATTTAAGAACTGACTAGTCATTTTGAGCAATTCAGTGAGCATTTTGAGAGCATTTAAGTGGATATCGTCTTCAGAAAATGCTGAGCAACCTTGTCAAACCCAGCTCTATGAGAGCGTTCAAGCTAGACACCAAAAAAAGTGTTAAGTGTCTGGTAGTTACATCACTTTCAAAAAGGCTTTAAAAATTCTCTGGTCCATTTGAGCGTTGGGGGAGCAGCACAAATTGACACTGTTTCCATGACAGATATACTTAAATTAAGCACAGTTGATTTGCAGTGGTTTCATGTACTTTTCAAGGGCATATTTCATTAGCATGTAAAAACTAATTTTTTAATATTTAAAAACCATGATTGTGAAATACATCTTCATAAACAGGGTAAATGAAACACTTCCTCTCACTTACATTTTTCCACTAGTGCCTTCATTGCATACAATCACAAAACTGCATCAGATAAACCTGGCTTTATTACTGCACAGCAACAAAGACGGAAAACAAGAAATAAAATACATCATGTGTTCTACATTTACCACCAATTTGACTCTCAGCAGGGACAATTTTGGTATTCAGAAAGCATTAACTATGCTAAAGAACTACAGAAAGGAGAGATCCAAAATTAACTGTTTTCCATTTCATTTCAATGATTTGTCAGCTTTTGAGTTTTTTCTTTAAGCATCCACTCAGGGATGTAGTAATGAGCCTGACCCATTATACCCAAGACTGAAGAAGACATCTATGTAAACAAGGTATTCAGTTTATTGAATTATTTGCGTTAGAGTTGTCCCATATTTTCTCAAGTCTCATTGAATCTCTATAGCAATAGTTGACATTTAGAAGACTAAAATCAAATCGATTGCATAATACCTTCTCTCAAAATTGTTTGTTATGTGTGATGCAGCAGTATCCATCAAATAACAATGAGGTCCCACTGTGCTTGGCACAGCATGCATAGTATGAAGTACACAGTATGTATTTGAAAACAAAGCAATTCACACCAAGATGGTGAGAGGGATTGTGACACTGATGAAAAACATGAAGGACAAAAATTGGAACCCTAAGATGGTCTCTCTCATGCAAACCAGATCTGCGTACAGGAATAAAGTTTTGAATCTCTAATTTGAGTGGGAAGGGGATCATGTCTAGGTTCAGAAACTGTCAAAGTTTACTGTTTGTTAATTTATTTTTCAAAACACCGTGGAAACAATCTTTCTGTGTATGTCTTCAGGGAAAAGAGAGGGGGGACAAAGGGAAGGCTGAATGAGGACAAATGCATGCATTCTTACATGGAGACACCTGAATAAACCATCCATGACTTCTGACTCATACTGCCATTCCTGTATCAAAGTAACACTATTCTACATCTTTTTACTAAAAGAGTTTGCAATTACCAGCTTACCCGTTAGAATACAAATTAACTCAATGTTAAATACTTCTAAAAGCCTACTTGAAGTGTGGAGATGCTGAATACATCAAAGGGCAAATATATGTGCACAAAAACTCTAAAGATACCTGTTGGTTTACTTTAAAGTCTTCAGTGCCAAGTTGATAACAGTAATGCATCTGAGATAAAAGACAGAAATGCTGTCTCTCAGTTCAATGGCCACACTAATAGACTTGCAAGGCAAAGCTCATAAATATGATCTCTTGGGGCCATACCTGTATGTGAGATATATTAGTCTTCTAATGTCATTAGGCATCTTCTTGCAGCTCACCTCTGTTGATAGATTCAGACCTGCCCTTACAAATACAGAATTTGTCACTTTAAGAATGTATCCCTTGAGTACCTCTGCTACAGAGACCCACTGTGGACTGTACCTTGTTTACAGAAATATCTGCTCACAGTTAACAATACATGCATATAAATCTTAAAAGTTTGGAATCCAAATTGAAAACTAATAAAAATTAGTTAGGATAAAGCCAAAAGGAAAATATTCTTAGATATTATTCTCATCACAATCAGTTATTTTTGAGACTAAAAATTAAATTCTTTTAAAATATGCAAAGACATAAATTTAAATTAGCCACCAGTCTCCAAAATAATATTTTAGCACAGCTCCTTTAGATTATCCTGCATTAACTTTCCTAAAATCATTCAAAGCTGTAGAGATATCCATAAATATCCTTCTGAGTAAAGAATGTGGGTATCTTACCACCCAGGTGAGTGATGTAACCAGACTATTATGGTCATTCACACATGCTTTCACTTTGTTTTAAAAGCAATTTTTTGTTTCAAGTGAAATAGGAGAGACTAGAAAAATCTCTAGTTTTTAAGCTGAATTATTTTCTTAGACAACTCCTCTTGCCCTCAACCCCAAAAAACCAAAACCTACAGGAACCATCCTCAGAGAGCCTTCCATCTCATTAAGAACACTGTCCATAAAGCAGGCTATAGTCTTAGGCCACTGGAAGGAGATCAATCTCCATTCCTTGTCAGAAGTTAACACAAAACACAAGCAGTAACTGTACAGCCCTGGACAACAGATTACATCTGTAAAATAAAGCCTCGTTCCTGCTAGCTGGTGAAAGAAAAATTCCTGGCAACAGAAAATTTCTGACAAAGATACAAGCTGCTCTGTAAAATAAATCACTCAGAACATTTCCAGTAAATGTTACCTGAAGTTGATGATTGTGTCCTCCTCTGTACCGACCAGTTTTACTTTTCTTTCCTGTACTGCTGAGACATCTGTGCTAACAAACACTGACAAGATCGTTTTTATAATGGTTTGCATATTCCTTATAATCAAGATCAGACTGACAACTATAATGTGGTGATGGCTAGCACCTGAAAGCTACAAATACCTCCGGGCTGTAAAACAAATGTCTATTTTATACTTATTTAATATTTTACACTTTAATGAATGTCTAGATTATATCTTGGCTATTATTTTTCGTTACTGATTTTGCTAATAAACTTTTAAATTATCTTATATTGAGTTTCTTTTCTTGTTCCTTTGAAGAATACAGTTGAAGGACATGAAAACTGACCTCTCAGAAAATATTGAATAACCATGAGAAAAAAAATTATATTATTTAAAAAAAAAAACAAGCCAAAACAACACAAAACAAAAAAAACCTCTTAACTAAAATTTTAAAGGAAATTTGTCGTTTTCACTGTATTATCATTTGAGTGAGGATTATTTATATATATCAATTTCTGCTTCTGATTTTGACTGATCTGAAGATTTATGCAGAACTCTACAGCTTAAAGACAACACAGTAGCAGACACCTAATTTCCCTACTGCTTTCCTGTAAGACATACATTTAAAGAAACAGTTACTTAGGCTTTTAGTATTATCTATAAAATCAGTACAGATCATTCACTTTTGAACACGTTATAAAGAAGGTTAACAAATTTAACTCCTGCTTTACTGTCAGACTGAGTTGAAACTTGAGAACAAAAGATCAAGATTAGAAATAGGAATATCCATTTTCATTTATTGACTGAAATTCCATAAACATTCATATTCCAAAACAGGCCAAATCTAACACCATCCTTCAGTTTATATAACCTGGACTTATATTAGAAAGAAATTCTTTACAGAGAAATTCTTTACACTGGAATGGGCTGCCCAGGGAAGTGGTGGATTCTCCGTCCCTGGAGGTTTTTAAGATGAGGCTGGATGTGGCACTTAGTGCCATGCTCTAGCAGCTGTGGTGGTAGTGGATCAAGGGTTGGACTTGATGATCTCAGAGGTCCTTTCCAACCTGTCTGATTCTATGATTCTATGATTCTATGACTGATGAAAGATTATTTTTTCGTCTGTAATCAGAATATTTCTCTAAATCCATAGGATATCCTTTCAATATGCATTTCACTTTTTTTTTATTTGTGCATGCTTTTATTGTTATCAAACACCACGTCACTCTTAACTTTACTTGAAAAATCAGTTAAACAGCAAGAATTCACTCATGCATTTGTGTCCCTCCCATGGAACAGTCATATAAATAGTAAGTCATTTACTGAAAAGCCATCCTCCTCTCTCTTTGAACCCGCATTCTATTCATCAGACATTGATTTGTCTACAAAGAATCATTAATTCTCAAGTAACAAGAAATTTCGGGTGTTCAATTAGCCACCAGATGGAGGCCACATAGTCTCAAAATGCAGTAGAAACATATGGTCATTACCCATGAAAAATGAGTACAAGTTTTGTAAAATGACTACAGAATACATCCTGTAAATCAAGCCAAGCTCCATATGCAACTAAACTTCCATAGGATTCAAATTAAATTCACCATATGCTTCTAACCTGAAAAAAACCAAAGTCTGTGGTTTCATCTGTATGATTCTCTACCAATAAAACACCTGCTGACATTGTATTGCAATATGAGGTTTTGTAGAAACACATGGGAATAATAAAAATGTTGCCTCACCAATGTCAGAACAGAATATTTTACTCCATTTTAAACACAGATTTTTTCAGTATGTGACCAATGCTTGCCTTATTGGTATGAGTCTTTTTTAAAGCAAATAATTTCAATGTTTAGATGAGATCTAAGTTCCAGTGTTTCCATTAAGGCACATAAAATACTTTGCACAGACCCACAGAAAAGTGAGTACAGGTAGTCAATATTATCTTACACAATAGAGAAAGTGAGGCAAGCAGGAAAATTTTCTTCCTACACGCTGAAAGTCCGATAAAAACCTGCAGTTAAAACTCAGGAAACCTTGAGCCAAAGTTAGCAAGACTTGTTTACAACATAATCATGTTACCCCAAGAATAAGAGGCTGAAACTACGAGGAGAAGAAGAAAAGCCAAGAGTAAGGAGATCAGTCTTGCTGCTGCTGTCACTACTAGAGAGGGATGAGGAGGACTCCGAATGACAGCAGCCAGCACAGGGGATTAAAAGTTTCCTGAGAAATGATCACTGATCTACTTTACTTACCCTTCCAGAGGCAGCAGTAATAGACAGATTGGTCTTCCTGGGCCTGGTGTAGAGAACAGGCGCTTTGCTGCTGTCAACACCAGCACCAAGCACCCTGTTCCCCAGCATCTTGCACATGTCAAGTCGAAGACCTCTCCTGACTCTGGCTTGGCCAGCCCCACAGATGCTCCACTTGAGCACTCTCAGGCACCTTTAGCAAGTAAGCATGAAGAAAAGATTAAATAGTACCCCCTGATTTTTCATTTACTGCTTTAAGAACTACAGCTAAGAGTGAGCACAGCAATACCCCTCTTGGCTGTAATAAGAGTAACAGTAACATGTGTAACATTTGAACCACAGTTCAGTCACCGACAGCTCGATTCCTTGTGGACAGACCCGGCTAAGAAAATTCCAGGCCAAAACTAGCTCCTGTTTCAAGACAGCACATCTTTCACTTTTCCAAAATGCAGAGCAGCTGGACACCAAAATCAGAAGGGGAGAGAAAAGAAGAAAAATCTTGTGACCAGGTTCTGTCTTTTGTTTCTCATATACAATCCTCTGAGGATAAAAGAAGAAGGGATAGTGTAAAATTAATTCTGGGTTTATCTGTAAAGAGAAAAGTTTTTTTTCTCCCTGTAGGAACTTTAGATGTCTCTTCTCCTACTGAGCACTCTGTAAAATTCTTTTTAATGGCTATGAACACAAAAAAATTGTTTCTTATGTCTGGTTTCTGTAATTGCACAGCCAAATAGGCCAATTTAAAAATCAAAATAGTCAGAAAAATATTTATTTTTCTTATTTTTAGCAATTATGCAATTGTAATTTTATTTTATGTTTTCTCCCTGGCCCCTAACTCCTACTGTGAGAATAAATACTGCTGTTTTATAATTCTTATGCTCCTGTAAAAAATATTGTTAGGACACAAAGAAGTTGGAGGGGAAAACATAAGTTTTAATGACATTTAATCATAAAAATTGACAAAACTTAAAAAAATATATCCCCACTGACAAAATATCCTTACAGTTACATATTATAGTTTGGACAAAAAATATCCAATATAAATTGGTTAGAAAATAAATATCATCTAAATCAGGACATCTTTTTCCATCTACAGCTGAAGTTCTCATGCAAGCCTTAAGATACACATACCCACACTTAAAAGCCAGCAGTGTCACTTCATTGGAACGATGCATGACTTTGTTTTGGAGTAGGGAAGCAAATTAGGGTCTTCTATATTCCAGCCACACTTGGCCATGATACAGATGGTGCATCTCAGAAGAGAGGTGATCAGCGGCCAGTGGATCAACTACATCACTGCAATACCACCACTCATTCTGTTACTTGTGCCATCTGTCCAGGACTATTTTGTCAGGCAATTCTGTAGAACTGTATTTCATAATTGAAGGAGATTGTGGAATACTGGAGAAGACATGATGTACCAGCCCCACTTCAGACCACATAATTCTATGGTCTGTGTGCTGTTTAGACTACAGGAAGCAATTGCATATGTATTTTAAAAATATGCATATCTTTCCTGCTTTGTTTTAATTTATAACCACGAATACTGTTAACAAGATTGTGACTTTATCAGATTTTACAGCCAAATAACATTAAAGTGTGGCAATTAGTGCCTTTTAACACTCACACTCTGATTTGTGAAACATCATTTTAAGTAATAAACCATCTGTTGCTCTCAATTTTAATTGTTGCAATAATTATGTATTTTAATTGTGATCTTAATTTAGATCACAATTTATCACCAGGAAATAAAAGGCACTATTTGTTTTAATCAACTTACTAGGATACTTTGAATATTTTCATCTGTTCTAATACAGAGACAAAGACCAGTTTCTACTGAAATGAAAGTGCAGTTTTTTCTTAAAAGAAGTCTGCACATGGCAGAAGTAAAGCAAAATTATGTCAATAAACCCAATTCAGCTCTGGGACTCCATTTCTAGAAAGCACCTTTCTAATATTTGTGTCAAGCAGCTGCTATGCTTGCTAAGACAGAAATAACCAATAACTCATAGCATATAATCAAAATTATCTATCAATATTATAGACTCCTTGCCATGCCAGAATCTATATTAAGCCCACAAATGACCAGAGAAATATTCCCAGGTTAAGAAAACCCTTCAAGATAAAGTTGCTCTCTACCATCTTTGTTTCCTAGTAATGAGAGTAAATCAGAGGACACAGCTGATCACAAATGGAAAGGTTCTTCAAGAAAATATCCTGCAAGACCTCCTGTTTGGAAAGTCTAGCCTATTCAGTGAAGATTCCCTTGCCAGGAGCATAGCCCGGACTGATCTGAAATTAGACACAGACCTAAGCTGAAGTCCTTAAGAATGAGATCTCTGCACAGTTTTAGAGTAAAATATTATGCTAAGACCAGAGTCAGAAAATCTAAGAAAACAGATAGTTTAAGAATATTGCTACAAACTTCCTCTTAAAAGTCATGAGAGTAAATGTATCCCGGAAAGAGGCTGAATTGGCTAGGAAAAATACTTTATCCTAATCCACTATATATCTGCTTACTAAGAACCTTCAGTTAGCCACCTTTGCTGTACCATGACAGAAAATAAAAGTGTAAGAGCATAACATTTTATACTATGTAAAACCACTTAGCAATTTTTAAGTGTCTTAATTGCATGACAGTATCAAGGATGCATATGTTATGCTTAGAAAATCTGCCTTATGTTTTACCCCTGAAATCTCAAGAAAAACTTTACCAAAATGAAGAAGCATTTGACCTTTCTTTCAGGCTACCAAAAAATTAAAAATATGTAGCCACAAAACTAAAATGAGAATGAGAGCATGAACCTTACTTCAATCTAAAACTGTCCCTGTCTGAAGTCAGAGAAGAGGAATAGGAAGGCTTAAGCTTTTTCCAGATTTATATACTTAACATTTCCCTTCAAAAGCACATTACACAGCCCTCCTCAATCTATTCCATGAGCAGGAAATTCAATTTTCAGTAAAACAAACATTTTCCATATGAAAATCAGGAGATAATGAAAATACTTAATTTCATTAATAAATTAAATGTCCCCATGAGAACTGCAGCAGATAATAAAAGGAGATCATGTTCAAACAGATGACCAGATTCAAATAAAAAGAGCTGTTCTTTTTTTCTCAGCTGGATAATAAAGCTTAGCTAAAATACATCTCATGCCTCTGCAAAACTCTGCAAATTATTTCTACTGAGAAAGATTGTCCTATTTGATGACGCAAAATACCCTGAGCCAATCAGGAAACACAAAAACCATTAAGCAACTTCTACATAAATTGCTAGTTTTATCTTTCAAGTTGAAGTCTAATTTCACCATTAAAAGTTATAATTTACTCATGCTGAGAGGTATTGGAGATAAGCATAGGAAAACTCAGAAGCTATCCGAGATGCCACTCTGTGGTAACCATCAGTAAACACTAAGTTTGAATGGCAACTCTGCAGGTTCAAGCTTAAAATACATCCTGAACAGGAGCATTACAGGCAAGGGACAGTGGGGAGTGAAGAAATCAAGCTACGAGAGGAGTTGGTTTGAGGATATTTTTCCCCTTCTGTTCCTTTTAATAAGGTTAAATTCAATCAAAGTTCAAATGCAAAGCAGGAATGACTTATAAATGTTGTCTGTGTACTTGAACATTTGGAACAACTGAAATAATCATTAACTTTTTATTTATCTGTTTTATTCATATAAACAGACAAAATAAACGGCATTTTTTTTGTTATTTACTTTAACCTTCTAGGACTAAAGGGAGACGAAGTGATAATGGTTTTAGTTCCTCATTTATTAAGTCCTTTCTACAAGATTTAAACAATTGCAATGGTGGAGCATGTGTGTTGAAGTATAGAATCCAACATACACAAAACACACTTTTCTCTGCCCTCAAGATCCAACTGAAATTTAATTACAATATAGTCTATGTGCTTCTCTTTTAACATTACTTTTAGCTACATCATTCAATTTTCCTCTTTGTCAGACAAGTACACAGTCTAAGGGGAAAAAAAAGGGGGGGAGGGGATTCTGTTATGCCTGATATCATTATTTTTTAAAAAAGTACTCAGTCACAATGACATTCTATCCCAAATTTTTTGATTAAAAAAATACCAAAGCAAAACAAAACTAAAAAACCCAACAAAACAAAAACATCAATGCTGCAGCCTGGCTATGGAATACAGTTATAAACTTTATCCAACAAAAGAATAAAATAAGTATTAAAATCTTCACAAACCGTACACCTCATGTTCTCACCACTTCTTTTATAGTAGTTTTTCACGCATACACACTAGTGGGCTCCACCTGGCAGGCAGACACATCCACTTTTTATGCCACTCAAGAGCTCTAGAGAAAGGAGATCAGGAGGCAGGAACTGTAAATTTTGTATTGCAGTGACTAAAATCAGGGTTGTGGGACACTGGTTCTTCTGCATGTTCCAAAGCCACACACATTAAATCTACCCTGGTGTAGATGCTTGTAATGACACAGAAACATTTTTATTTTAAAAACCACTTTTGTAATGGTTTGATTAAAAAAAAAGTCAATGTAGAATCTCATTGCTTTATGGTGTAAGTCTTTATTAAGGACCAAATCCTCTCTACTTTATCCACATGATAAAAACTACATAGTAAACATTTGTTTTTTTCTAGTAACAAATCTTAAACAGACATATTCATCCCTTTGGCTATACACCTCCACAGAAGGAGTGTTAGTTTTTTAGTAGAGCAGCATAGGCAACGCTAGCAATACAGGACTGAAAACATTCATGTAATTGCTATCCCACTTCCAACATCCTACTCCACCGGGGTGAAGGACAGAGGAGTAGCCACTTGTCCATCCCCAGTGCACTCCCAAAGCACCATGTGCCTGCTGAAATCAGCACCAGGAGGTAGTTTGAATATAAGTGTTTGGCAGTGTCAGAGAACAAGCATTCCTTCTTTTTCCCCAAAGGCAGACAGGAAATTGAATTTACACTAGAGTCTCCACAGGGCTTGTGGCAAAAGTAAAGGTGCCTTGTAGTGTTTTCACTACCAACAAATTCAGAGCCAGGTCTGCATGGCAGAACTGCTATTTATATAGGTAGGGGTAGTTTAAACAATTGTGACACTATGCTGTCACTGCT
Source organism: Lepidothrix coronata (assembly GCF_001604755.1). Taxonomy (NCBI): domain Eukaryota; kingdom Metazoa; phylum Chordata; class Aves; order Passeriformes; family Pipridae; genus Lepidothrix; species Lepidothrix coronata. Next base: position 4,189,952 of record NW_016690180.1, on the reverse strand, counting down.
CTGGCCATTTCTGCTGCAAACAAATATTACCTCCATGAACTCTTTTCCTCTTACGTCTCTCCTTAATGTTTTAAGTTAATTTTCTCTGATATGAAAGAATAATCAGTTCCAGGACAGTATGCATTTAGAACATCTTGCCAAACAAACACTGAATCTTCTGATGGCCCTCAAAGAAAAACTGCTTCTCTTGGGAGAATGTTACGTTGGTTGAAGCATCAGACAAAGTCAAGAATGTATTCACTTTGATGGCAGATGAAATGTAAAAAAATACGTCAGAATTAAGTAGTGTTATAAACCATACAGCTTTCACAGGACCAAAAAAAACCAGCAGTATTCACACACACATCAGATTTTATCTTTTTTCTTCTCACTTTACCTTGGCTTCTGCAATAAACAGGTCATCTTTGACCAATTTCACATTCTGGGAACACACAAAGACTAAAACTATTCTCAGCTTCGGAGTTCATAAATTTACCATAATTATATAACATCTTTTTTTAGATTGTATTTTAGGATTTCATGCTGCTGAATTTAAAGCAAGCTTTTCTTTTATTATGAACTTTTTTTTCTGGCTAGATTTTTATGAATAGTTGTGTGTTGAAAATATTTCTGTATTTTTTTAGTGATAAAGTGGCTGTTGTGTTTATTACATATATTTTATTTAACATAACAAATGTGTCTCAGTGCTCATATGGAAGAAATAGAAGCACAGACTCCTAGAATTATTCAGGCTGGAACAGACCTCTAATATCGTTGAGTCCAACCATTAGCCTAACACTACTATCTTCACCACTAAACCATGTCCCCAGATGCCACATCTACATGTCTTTTGAATACCTCTAGGGATGGTGACTCAAACAGTTCCCCAGGTAGCCTGTTCTGTCTGACAGGCCCTTCTGTGAAGAAATTTTTTCTAATATCCAAACTAAACCTCCTCTGGTACAACTTGAGGCCATTTACTCTCGTCATATCACTTGTTACATGAAAGACTGAACCCCACCCTGTTACAACCTCCTTTCAGGTAGTTGTAGAGAGCAATAATGTCCCCCCTGAGCCTCCTTTTCTCCTCAGTTTCCTCAGCCACTCCTCATAAGACTTGTGCTCCAGCCCCTTCACCAGCTTTGTTTCTCTGGACGTGCTCCGGCACCTCAATGTCTTTTTTGCAGTGATGGGTCCAAAATTGAACACAGGACTCAAGGCATGGCCTCTGTGTTGCAGAGTACAGAGGAACAACCGCTGCCCTGGTCCTGTTGGCCACACTATTTCTGACACAAGCCAGGATGCCATTGGCCTTCTTGGCCACCTGGGCACACTGCTGGATCGGTTTCTGTCAGATGTCAACCAGCATCCTGACTAGCAACTTTCCAGCCACTCTTCCCCCAGCCTGTAGTGCTGCATGGCATTGTTGTGACCCAAGTGCAGGACCAAGAACTTGGCCTTATTGAACATCACACCATTCGCCTCAGCCCAGTGATTCAGCCTGTCCAGATCCCTCCAAAGAGCCTACCCGCCCTCCAGCAGATCAATACTCCTGCTCAACCAGGTTTCACCCGAGAACTTACAGAAGGTGCACTCAATCCCCTTGTCCAGGTCATCTATAAAGAGGCTAAATGGGACTGGCCTCAACCCTGAGCCCTGGAGAACACCACTGGTGCCAGCTGGATGTAACTCCATTCACCACCACGCTCTGGGCACAGCCATCCAGCCAGGTTTTTTACCCAGCAGAGAGCACACACATCCAAACATGAACATCGAGTTTCTCCAGGAGAATGCTGTGGGAAACAGTATCCATAATTTCATGCTAAAATTTTCACATCACAAATTAGCATGAAGAAAGCTCCATATCGTCAGTTAATCAACGCAATTGAAGAATGTCTTTGGAGGAAGTCGTAAAAGATATCATTTTTGCACCACTTTTTAGATCTGGATTTCTTATACAGTTTCACAAGTAACAATGAGGCTGCTCAGAATTATCTGAAGCAGCACGGGCTTGGAAAACAGAAAGTATTCTACTAGTATTGGCAAGCACTGAAGAGTTAATGTTACTGCTGAATGATTACCTGGGGAGCATCAACAAGTGAAGAGTTCTAAATAACTAAGCAAATGGATTCAGTGGGATCAATTAAATGCAAGAATTCATCTTTTTTAATGAGTTTATTTTCTTTTTTCATCTCTCTTTCTGTTTTTTTCTGTGCATATACACAAAAAGCACTCTTTTCTGCTAGAGATATTTTCTTCTCCACTGCAGCCAGGGAAGCCCCATGGGGACTTTACTGCACTGAAGGGGTGAATGACAAGATTCCATTCCCTCTAGTGAGACTACCAGCTTCTCCAGATGTTACAATGATGCCTTATCAGGAACCCTGCACCATACAATCACAGGATTTTGTAGTCTGAATACAGACTAGAGAAGTACAAATCTTTGGACAGAGCTCCCTACTCTAAGAAATGTCACAATCCATTACACAAAATCATCTATAAAAGGTGTGAGACAGAAAGGGTAGCAGGAAAAAATATTCCACAAACACACCAGTGGAAAGCAAGAAATGAAATGACAAGCAAATCTAATTGACAGACAAAACCAGGAATGTGAAACCTTTATTTATTAATTTCAGCTTCAGCTTCTAGCAAATATCTGAAATAGATCAAACTTGCTGACAACTAGCATCAGTAGCGGTCAACAACCAGATTACAAAAGGGATAGTATTAGCTAGCAATTCTCAGTTGATTACAAAGTGCTGATGAAATTCAGCCTACAATACTAAGAATTAGAGGACTCAATCTCAGTTTCACTTTTGAGAATTAGTAAGGGGTAAGAGGGATACAAAAGATCAGAAAAATTACTTGGGCTACCCTTAAAAGTGGCAGTTAAAGTGGGTAAGATCAAGAGAAGTATAGACCAGTTAAATATTAAATCTTGGGAAAATACTGTAAAAAAAATTCTAAAAACAAGCAGTAAGCACAGAGGAGGACAAGATTGGTGGGCACTATTAAAGATAAAATATGTTTAATATTTAACTGATCTCCTCTCCTTCTGCGGGAGAGTTAGAGGGTTTGGTACAGGGGCAGATGCAGTAGGAGGAAAGTATTTTCCTTTATCCAGATTTTTAACACTTGTTTAACATAACATGTTTATACAACAAAATAATTAGAAACAATACTGCCCAGGAATAGTCATCACTAGTTCGTTGTCAAATTGGGGAACACACAAAGAAATGTTTTGCATGAGTCTGTCCTGCTTCTGGCACTATTCAACATGTTTTTAGTGATTAAGTTGAAACAGTACATGCATTCAATTTGCAAGCTGAATGCAGCAGCAAGCACATCAGACAGCAGAATCAATTAGGATTCAAACCACACAATGCACTGGGAGGAGATACCTAGAAAAAGATGCAGTTTACTAAGGATGGAGGCAAAATTCCACATCACACCCTGTGGAATCAAGGGAGGAGGAAGTGAATCCTAATGTCATCACGAATCATATCAAGCTGCTAAAATACACACACACAAATAGAAACATCATTTTAAAGTGTGAAATAACTCTCCTGCTACCCAGTTGAAAGCTTACAAGCATAGACTAGCACAGTTTCCAGTCTGGCCACAGCAACTGTGGAAGGATATGAATCAAATGGTGGTAAGACAATTGAGTGGTGTGAATGATCAGTGATTCAGAATACAAAATACTTTTCCTACAAGAGTTCTTCAATACAAGAAAAATCTTTTCAGTGGTAAAGAAAATATATATTGGAAGAGAACATGGAATCTGCATCACTGGATATTTTCAGAAGGAAGTTGAACAAATATCTATCACAAATACCCTTCATTCTGCCTTTGAGCAAGGTCTCTACTTCAAGTCTTGTTTTCTGTAAGAGACACGCGATCTCACTGATTTCTTTCACAAGTGCGGAAAATTCATAGACAAAACTGAGGATGCATCTCATCTCTAGCTGGGCAAATTTTCAGTGTGCAATATCAATTCACCTACCGTGGCATGTGAGACCATGCACATTTCCCTGTCAACAGGATTGAAAAATGGCCCTATTTCCTCTCCCTAAGAGAACAGAAGCTACAAAAAGAGGTTACAAATACCTAAAATCTTTATATGCTAGACATTAAGTAAGCACCTTCTATTTATGTTACAAATAAAAAAAAAATTAAAAAAAAAAGTTACAAATATTTAAAAATAAATCTACAAAGCTGTTACAAAGACAATTATTGGAAGTTAAAAAAAGATAAAGTTTTATTGTGATTATAGTTCACGTCTCTGACAGGGATTCTCCAGGTCATATGACCGAGATACTGTACTGCTCTCCTTAGCAATACAATCGACATTACCTACTGCTTGTAGGGATCATATTCTCTCAAAAATCAGTACCAGCAGACAATTTAGACTCAATGAAATAGCCTTTGTGATAGTTCTTTAATTCTTCTAGTAATACCATGTCATTGTTTGTTCCTTAGATGTAGTAGACATTTGGTCTCTCAGTGCTTAGAAAAAAAACCTATATATAAGTCACTTTCTGAATGACACACAATGACACAATGACACTCCCATTTGAAGTTGGTGACGATTTGCTTTTTAGATGCTATTTTCTTGAGAAAATTTTGAAGAAAAAAATACTTATGAAGGAGCCTTCTTTAAATGACTGCTTGCAAAATATAAGCTAAAACACCTTTCTAGTTCTTTTCTGTAACTCTTGGTGACTCAAAAATATGGTAGAAATGTTACTGAAGCTGATGATTGTCCACTATGGATTTTGCTTATGGGGTAGAAAACTTGCTTTCAAAATGCCTAGTCTGAGAAGCTGATTTATTGTTTGCTTGTCAAACATCTTGAAGAGCTAGACAACACCATTAGACATGGTATTGAAGTTATGAATGGGTGGATGGATGGATTACCCTCACCTGCTGTGTGTTGTTTGCTAAAGACATTTTAGTAATATTTCCTGCTCCTTTCATTTCTAAAAAATTGTTTCCAAAATGTGCATTCATCTAATTTAAAAACCGGACTCCCAAACCAGAAAAATAAAAATCACAGTAGCAAATGCAAGAACAAAAGTATACTGCATATTGCTTTTCTAGAAGATGTTTCTATATGACTTTAGTGCAAAGTCACGTCTGGAATATGAGGTATATTTCTTTTTAAGGACCTGATGATGAACCTCTAAATACTTAGACCCTTTATGACAGTCCATTGCTATTTCTAGCACTATCCGTTTCTTGCCTGCTTCTACTCACCTGTTCATTTCTCTTCCTAGATACAAGCAGTTAACACTTCATGGTTTCCATTTAGTCTTTGAGTTCATTATATATTATTGTCCTGATTTCTTAATATTTGCTGTAATTTTCTGTCTCTTAAAAACTGTATTTTGATACTTCAATGTCTTCATATGTGGGATTGCTGTTCTATTATGTTTCACCTCTTTTCAACACTTTTTAAGTTTTCATATTGGATAGAGCAGAGGATAAATGCTAACACTTAAATGAAAAAATAGTTTAAAAAAATTACTGAAGAAAATTACTTCTCTATTATCTTTAACTGGGCCATAGCCAAACCTGACATCAACAGCTATAAAGAATGAGATAGCAAAATCACTAAAATCCCAGCTCTCAATTTTAAAGAGTACTGTAAAACTTTATATTACTTTGAGCTTTATCACATGAAGGTAGACTATGGTTCATAGACATTCTGGTATAATTTCTCATAATAACCCTCTCTATTTTAATCAGTTCATGCATATCCATCTTGGCATCACTTTCCTAGTCTTTCAGAAACTGTCCTCTTTAAAGGGTTGAGAAATCATCCAGGTGGATTAATCCTCATGACAGGACTTAACATCATTTTTATACCTGGCAGGGTGACAAAGTTTGGAAGGACAGGCAGAAGAGGAAAGGCTTATACAAGTAAGGCTCATAGGGCCAGTTTCTGTATTCTTAACTTTCTTTGTTATCAATTTAAAGCTTACATTAAGGTACTAGTAATTATCTGATAGCCAAATAAACTCAGAAACAAAATATTTTAGAGGTAGATACTTGTATATTATAACTTTGGAGGGGAATTACCATCTTTTATAGCAGCCCGAGAAAATTATTTTTAAAATAGTAAACAGACCCAACAGTCTATCAGAAGACCATGTTTCTGATTTCAGTTAACATTACATAAAGATAATAGGTACCTGTTTTATCACTAGTTAATGCAGACCTCTATGTCATTATTACAACCTAAGATCATCAAATGTGGAAAGGATACTGAAACTAAAGGAAGCATAGATTTTAATATTTCCACCAGAGAGGCATTTGGTCATTTTTACCGGTAAAGTAGGGCATTATTCAAAGTTTTATTCAAACGTGGACTGAAGACATGAGTCAACCTTTCTTTTGTCTAATTCACTCTTTTCTGCCATTACCACTGTAACGTTACAGGACTGAGCGGTCTGCTGGGTTACAGCCTAGTAATAGATTATTCACATATACTTCATTAACCCAGAAATATAAAACTGATCTTTTGCTATCATTACATGTATAATGAAAGTTTGCCTCTTAAGTAACATCATACACTTACTCGGACCAGCTGGTTGCCTTTGTATAGTAGCTATATTTCTCAGTCTAATAAATAATTTTCTCTGTTATCCTTCAGCTACCTAAGGGCTGCAGTATATATTACAAAGTAGCCACCAGTAAAATATTAAAAACCACCACCAAGTTAAGAGTACAGTAGAAAAACAAAATAGTTTTTCACTCTGCAGAATAGCAGCTCCAATTTATTCTGACTTCATAACAACACATGCTTAAAGTACAAGACCCCTTCCTTCACAAAACAAAATTTAAGTGCTAACATCTGAAAGACCACAGTCCCTCAAACACTTAAGTTTAATCAGCATACTTCTCTTACGTGGTATTTGTCTCAGAGCTAGACACCTAATGTAGTATTTGTAGGAATTCTGAGGCATGTTTCTTTAGAAGAAGATTCATCCCACATTAAAATAGATGTTGAAAAATTGCCTTCCTGTATCTTTTTAGAAGAAGAATCACAAAACAATTTAGGTTGAAAGGGACATCTTGAGAACACTTAGTCCACTCTCCCATCTTAAGCAGTGTCAGTGGGAACAGGTAAGCCAGGTCCACTTGAGTTCAACGTGTCTTACCTACACATTTGTTTGCATCGTGCCCAGCAGCATCTTAGGACAGGTAGCACTGAGCAGCTTCCTATCAGCTTTACATCAAATGTCCTTGGGATCCCTAAAAGAGATATGCCCTATAGCCCTAACACCTGTCCTATTCATAGTATATTATTGCATTCCTATAGATTTCTAAGCCTTAAATGCTGCACAGCTAGAGATTCACTCTTCACTTTCCCTGCCTTGTACAGTTTCCCAAAATATACTTTGGCTAGATGTTTAATACTTTGCAAGTATCAGACAAATGATGTGCTGGAACTTCTGTAGAAAGTTTTAGATCAAAAACCCTAATGCCATTTGAGATGGAGGCAAAACTACTTCAAGTAATGGTGTGAGATGGTTATGGCTACAATGCAAGAGAACAATGGATCTGTACTTAGTGGCCCAAGCATTCCCTTTAACACAGCAGACCTCTTGTAATCCTATGCAAAACTGAACAGCTTCAGTGGAAGTAACTAAAAGACAAAAGGTTGTCCCCTTCTAGGAATGTATGAAGGTTAAGATAGGAAAGAACGCAAAATCCACAACAATGCATATTTGAAAGGACTCACACACATCACCTAGTCTGTAAATGATTCTGGTGCACAAATGGCCAGGAAGGATCTTCCCTGAAAAATATGAGTCAACTCCATCCCCAAGCTGGAGGCTCAAAAAATGTATACAATGAATCTTGCATCAATGTTTCCCTCCTATTATTTAGCATGTTGGACAATATCCAGTTCAGTGTACTGGTTATTGTGATTCACATCATAGGCATCTAAATGACCCCCACACTCACTCACTGCCTAAGAAGCCTGTCCACCTTCCACAGAACTGCAGAGACTATTTCACAAACAATGCACAACAAAGTGGCTGACAATGCTCAGTATTATTGAGTCGTGTCTCAACCTGTTTCCCACTGTGCTGACTTCACTTTCCCTGAAGAAATAAGAATTTTTAGTGAGAACATGGACACAACCCTCGTAGTGAAGTGATCTAGCTTCAGTTAGAAGTATACATAAATCACTGCAGTATTCCTTTTATTCCCCAAATAATCTGTAGCATACTTGTACTTATGTGATTGAAAATAAATGTTGGTTTTGTGAAATTAATCAGCAAATATTTAGTGAAAATTAGTGTACTAATTCTGAGCATTCTCTTTGGCATATAATGCAAATAGGAGAAACCCACTTGCCAAACGTATTTACACCCTACTTGTTTTAATGTATGACCTCTCACTGTTGCAAATCCTAGCACCAGCACCCATCAAGCTAATTGATGGCAGTTCATTGATTTCCTTGTGTTTTCCACTCTGCATACATGTTTCTACACAATGTAGGTGTGAGTCAGCACACTCTTCGAAACAAGAGAAGGGTTTTTTACTTATATATGTATTATTGCATATAGTGGTAGCGGTACATTTGGTACTTCCACCATCTGTGCTAAGGATATTTATACAGAATGGAAATCTATAATGAAAGACTTAGACCTTTGTCTTGATTCTATCCCTAGATCATGGTATCTCAGAGAATAAAAATCAGAAAATATATCATTCTCTTTCACAGCACATCTTTTCCATATTATCTTCTTTAAGTCAATACCAAACTCCAATTTGTACCAAGGGGATTAGGGGAAAATAGATTCTTAAGAGTCTGATTAAATATTTAATTGGAATATGTGCACCTCTAATTCCCTGAACAGAGCTCAGGAGAATATGAGCTCCACGGAGAGCTCAGTACATCAGGAACAAGATCAATGTTAATTAGAGCAAGATATATAAACTTCTTCCAAAGTGTAAGACACATGATAAAGAATTCAATGCATAATTTTAAGAGACTGGTATAGATAACTTGAGTAGGGGGAATTGAGTCCACTTCTGTTAGGGTTTCCCTTAGAAACAGAAACATTTTTCCTGAGATACAGCAAATCAGGCAGTAGTTCAAATGCACAAGAAGAAATTAAGAAACACTTCCATCTTGTAACATGCAGCCATTAGAAGACAAGTAGTTCTATTGTTGGTGGTTACTAAAATTATCTATTCATTGCAAAGAAATACTCTTTCTTCTCATGCAACAAATAATGGGACATCACTGTAGTATTGCTGTTAGTGTAAAGATTTTTCACTCAGAGAAAAAGATACTTTTGTAGAGTAGCATTATGCTTAATAAGAAAATACTCTGAAAATATATTTAGATCAAAAGTACTTTTGGATGAGAAACTGCCCTTTCTCATTGGAAATGAAGCACAAAGTAGAAGTAACTGGTAAAACACAGCTAAAAGTTGAAAGAACTAAACCAAAATAACTATAAAAATAAATCTGAAGTGCATATTTAGTGTCATGAGTAATTTAATGTCAGTTTATTGACGTAAAATCCACTACAATATGCTACATAAAGTCCTCAGCCATAATCAAAAAAATCCAAGCTATATGTGATAGACCAGGAAAGTCCCTCATCTTCCACAAAGTTTTGGAGTAAAATAGAAAAACTGAGAGGAAAACCTTTTTGCATACAGTTGTGAGAATTCACACAAGGTGCCCTGATGGATGCAGGATCGTCTCTTTTGATATCCACTTTATATACTTCATTAGCTATACTTTATTGTTCTGGGACTAACAAACTCCTAAGTCAACACAGCTAGGTACATAGAGCTACAAGACTGTGTTGTGCTGACTTTGAATAATTCCTACATCTATCAGATACCAAGGAACTATAGAAAAATTACAGTAGTTGATGGCCTCCTTGTAACAATCTATCTTGCCTTGTAAAGTTTATATGTTAAAAATGTTTCAGAGGGTAGGGCTCTTCTGGGAACAGTGTCTAAACAAACATAGAAGCACCTGTTTTTGGCAGCAAAACACAGATTGAGAGGAAGGCAATGGAAGGAACATTACTGAAACTCATTTAAAAAACTTCTGCCTGGATTCACCATCTTTCAGTAGCATAAAAAGCCATCATCTGAGCTGATATATACTGTGAGCTGGGGGTTTTGGAGGGTTTGGTTTTGTTTGTTTGAGGGTTTTTTGACCCATCCGAGCATTGGTTCAGTTACAAGATAAGCATTTCGATTCACAGTTTGAAAAATTATGTCAAAGAGAAGAGGCAAATAGTTGGGCTATAACCTATTCTGAATTAAGTCACAATTTATAGTACAAATTCAAGCATTTAAGCTGCAACCCTATCAGTGTGATATATTGTTAGTAGCTCTGATAACAGGATTTATAAGAGCACTGTACATCACCTCTGTGTTATAAATAAATAGAAATTCAAAATAGGTATGCAATTCATGTGCTTGGTAGTTTTAACGCTATTGACTCTGCTTCAGAGCTACATTATTTGTTTGAGGCTCTCAGATCACTTTTCCAAGTGCCCTGAGAGAAAGATGGCTTTCCTTTTATTCACTGCTATTTAGTATGGCCCAGAGCACATAAGTACTGATTACAAAAAGAAAGAACACATATATTTTTACTTCAAAGTCCTCATAGTATTCTTTGTATATGAAAATACTGACTAAAATGAAAAATTATAGAAGTTACTGAAATTTTAATTTTATATCCTAACCATATATTTGTTTTGTGATTTAGTACAAATTTTAAAAGTCAGTTTAAATTATTATTTCCAAATATTTATATACTAAACACAGTAAAATATACCTTGCATAAATGTCTGGATTTTTTCCTCCCTGGGAAATACCAGTGCACCAACTTTCACTGATGCTCTAATCTAATCTCCAAGAGTTTAGATTTATCATTACCAAAACTGAGAAGTGAAAATAACTTCATCTAAAAGTTGTGGTAAGCATTCTGATGGTAACTTCTGAGAGAGAAGGCCAAAGATTGGGATAGTAAAATTGACTTTAAAATAGAATTGAAATATCACAGTCTTCATTACCTAGCAGTTACAATCCTATTCCAAAACAGATTGCTAAAGAGATAACCAGAGAAGTTCTTAATTAAAATCTTATTGATGTGCTGTATCTACAGAGATAATTAAATACAGCACCAAGTTTTGCATACAAAAACATATTTATCTTACCAAGGAAATAATTGAGAAAAATTACTTTGTGGCTAAGACTTGATGTAGATATTGTTGTCAATTTGCTTCTGTTATCAGCATAACATCCTAAAGAGCTGCAATGACTAGAGATTTTTTTTTTTTAACTGACCAAGCAACCAAATACAGAATAGTAAAATAAATGTGCCCCTCTCAATAAATTAGTTCAAGGAAGGTAAGTTCAGTTGGACTGTGAAATGGTCTGTATAACTGACATTTTAGACGCTACTCACATTCATTGGCAGAAGCTGTAATATGATTCCCTATTTTAAGCAGTCAATGAACTACTAAATGTACATTTCTATTTTTGGCACACATTTCTCAAAAATTCCATGCACACCTACTAGTGCTGCTCACAAGACAGCTATTAACCATTTTTAAACCTCGAGCACTGGGAATATTTGTACTTCAGATTTCATTTTACTGCTAGACAGCAAAATAAAAGATAGAAGGATATATTGCGGAATTCATCCATCTTTCAATGGTTATTTTAAAAAACTGGTCACAGAAAATTACAGTATCAGGAAGTACTGAAAACACATTCAGCCCACAGACTATTCAGGGCTTAGTAGGGAACAAAAGTCTATCAGGAAAAAGAATTGAACTACTGCCTGCTGAATGGATGAGTATCCTATTTCAATTAACACCAAGATGTAGCACATGGGAACACCTCACTAGTGTTATGACTATGTTTTACACTGATGACAGCCCAACTCTAATTTCAAATAATGGGAAATACTTTGTAACAACTGTATTATTGTATCAAAGATCCAGAAAACATAACGAAATACAGACTGGAAGAAAAGATTATTTTTCTCTTTCAAATAGGTAAGGATGCAGTGGATGCTACATCGAGTAGTCTTTAAAGCATTGACATTATGACTCAATACTGTGAAAAATATATTTGGATCTGTAGATAACCTTACTGTGAATTTTACTGGACTGTTTCAACGTAGTCAAGGTTAAATAAAATGCATTTCTTTCTTCACATTAGGACTCACTGAGCCTTCAGGAATTGTGATTATTTAGAACAAGTTAATAGTTATGCTGTATTAAAAAAATATGAGAATTTATTGATGCAAAGCAATTCACTCATTTAAATTTACATCTGGTAAGTTCATTACTACATAATTTTCAAGGCTTTAAAAACAAAAGCTGGAGGAAATTTCACATGATCAAGTTTATGTTTTCACAACCCCCAGTTATAAAGTTTCACAATGGTCATTTTAAAAAATGTACAAAGGAAACTATTGCAAAAGGTAAGCACAGGAAGGATGCAGTTCGCTTAACATTCATACTGTGTAAGTACAAAAATGCAGATTACACTCCTCCCAGAGCATGCCTGATCCTAAACTGATTTAAATGGATAGTGAAAATCACCGATGTGTCTGGGACCACTGAACACATGCTAAGTTGTAATAGCTTTTTATAAGTACAGAGATCTATTTCATCAATCAATAATCCTTTGTATTGCAAGAAAAATACTACATTCATCCTACTCTTCCTAACTTTTGGAGACCCAACTAAATTGCAAAGTTAATTCACCTAAGGCTTTAGCCTGGACAGAGAATAAATAAGACTAGAAGAAGCTGAAGAATTCCCTGAGGAAAAGAGAAGGAAATTAAAAAAAAAAAAAAAAAAAAAAAAATAAGCTAGGAGACACTGTCTACTTTCATACATTACTTCAACAAGATTGGATCAAACAGCTATTAGATGACTGTACCTGAAGATGCAACAGGAAATTTAACTGTTTCCAGTCTTTCAGATTTGATGGAATTTAGTTGTCTTAGCTTAGTGAAGGAAGATTGTTATTAACAACTTTTTATAACCCTGGTTTGGGAATTGATATCTTTTATATTTTTTCCAATCATTTCAAAACAAAGTAGATGTGCCATATGCTGTCCACCAAGATACTGCAGTAGCATTAAGTGATACACTGTTGTTTCTAATCATGTTTCTATGTAGTGACTTTAATCAGATGTTATGTTCTAGAGAGCTACTCAAAATATTTATTTGAAAATTTACTTTAATCCTGATGAAATACAGAATTTAATAACATCGTTTTCAGTACAGTGGGGAGGTCAGGAACAATACTGAAACAGACTTGGAAATCTGAGAAGCAAATCTTGAAAAAACAAAGCAATCCTTTGGTCCAAGGACTTTGAGATAATATTGAGCAGGGATAAGTATAGTCACTTTAGAGTCAAATGGATTTAAGTGAAGTCTTCTCTAAGACCAAGGAACAGGTACCTAATTGCTGTTGGGAAATAGCAAATGACAATAAAACAAAGTGACAATAAACCAAAATTTTAAAAGAAAATATGTTAGAGGTTAAGGAAGGTAAGAGAATGAGGCAACGAGCAGAAAAAATTAGCAGAATAAACAGAGCACTATTTCAGCATATCCAGCTACCCTCAAGCTGTTGGGCTATTTTACTTATTGAGTTATTTGAAGAAATATTGAAGAACAACTGGCAGAGTATGAAACTTTGCCACTCAGTGCTTAAATGTTAAAGTTAGTGATTTTTTTCAGCTCTTCTATACATACCTCTTTCTAAGCACATCAACTGTAGGGTTAATGTGCTGATTCAAGTACTTGTGCATGTGTATCTGTGTGTATATATATATATATTAATATAAACAACTCACCTGGTATGTTTATTCAGAGCAAGTCAAACAAGCTTGTGACATCAAATTAACTAAAGATTAAAAAGGTCTGGGCACAGAACATACGCATAACACAGAAAGACTGAACTAAACAAGTACACACTGCATGATGTTCACACATGCATTTTGAGTAAGTTTGATGATCTGTGACAAAACCGATACTTTAAAAAACTCCCACAGACTATAAAGCTCAGAAATTCTTCTTTCCTCTGCTGTTGTGATGTGATTTATGAGCTTTCTTCACATACATATGTGATGCAGTGCACAAGTCTTAAAATCTGTGGATCCGGGATAAAACTTCTATAAGCTCAGTGAATATAATCTGGTAAAAGTTATCTCAGTGTGCATTATCTACTCTAGCTGGAAACCACCATTACTAGTGTGCTGGTTTAAGAGTTAACCAGCAGGGGTAATGAACCCAACTCAAAGGAGAGATTATAAAGTCAGAATAACAATTTATTAAAATAATACAGTAAGTACAATCATACTGGGACCTCTGGTGGTCTAGTGGCTAGGGTGCAGGACTCTCACCGCTGCGACCCGGGTTCGATTCCCAGCCCCCCGGGCAGATGGAGCTCGTTAGCCCTGTGTGGCAATCCATCTAAGAGGTCACTCTAAACAAACCTACGTCCTGAGACCCTCACTGCCACTGTCCAAGCTTGCTCGGCCCCGGCAGATGAACCTCAGGATTAAAGGGTGGGCTCAGTTCAGCGCACGCTGTGTCTCACCTAAAAAATCCACTGCGCAGGCTCGAAGGGTTAATGACCCTTCCCAAATCTTCGCTCGCGAAGACTGGCCATTATTATTATTACAATCATACAAACAAACAATTGGTCTTAACCCACAAAACCCAAATGTATAACCCAGTACCCTGGGGCACGAACAAAAGTGGTGTTCCTTGGGCCCCGCTTGAGTCCAAAGTAAAGGGAGAGGGGAAAAACCTGCTGGTGGGAGAGCTGTTGCAGTCTGGTCAGAAGCGGTGATTGCAGTCCAGCTGAGGTTGAGAGCGATGAGATGCAGTCTTCCTTCTGGATCCCACGAGTGGTTGAAAAGTTCTGAAACTCCAGGCTTATATATTCTCTAGTTCAGGCAGGAATGGTCAGTACTTCACTCAGGGAGTTCCATAAAAGGTAAGAGCATCCTCCTATCTCACAGGCCTCTTAACACCTAGTTTATAGCCTGAGGAGTCAGGCTCTTATGGGCAGAGGGTGCGAATAGTCTATTGCCATAAAAGGTAAGAGCATCCTCCTATCTCACAGGCCTCTTAACACCTAGTTTATAGCCTGAGGAGTCAGGCTCTTATGGGCAGAGAGTGCGAATAGTCTATTGACAACAGTTTCTGGGAAATGGCATGGAAGGCTATAGAATACACAGTTTTGGGTTACACTCATACCATGATGAACTGCTCTCAGCTGTGCTAACTAGGACAACTAGACACTCGCAGCATGAACCAAGACTCCCACGTATATTAACAGGCTTTTTTTTGTTTACATAAAAAACTGGATAAAAAATTGAGTGGTTTCCTCAATTTCTCTTTCCCAGGTTAGTGAAGCTATTCCTGTGAATTTTCTTGACTGGTAAGCTCATTTAAAAGATATTTCAAGTAGAGTTCCCATTGTTTTTGCTCTTTCAGAGAAAGTAAAAAAATACAATTATAAAAATATATTGAAAAGCATTTTACAACTACATATTAAAAATCAGATGCCAGACTCAAGTAAGTTTTTACGAGCATCCAACACCTTATACCTATTTAAGCTTCTTTAAGCTGAATCATGATCACAGCTTTCTTCATAGCATTCAGAAAGGCATAAGTCATATCTAAACTTTTTGTCCACATTTTCAGAGAAGGAATTAATATGGCTTGAGAAGCAGGCCAATTGTGAAAGACTAAGCATATTCAAAAATTAAAGGTACCTTGTATCTGTTTAAATATATTTTTTCCCCTACAACAGCTAAGTATACCAAAACTATACAAGATTCTTCTTTGCAGGCAATAGGAAGAGCACATTGGGTGAAAATGCAGGCAGATTGTCTCGTAAAACAAGACGTTTTGCAAAACTATTTGCACATGGAAAAAATCTAATGTGGGACAAAAGAGGAAAATTGGTATTTTTCATGTCTTTCATCTTAAGCAACACAGCCTCCTTGGTTGGCCTAATTTTGTTAAAGAACTAAAGAACAATTGTTCCTAAAAAACCTGTGTGAGTGATGAGCCTTCTTTTCACAGAGAGCTGTTGAGTGCCTGGCAGCAATTTGTGGCTAATAGACTAGAGATGCCCATTTCTGTAAATTATTTCCTTAATGACCCTTTGCTTCACAATTTGACTAATATTGCTGCTTTCATCTTCCAGTCTCTGCAGTATTTTTTGTATAACCTGACGTAAGTCAGGAGACCCTAGCCTTTCAATGCATAGTACATTCCCTGGAAACTGATAAATAGTAGTATTTGTTTTGTCAAATTATTTTCAGAAAGACTAGACTTAGTAAAGCAAGGTCTTGCAATACGCACTGTCAATATGGAAATCTGTTCTCAAGAAAGGCTTTTATACCAAATACTTGTTTTATTCTACCATTAGAATTCCCTTGAAAACCCCTAGAAAATCATCATGGCGAGGCTTCGCGAACGAAGATTTGGGAAGGCTCTATCCACATTTGCTGCAGGCACGTTGATGGCTTAAGAGGCCAATATGTGACAGACATATCCGATTGCAAAAGGCACAGCAGAAAGACTCCTTAGATGGTGTATTCTGCAATTTACGGTTCTTTCTGCGCTGCCTTTTTTCTTCGAGAGTGATCCTGCGAGTGTTCTCGAAGGAGACAGCTGCGTTGTAGATGATGTGTCTCCAGGCCTCCCGATTTGAGGCCAGAGTAGACCAGCTGTGTTGATCAATATGGCCAAGGCTGAGATGTTGTTTCAGGGAGTCCTTGTATCTTTGCTTCGGGGCTCCTCTCATGCGGCAGCCAGTGGCAAGTTCACCATAGAGTAGAATCTTAGGGAGGCGGTGGTCCTTCATCCTTGAGACGTGCCCTGCCCATCGCAGCTGCGTTCTCAGCAACATGGCCTCAATACTTGTGACAGCTGCTTGCTCTAGAACAGATGTATTGGTCACATAATCTGACCAGTGGATGTTTAAGATTGAACGGAGGCAGCGCTGATGGCAGCGCTCTAGGAGACGTAGGTGGTGGCGGTAGATGACCCATGTTTCGGAACCATATAAGAGAGTAGACAACACTATGGCTTTGTAAACACTGATCTTGGTGCTTTTCTTCAAGTGTTTATTACGCCATACTCTTTTGTGGAGTTTTCCAAATAGTAAGTACAAAAAAATCTGTCATATTTTGGGACTACAATGGCAGAGAAGCTGTGAATTTGTATATTTATTAATTTAATAAACATTTGAATTTTTTTTACATATACAAAATTGATATATAAAGTCTTTGAGACAGCAAAAAAAAGGAAGAATATAAGAGTAATTTTGTTCATAGAACTTATACTATTTTCTGTTACTGTCTGGAAAAACAATGGAACAGTCCAAAAACACCTCACTGACTAACCATTCCAGGTAACTTTTTTAATAAAAATCAGTTCAGATAATAATGTTCTGTGGTTTTTCTGTAGCCCACCTTTATTTCATATACTTACACTAATCATTTTCTCTCGTGGTCTTAATTGAACTGTTGTTCCTCACATTAAGTTTCTCTTCTGAACGCTGTATTTTTGGAAAATATTTATTCTATGAATAAGGAAAAAAAGCCTTGAAAAGTTATTACAGTACACAAGATATATATCTAGTGTTTGTATTTTTTTCACAGTTTTAACATTAATTTTTAATTCTGTCTGTTTGTAATTTTGTGTAGGGCTAGGGGAGAGAGATTAAAAAAAAATCAAGTAAGCAGAGTGCTAGACATAATAACATGGTTTGTTGAAGCTTCTGTGATCTCCAGTGCTCCATGTCCTCCTGGAGCCAAGCAGTAACACACACTAGATCAGAAATAGCACTTACAGCAAAAGCCTTTCCAAGTCATTTTTTTTTGTCCCAATGGTACTTCTCAGTATTATAGCACATTCTTCATTCCAAGCATCAATAATATTTAGAGTCTCACCAGCAGCTCACCCCAAGGAATCTCCAGCTGGAAAAAAAGTTTATGGTTTCCTTATGAACTTTTCATTGCTCACACTCTGTATTAATAATTGATAAACTTCAAGACTTCACTCTAAACTTCCGTCTCTAGTTTCAGCATATTTCTCTTTTTAGTCCTTCCAGAATTTTAATCTCAGCTTTTAGATTGTTTGCTGTGTTGCAACAGGCCTTATGCCTTGGAATTACAATAACTGAAATTTTAACTGAACTTGTATTTCATATTCTTAATAATAATTACCTTATTTGTGTGTTTCAATTTTAAAGTGCCTATAAATAAATTATATGCTGAACATTTGAGAGGACGACCACCTTATTAATTCAATATCCAAGCAGGAAAACTTTGTACAAAAGGAGCTAAAAAGTGCACTCAGTGCATGTCTGCCAATTTTACAGATCAGAATTATCCAGATGCTTGATAATTTAATCCTTTAATTTTAATTATTTATATATTTATATTAATTATATATATCAATTATACAGAATATATATTTATTTATTAAATCATTTAATTTAAATTATTTATATAATATATTTATATAACGTGCTTACGTTCCCATGCTTTTGAAGATTAAAAAGTAGGGGAAAAATATACAGAAAATAGTATTTCACTAAGTAAACAATACTCTTTTCCCACAACAGAGAGGATATATGAGGCAACAGAGATATCAAAGTAGTCATCCATATGACTTTTAATTATTTTAAATATCAAAAATTCTCTTAGTTCATTTCACGGAAAAGAAGTTTTTTTCTTCCCACACCTTGGCAGCTAGCAACTTCTGCTGACCGGTACAAAGGGAAGGTCAAGCCAGTGGTCATGTTTCAGTGTATGATCCAGTGCCTCTGTAGATAACCCACATCTCTAGGAGTATCAGTACTCAAAAATCATTCCTCATAGGCACCTTACATTTTAATTTATTTATAGGTATATCTGGATGACATGACTGTGATCCACAGAAAAATAAATGAAATGATCATTTTAATCTCTAATTCTACTTTGTTATTAAAACTGTACATATGCTGGAGGCAGGAGGGAGGTACAGGGAGTGGATATGTCCTTTGAGACCAAAACCTATCTGATAGCTTCACCCTGGCTGTGACAACAGATGAAAAAAGAACAGAAAATAAAATACCTAAATAAAGTCAGGATAGCTTCAGGCTCCTAGAGCTTAATGAAATTCTCTTCTGAATCCCGAGGTTATTGCCTTCAACAAACTCACAGAGAAGAGTCTAAAGAGAATTTGAAAGATTTCATTAGTCTACAAAAGGACAGAGATAAATTTACAGACAAGTCTCTTTTTAGGAGGGTAAAAACCTGTCAGCAGCCTAAAGAAAGTTACAAGCAATAGACACCACCATTTTTAGGGGAGAATCAATGGGGAAGGGTGGGGGATGAGAGATAGATCAAAGTACACCTACAAAGTGTGAATAAGGAGCCCGGGATCCTGATACAGTCTCAGGAACCTCCAAAGCAATGGCTGGTTCCCTGAAAGGGACACTGCTTCTTAAAGAGAGATCCTCACTCCGACATAAAAACAGGTATGAAAACTAGTCTTAATGATTAACACCACTAGATTAAATCAGCCTAATTTCCTGACCCAATGGAACAGAGACAACAGATGAGGGATTTTTGAAGGCAATGAGGGTAAGAACTACATGAATCTAGTTTCAAATAGGCACTCATCTCTTTGAAGAAGTTATACAGTCTTTATGTACTCAGTTATCTGAAAGGACATACAGAGTTGATTTGATCCATTTTTGGTTCAATGCCATTAGATATTTTATTAATATTTAAATAGTAAATTATATACTCAGATTTTATAATCTGTTCATTTGAAAAATTAATCCATACTGCAAGTACTTTTGAAGTGCAAACTTAGAAATTAAAAATTATATTGATAAACCAGAAAAAGAGCTATGGAAGATGAAATAGAGCACTTTCCTTTGCACTTCTCACAGGACAATAAATGCAAGATACGGAAATATTGGAAAATTTCATAGACAAAAGTATCCTCCTTGCTGGATGGAGAGCTATACCTCAACAGAAGGATCCTACCTCTCATTTCTGATATAGTCCTTAGTAACACAGTTGGTAAGAGTGAGATTATATGGCAACATAAGGAAATTGATGCTAAAAACAAAGAGCAATTTAAAAAAAACCATCTATTAAACAGAAGCAGGAGTTGGCTCAGAGTATCTTCTCTAACCATTTGTGTCCTTCTCTACATTCACATTTTGATCTTATATGATTTATTTGGTCATAAGCCTTCAGCAACCTTCTGTGTTGTGTAGGGACACCATGTTTTAGAATTACTATTCCTTTGGACAATGGGGAAAGGGTTGATACGATGTTGGTGCTCATACAAGTTGGACATTAGATATATAAACCAGGTTTGTAAAGGTCTGCTGAAAACATCAGACAGAGTAAAAATATAAAAACCAAAACTAGTCCTTCAGCCATTCTGGTGAGTAAATGTTGAAATTACTACTAAAATTGAGCTCCACAGTTGTAGAAGAGTGTCTGCAGTAAATAATCAGAAGCCCATGGTTACCAGGTCATTGCTCTCATTTCAGAAGAAAATTAGTTTTGTTGCATTTTGATTTTTTCTTAATCTCTGCAAAATTTTATACATTTGTTTGACAATAAATTCCAATAAGATCCAATCATATATTTGAGATAACTCCAATAAGCTCTGAATTCACCCTGAATTTAGAAACATCTCATTCAATCTAACTTAAAATAACAACTCATAAATAGAAGAGTTATTAAATATATATAAACCAAACAACAGTCTTATTCATGTAGCTTAAACCTGGAATCCCTCTCACCTTAACAACTTTGACAGAGTATCTTTTTATCAATTGCTTGGAACAGGTGAGATAAAGTAAAACAAATCTTCAGGTTAGAAGGTCTGAGCAACTGATGAAGGATATCACAAGATACGGCTCCTTCCTAGAGGTTCACTGTTTCATATTCATTTAGGAGTAATTTTGTGTAAGTGAACATGAATCAATTTGTCTGATGAGCAAAATACCTTTACAAAAAAATATGGTAGATTTCTGGCAGAGGAAAGAGAGAGAATCTTTTGAAATTACACTACTGGCTGCTCAAGGATATGTGAATCAGGGACTTGTAGGGATTGACTGTTTATACTCAGAGCACTTTTTTCTTTGAAGAACCTGACTTCTTTCTATGTTTTCCCGCATACACCAAAAAGAGTTGAATTTGATTAACTGTCTTAATTTATATTATCTTAAACATGCAGCACCTGAATATTGAAATGCAGAGTGTCATGAAGCACCATGAACACAACCACACTGATGTTAAGGGCGGGAAAAAAACTGAAACCAAAACAATGTATCTGGACTGAGGAAAGGTATTCAGTAATATAGAATGATATCTGGCCAAACAGCATTCTTTCCACTCTCCCAAGCCACCCCCTCCTTTTTTTAATTAAAGTGCTGAATGATAGCTACAACTAGTACACCCTGAGGAACTTAACAGAATAAGTCATACTGCAATGAATTTAAAGGAGATAAATTGTGGATACTTATGTTTCACTTAGGAAAACAAAAGAGTCCTCCAGAAGCTTGGAGGTTCTGAGCCTAGCAGACCATACTTTCCTACCCCATCATTTTGGTGCTAAAAGTAGTTAACAAACTAGAGTAAAAGAGATATAAATCTCAATAAACTCTAGCATTTTCTACTCTCTGAAGGATTAGTAGATAATTAGTCAGGCAAATGAAAACACTTCCAAAAAGAGATGTTGCCGATGGAAAACGTCTATATTTTACAGGTTTATCATCTTATATTTTCTAAACATTTATGCAGCAAAACTAACACAAAACCAGTTTGTAACAGAAAAGCAGCTGCTCAGGCACTGCAACATCGATTTTATAAGGAATTCAGAGTAGAGAGAATCTTTTCAGTTATTTCAGTGTCTTAAGGAGGGGAACATCACAGTGTGCCAACAGAGCAGAGTGGCAGAGCAAGGGTGCAGGACCAGAAAACAGCAGAAAGGAATGCAGGATTCAGTTTGGTTGATATTCTGTGGAAACAAAGCAAAAGAACGTGCACCTGTTTGCCTGACCAGACATTTCTGCATTGGGGCATTAAAGTACATCCATGGTTTGAGAACTAACAAAAAGCATAAGAACTCCCTTCTTCACCAGGAAGAGAGAAGATGCAATGATCATCTTGCAGGAAAGACAGCACCTACACTCCTATGTCAGTGCAGAAAGGGAATATCATGAGCACAGTCACATGACCATCCACTTTTTAGAAGTTGGAAGGAAAGTTTCTGAAGCTTTGGCATTCAGGGTCATCTGTTGCACTAGCTATTGTATCGAGCAGGTGTTATAAACAGGTGCTCTTCACAAAATCAGTGGGATGTGTATCAGTCCAGGTACCTTTCCTGGTAACCAATTAGTTTGTTACTCTTGAAATGTAAGTGTGTCAGCATTCTTTTCTTTCTGCTTAGATTAAAAAGTTATGCAGCCTGTACACATGTTAGGGGGAGGGGGAGGAGGTTGTTCATTTTAAAAAATAGAAAGTTATAGATCATAGCAAATTTCTTTAAAAGCCTTAAAAATCTAGAATATTTACAATTTTTTTTCTTGTACCCTGAACTGTCCTGATTCCCAGGAAATATGAAAGGGTCAATATTAGTCACATGAAAGGAAATCGGGCTGACTAAAATGAGCAGGACTCAGGTGTGTGAGGGGAAAATATAGAGACAAGAAAGCAAACACAGTTGTTCAGGAAAAAATAACAATAAGAATGGGTGGTAAGGGGTGATACTTAGGCACCAGCCAGGGAAGAAAGGCAAGGGAATAACAGCAGATGAAAATGTGAGCAGAAGCTGGCAGAGTGTGGCTGGAAATAAGAAAGATGTGTAAGGAGTCATGAAGAAAGAAGAAAAAGCCTCAGGGTTCAGAAGGTTATCACCACAGCATAAGCTCCCCCTGTGAACTTGGAATGAAGTGTAGGCCTTCTCAGTTTGTTGGGTTTTTTTTAGTTTTTGGGTTTCATTTTGGTTTGAGGTTTTACTTTTAGTGATTAAAAGGAGGTGCATAACGAGATGTAAAGGGATGAATAAAAGGTAGCCCATGGTACCGTAAAGCTTGTTGAGCTAAATGACTCAACAATTTAGACAGCTTAGTCTGGAATTGTAGCTGATGAGGTCACATTAAGAAAAGTGAGAGTGTTTTTTGTCACTTCCGTTTTGCATAATGACATTTAAAAGAATGACGTAATGGAGCAAGTTTTTTAAGCACTTATAGGGAAGAAAAAAGCCAACCTGCAGAAATCTAGTGCCATATTGAATAAAGCATAAAAAGCGATACTAGAGATTTTTCTCTATACTGTAGAAGCAATAAATTTGTTTCTTCCATTTGTTTATCAAGCAAACAATCCATGAATAGTCATGATTTTAACTAAGGGACTTTTAAAGTCATAGCTGACTTGTGCTCTTTTTATATTTTTCTTCATAGTTTTTTCCTTTATTTTCTCAGTCGATAGGTTTCTAAAAGATAATCCTCATAATCAGGATTAAGTACATTTTAAAAGCAGAGTTCTTTCCCTCTTGAAGGAGCTTGTGCACTGGCAGGGGCAACAGCTTGCTTCTACAGGTGTAAACCTCTCCGCCATTTAAGGGTTATTATTCTGCAGCAATTCCTATTAGGATGCTTTAAGCTTCAAAAATGTGGCAAATTAATATGACACTGTGATAATCTGACAAATTCAGTTCTTAAGTTGCAAGGACTGTTCAGTCTCTTGGTGTTTTGCTGTGATATTATTACAGTGGTAGGTATTTTATCATGGAAAGTTTGATGTCGAGGGTCTTGCAAGGACTACAGGTGGGCATGAAAGGAGCCTTTGATTTGATGTTTTTCAAAGCACACTTGTTATCTGGGAAATTGGCAACAATGTCGAGGTAAAACCTTAAAAGTCGGGGTTATCTTTCTTTTATTTCACTTTCAGAGCTACTGAATAACAACAGACATAAATTTAACTTACAGGGTACCCAGACATGATTCTACTGACTCATTTCTACCAAGAATGCTGCAAGGTACGTTGTACCTACTGTCACTCTGCAGAATTGCAATGCTGGACTGGAAAGTAGGCCAAGTTTGTGCTTTTTGTACAGGGAAATTAAATTGAGTTGAAGCTACAGAATAAAGGAAAAGAAGTGAAGAATCTATTCTGTAACTAGTACACGTCTCAAATTTAAATTTTGGGAGGAGGCTGTGGCCAAAGTAGGGGATCAAACTTGCCTTAATCTGGTCTTTATTTTTTAGGAGAACTATTAAGGACTATAACTCTGCTGTTACGCTATGTTTCCACATGTTTCCATCTCCAGAGCCATTTGGAGATTTTATGCAGTTTTAGATCTGCTCTGATTAAAAATAAAGTTACCCGTATCTGAGTGCCCTGTACAATGATTGACATTTTCATTCATAGCCTCTCCCTACTACTTCATAACAAGCAACAAAAATAAGGAGATATTACACAGTACATAAAAGATGCAGTGACAGAAAGCAATGCAACATTATTTTGCAGAACTGTAGTCTGAGTACAAAAAACACTGGATAATATATTCATTGAAACTCTGAGGACTATTGACAAATGAATCCTAAACCACTAGAAATATGGCCATCAATTCTTCATACCATGATCACTTACGTCAAAAACCTCTTAGCAATTACAGAAAAAGTCAAAGAGCAACATTTGCCAGATCAAAAGCAATGAGTCATTGTTTGACCTTTGTTTAGCCTGAATTCAATAATTTATTAGATTTCAAACAATGGAAAACTGGGCATAAAACTGTGCTTTCTAACTACTTATGGAAGAAAGGCCTTATCAATCAATTTAAAAAGCACTTGAATACAGGAAATTTGTATTTAACCAAAGTTCTTAAAACACTGTTTACTGAAGAGGTTGAAATTTTGAATAAATAATGATATAGTAACACAAATGGGAAAGAAGAAACAAAAGTTTCAGAATAATTAGGGGACAACAGACATAGAATGTGTACTGGTAGAGTTCTGTAACAGAATATATTGGCAAAAAATCTTATTATTATGCTTTTCCAACCAACTGAGTGACAGGTTATAACCAAGCAATTTATTGCATTTATACTACAAGAGATAAAGAATTGACTTTTCTTTCTGCAATAGACTGTTTTAGATGGAAGCATAAGCATTTATGTGTCCCTGTATACACAATATCACATAAACACAAATTTCAGCATTACTTTATGTACAAAATCTACATTAAAATATGCTCCTAATAATATTATCGAACCTGTATTCCATAGACTTATTGTTATTTGAGGAAATCTTGTAGCCAAAGAAATGTAATTCATCTCCAGCCCTTTGAGACAGGCTATAAGTAAATGAGTATAGTCCTTGCACATATGTGCCGTTGCCCTAGACTTGGTTTAAAAGTCTGGGAGAGTGGGAGCGGGGGTGAGTGTCTGAGAATAAAAATTATTTTAAAAAAATTAGAGATGTTCAGATTGGAATTTTTGTTAATGGTTGGTGCTCTGATCATCTCCAGTAGCTGAAAGTATTGAATATGAACAGCTGTATATAACTCCTTTCCTGGATGTATTTTCATGGCTTTCTGCACTTCAAGTCTGACATTCATGGGAGAGAGGAAGAAACATTCCATTAATCATAGCACCATACTCAGCCATGGAGAAAGGCTGATATAATGCAGATGAAACTGCTTCAGTCCTTCTGAAGAGGTTTTGTGCCCATGTTGTTCAGAACAGAGATGCTTTCAATGTTGGGAGATAAGATATGTGACATAATATTAAAGAGCTTTTCTAAAAGTCTCAAACTTGGAAAAGAGATGGTGCTTCATGAGTTCTCAGTACCATAGTAAAACTTCCCTTTGTGCTACAGCTAAGTTGTGTTTACTTCAGTACACCACTGATTAGAAAAAATGCTTGTCTTTTTTAAGGGTATTATTTTGTATTGACTGACTGACTTTTGTAAGAGTTACATTTGTTTACATTTCATGCGATTTAATCAAGATGAATTTTTCTGACTATCATGACTTTAAATTTTAGGAGATAAATTAGCTAATAATATTCAATTTCTGAAGTGGATAAGTTATTGCAGTTGCTCTGCTTGCAAGAATAAAGACATTATTTGCCTTATGGAGAAAAACAGAAGCAAAGATTACTTGCATTTTTTTATCTGACTAATTTTGTTGCACTACAATTTTTTCCTTGGGCTACTTTGTAATGGGCATTATTATTACTGCTGTTTTTTATAACTTTGTACCTTCTCCTTTCTTTCGCTCATGGCTAAATGGGGGTAGTTTGTGTCTTAAAAGAAATCTGTAAATATAATACCTTGTCAACCTAAAACTTCTCATTCAGATTCATCTATAATACTTCCTGTGAACATTTGGGTATAAAATACCACAGGATTGGGTTCTAATTGCAGACAAAGCAGGGTATAAACTTTGCAGGATGCAATAGAGTGGGAAAGGACATGTCTACATCCACAGCAGTTTGTCTGAGAAGGTCAGCTAAGCAGACATATAGCAATTTTGTGGTCTGGGTATCGTGTATGCAAAACGTCACTAACACATACACTTCCAACTGCCAGACTTTAACATTCTTCCATTTTCAAAAAGAGTGTTCAATTCTGCTTGCTTGCTTTTTAGTTCATCCTTTCTGGTTTTTACGTACTTTTTTATTCCATGGAGAGGTAGCACAGCTATAGTGCATAAACAAGGACAAAGAAACAACTGATAGAAACCTCTCTTTGATTCTGGATATATTTATTCCTCGCGCATGAAAGGAGAATGGAAAAGATATTTTTAACAAGTATCTTTAGTTGGAGCATTTTGTAGGAAAGGCTTCATAACTTGTTTCCCAAAACTCTGTGAAACCCCTGCTGCTACTTGACTGTAAAAGTATTGCCCCATATGAAGACCCAGTTTTTGAAGTATCCCAAACTGTAACATGGTGGCCTAGTGCTCTGTAAGGCTGTGGCCATATGAGACTGTTTACATGGGCACAAGAGGTTTTACCCTCTCAGGGCTGTCCTGGAAGCTCAAGAATCTCATTTCATTAGAAAGGTAATACTCTACGTAAACCAGTAAACATGGTCACTGAACAACCACTTGTAGGAAATTAGGTCTATAGCCATGAGATGTGCTGTGATGAAGAGATTTCCATGATGAGATGGAAATGAGATGGAAGGGATTTCCATGAGACATATGCCGTGGACGTGAGGCTTAGGGATTTCTGTGGGCATGATGGCATGCTGAGGCATTGACAGGTTGTCAGGTGGTGGCCAGACAACCTCAGGTGTCACAGTCCTGTTCTGCCCTTCGGCAAGGACTGTGGGCTTTCTTATTTCTCTCTGTTAGTCCCTATCCCTCATTTATGTATAAATTGCATGCTTCCCCTCTCCACCTCCCCATTTATGATGGCTGTAACAGAATATTTGGCTACAGGTTCAGCTCCACTTCTTCCAAAAGTATGAATTGGCATTTGAAATCCTCTATAGCAGAGGATGAGAATATGACCACCTTAGAGACAGGTCGATGGGCTTGCTCCTCTCTCCTTCCCAGAGGATGTCTCTCTGGTAAGATCTGTACCTCCAACTACATCGGAGTATACCCAAGAACACTTGTACATAATGCTATACACACTTATATTTTGCAGGTCTAGGGAATTTATGTAAATAATGTAAAAGATGATGTAAAAGAAACTGTGATCTGTTGTTCCAATAAACCACATTACTGGTGGTTCATGAAAGTTCTTATTGAACTCGACCAGACTTCTAATGTTGAAATGGTCAACTGCACTATTGGTGAATCTGTGATTGCAACCAAGACCAATCTTATAGTGTAACCCATATAATTGGTGCATCTGGGAATGCAACAAGACCTCTACTCAGGCCTAGTGAGGCCACATCTGGAGTGCTGTATCCAGTTCTGGACCCCTCAGGACAAGAGAGACATGGAGCTCCTGGAACAAATCCAGGGGAGGGCTACAGAGATGAATAGGGGACTGGAGCCCCTCATTGATGAGAATAGGCTGAGAGAGCTGGGCCTGTTCGGCCTCGAGAAGAGATGACTGAGAGGGGACCTCATCAATGTCTGTAAGTATCTGAAGGGAGGGTCTCAAGAGGATGGAGCCAGGCTCTTCTTGGTGATGCCAAGCAATAGGACAAGAGGCAATGGGGAGAAACTGATGCACAGGAAGCTCCACCTGAAATATGAAGAACTTCTTTACTGTGTAGGTGACCGTGCACTAGAACAGATTGACCAGAGGGGGTGTGGAGTCTCCCTCCCTGGAGATATTCAAGAACCATCTGGACACAATCCTGTGCAATGTGCTCTAGGATGCTTGAGCAGAGAAGTTGGATCAAATGACCTACTGTGGTCCCTCCCAGCCTTAACCATTCTGTAATATAGAAACGACAGAAAAGGTTAAAGAAAGTCAACTCTGTCTGTTTAGTTGTTCTAAAAGACAATTCTTATGAAAATAATTTGGCATTCTAAAGATAAAAATCACCTTGAAATTAAATATAGTTTTGTTAGATAAACAACTATCTCTAGTACAAACACAAAGTAGAATAGCATTCCAGCTCCCTCTACTGGACTAGATATGTTGAATTAATAAAACTGTAATTGTAAAGCATTCTGCTTCATCAGATTCTTGTACGTATCAGGCAATTTCTTTTAACAAATTATTTTTCTTTTCTCTAACAGAATGTCTAAAAAAAATTTTAAATGGTATCATAACTCGTGAACACACTTTTTTCTGAAAGAAAGCCTAAACCTGATGAAAATTCAAACAAAAACAGATTTATGCAACTGTTCAAAGCTTACAGTAAATTTTTCTTATTAATTATGCTAGAAAGAGGTATCACAAGT
This sequence comes from Lepidothrix coronata, assembly GCF_001604755.1. Classification (NCBI taxonomy): domain Eukaryota; kingdom Metazoa; phylum Chordata; class Aves; order Passeriformes; family Pipridae; genus Lepidothrix; species Lepidothrix coronata. The sequence goes on along the minus strand of NW_016690180.1, from coordinate 4,161,029 downwards.
CACTAACTGCTGTTTATATTATTAAGCTTATGAAATTTTTTGCCTCTTGCATCTGCTGGATAAGTTGTTTCATAGATGAAGACCAAAAAATTCAGTAGAAGGTGCAGGTCACCAGCTCTCAAGGAGCAAAATCAGAGGGCTGTTACATAACTGACAATTTAAAATATATATTTCTGTACACTGGAAGACTTTCAAAAATCCAAAACCAACAATAGGAAAATTTCCATTATCTTACATTGTAAACTCTTCCTCACGAGCAACATAGATAATAGCCTCTTTTTCTCCTTCCCTTGTCAGGAATGAAATAATCATTTTCCCTTGTGCATATGTGTTTTTCCACACAAATCCAGTCTGACTGCATTTCCTTTAAGGACAATTTCTCTAGGTGAAATCTTTACCCCTAAACCACTGAAATAACATTTTTTTTTTCTGTAGCCTTCAGTTACTCTATTTTTCTAATTTAAATAATTGCTGACAGTGAACCTGCTTAGGGACAGGCAGACAATAGATATCCCAATTACCATCGCTGGAAATAAAAGTCTTAAAGGAGGAGCCCTACAATGATTTAGCTCTACACTTAAATCCAGACCCAGTTGTTTGGGGGTAGTTCAAGACTAAAGGATGATTAGCACAGATGAAGGAAAACCCAGTCAAAAAAATAGTCTTGTCCTTAGAAATTATTTGGAACTATAGAGGTTTCAACTGTAGTATAAGGGCAGAGGAAGCTTTAACTTTCAATAATGGGGAATTTGTTTCCATTGACCCTCCTAATAGTTAAACAAAAGTCACTACAAGTGCAGCTGAACACAACAGGCTATAGAAAACACATTCTTCTCAAGTATCCTGTGGCATTTGCAATTCTTTTCTCTTCTGATTTATTTTACTAATTTTTATTTCATAACTAAAGAAGAAAATAAGCTGGTTCAAAATAAATACATAATTTAACAAATATTTCAGTCAGAGAAAAGACCGGTATTTCAGTCAGTAGGGAAAAAGAGAACATATTGCTGTGAAGCAGTAGGATTTTTTTAAACAAATACAACAGCTGAAAACCGTTATTACGAAACACAAATTACAGCATGTGAAAGACAATGAAGATGCCAGTTAGTCAACCCAGACTTGAGCAGCAATATTTACAAATATATTACTGAAAAAAATGCATATGATTATCAAATAAATATAAAAATTAAGATATTTGAGAGTTATTTTTGTCCATCCACTTACACACACTGGTATTATTTTTATAATCTTCCAAAAGGGGAGAAAAAAATAAAGTGGGAGCAAGAAGTAAATTCTGAGGCCTAAGCAGTAAAACTTTGGAGAATTGAAAATTTGCAATGCCACAGGTTTACATTATTACTGGAAATTCCACAATTCTTCAGATATTCATTTGGTGATGGGGTTGGGGGCAGGCAGGGATGGGGAAGGGGCTGTAGAGGAAAGATAGGAAGAGAAAAAAGGGAGAGAACTGCCAGGGAGGACATAAAAATGGTACAATATTGAGATTTTTCACCTTCAGTTTTTAGAATCTTCACTGCCTCTCACACTTATTTCCTGCAAATAATATCAAATAATTTTAAAAGCTTCCTGGGAAAAAAAATGATAGAGCATGTATATATGTTTATATGCATACACATTCATGGAGAGAAAGGGAATACAACTAACTTTTATTCTAGACCTAATTACTGCTAATAATCTATGAATTTAAAATGGCTAAGTTCCAGTTACACTCTATTATTTATAAGAGTTTCGTGAAAAAAAATGCATTTTCACTTCACAATTCATACTATTCCCTGTATGTTTAACAGAAGTGAATGAGCATGACAGAAGCATGTTGCATCTTTGTGTATCTTCTAATACTATTAAATCATCAATGTTTTTCCAAAGAGAAACTAATTAAATATGACCCAATAAGATGTTTCCTTATGTGACTGAATTCCTCACTGTGTCTGTCAACATTTATATCCATTTCTTTTATACAGAATATAAATATACTTTCTGAACTGATATTGTGTAAATGTGCTTCACAGAACTCAAAGCTTATGAAAGCTTATGAGACCACGTTCATGATATAGGACCAAGAAAAGAGTAAAACAGAGAAATGTTTGGAAGACTTGTTTTTTTCTAAGTGAAGTCATTTTAATAAAAAATAATATCCAGTACAACTCATTGTTGATGAGTTTCTTGAATTTTCTTATATACAAATACGAATAATTCCAAACAGCAGCAGGCATATCTTGTTTAGAATTGAAATCAGCCAGAAACAGCCCACTTTTTTAAAGTCACTTATTCTGTCAGCTTGCAATCTTGCTTCAAAGTGAAGTCAGACTTCTGTCACAAATAAGCAATGTGAAAACAGGAGTTGTATCAGAGCAACATCTACATAACAACACTCAGGAACTAACAGCACATTGACCCTTTTGTCACCAGCACATGAACAGATATAGCATTCCTGTAGCTCAGAATTCATTAAGTATATTAATTGTTCAGAAAATGTCTTGCCATCAATCAGGACCCCCAAGTCCCTTTCATTGTTACTGCTTTCCAGCATCTCATTTCCAGTTGCGGCAAGATGAAACTCTATTTTATTCTTCTTGGTATATTTTATACTTTGAGTATATGGAAAATATTCTACAACATTAATAATCATAAAAAGATAACATTACTTGCCCAATTTTTTGTCTATACAGCACTTATAAACAAACATGCTTTTGCCATGCTTTTGTCTTACTCCGAAATGTGTGCCAATATCTTATTTGCATCACAAACTAAAAATACGTAGATAATATTCCTAAATACTGACATAGAGAAAAAACTAATTTTGTGAAATCCTAAAACCTTATGTCTCATATTTAAAAATATGAAAAAATATTAACAACCATTTATACACTAAAGAAAGCCATGATTTGCAACACCTACCAGCACTACAATTTCAAAAAAATTAACAGTTGGAAATAGAAATTATCTGTCAGAAAACACACACAAACAAGTTTGCTTACTCTAACAACAACTCCTGTGTTTCAGGAACATACAACTAGTTTTTATCCAAAAAAAAAAAATTAAACTAGAAAGATAAACACAACTAGACAGATGGCAAAAAGCAGTAATATTTCCAGCATGATTTAGTAGTATTTGCTTCTTTTTGTTCCAGTAGTATCAAGGCAGAAGAGGGTAAACAGCAAATAAAGTATATTCACGACTTTTCACTACAAAACATGATTAGGTCCTTGATTTAGGACAGCTCAAAATTTACAGTCCACCAAGCTGTATTTACAGTCCACCAAGTTCCTATGCTAGAAAGCTTGTATAATATGCACTATCAAGCTTTTCCTAACTATTTTTAATGGAAAATCTTGAAAATAAGGAACAAGAATGAGCAAATACTCCCCAAAACGTGTGGATGAAGGTATAATAGCAGACTAGAAAGAGACAGGTGGTCTAAGAGTGGCAAGAAACAGCAAAAGTGTCTGAATTCTGGTATTAAGAACAGATAGAGCCTGCAGCCATTCACAAAATACGGAAAACAATCCTACTCAGAGATGGTAAACAAAAGCTTCCAATTCTTATCATGGACCATTGACCAGCAAAAAGAAATTCAGAAGGTTAAAAAGTTACTGAGTTTGTATCTGGGAAGAAAAAGATTTTCTAGTAGGAAAATTTCCAACTGATGGAATCATAAACTCTAGGAAACAAAAAAGTGTATTTGTATTCACTTTGAATGTTGTTTGTAGTACGTTGTTTTACAACTGTTTCTATTTTCCTCTAAATAGGAACACAGAAATATGAATTAAAAAAAACCAGTACTAGACCGTTTGAATCAATGAGGAGGAAAGAATAAAGAAAAATATCCCACAGAAAACCATAACTGGGGATAAAGACTTCTAAAAAAATCCAATCAAAACCTACAGAACTCTGGGAAATTTTTTTATTTTTATTTTTATTTATTTATTCATTTTTAAGAGGGAAACCTGTCTCACAGTAGGAGTCTTTGGTCCAAATGAATTAGTTTCATACATTCGGAAGATATGCCAAGTTGTCTGTCTTGGTATGTTTTGATATCTACTGAATCAAGCAAGGTCCCTATTAAATTGAAAGATTTTCAAATGCTCCGAATGCTAGAGATATACTTCAATGCTTCCAACAGTAAGGGAGAACTGACTTACTACTTTTTTTTCCTCTTCATGTAGAAATGACAGTTTTGCTGTAATCATGGAAGATGTTATTTGGATAGTTATTATCTGACCTTTCTGTCACATAGAAAATAAAAAAACATTGTTCTTTCCCTTTGCAGAGAAATGTGGCCACCACTATAAAGCCATTTCCAGGAATGCTAATATGAATTATATCAAATGTACTAAAAATCTGAATTAAATATATAAACAAATAAACCCCAAAACTTGGGGTTGCAAGAGTTGCAAGGGTTGTAGTGGCCATGAATGCATAGTCTTTTAGCAGACTATGTCCAACTCGCAGAAGAGATTTGGATGTTTGCCTTTACCCTAAGCAAATATCCTGACCACTGAACTGTTAGAAACTGGAATGAAAAAGATCCTTATGATCTTCTCCAAGCTGGTCTTTTAAAGAGCATTAAGAGCATTCAAACCTTCTAGATAACCAGGCCTGAAAAAGTAAAGTACTAAACATTTCCAAGATCAGAAGAAAAACTTAGCTTCTTTCCCTTTGGTTTTTGAGCCTAAATTTAAAGATGGTTTCTCCACAGCTGATCTGCCAGAGTCATCATCTGGTGTTAGTTTAGGCTCATTTCAATGGAATTTCCACACAGCAGGCAAGAACAAGCATTCTTATTCCACCTTACTGCTTTTAGAGAGTTAAGAGTCTAAACTGATGAAACCATGGAACATCAAGAACAAAGGGGCAGGACACAGCAGAGAAGCATACAGAATTAAGAACATACAGCATGTTTCAATATCCACACATTTTAATCCCTAGAGACAAAGAAAGAAAAAAAAGAAAAAAGAGAATCAAAAAAAGAAATATTACAGAAAGATTATTAGAACACCGCAAACAAAAAGGAGAGTGGAAAGTTAAATCAAGATACTGTGAGGAAAGGTAAACTTTTCTGGCAGAATCATGGTTTATCCAATGTCAAGCAAGGCCCACTATGTTCTCAAAATCAGGTTTTATCCTTTTCATGTAATGAATCTGGTTCTTGGGTGTTATAAACTGCTATTCTAGAAGACCATTTATTATTTAGCATAAGCTTGCTTTAAGTTGTTTTTACCTCAATCTAGGTAAGAAAGCAGATGTACAAAAGTCAGCTTAGTCTTTATCCAAAAAAAAACAGGAGCCAGAAGCTTAAGACTTTGGTTTTATTTGAACTTTACTCAAACATAATTCTATTATTTTCTATTATTTTCTATTATTTGAGGAATATTGAATTCTGTCTCCATTAAATAGTTATGCTAATGAAACTCTTCAGTCCTCCAACAGCAAATAAATTAAGGTTCGAATACATAATAAGTTTTGCGCATTTCGGAAACAATTACAAGAGGCAAGCATCAAAGACAGAAACTGAAGGAAGCAGGCTTACATTTTAATAAAGACAAAGAGAAATTTTTGGGTTTTACTCTTAAGCAATAGGCATTGCAAGATGTTATACTGCATATAGACTCCAATAAATAAAGCAGCAAGTGCATCAGACCCTAAATTGACATACTTTGTTGGTGGCAAAGACAATAGTAAACTGTTTTATCACTGAGAGCAGCCTGCACTACATATGGTTGTGACATGCTTTCATGCACTTATGCTTTTTCATATTCAGACACTGTATATCTGTCCTTTGAAGCAGACTATCCAATTCATCATCCAACTTCCCATTCAGTTTTAAAGATAGCTCAGGCAAAGTGTGTTCTCTTAGTTGATCTATTTGTTGTTGCAGCATCAGACCATTTTCTATGCATAATCTATTGCTTCAGGCCAAGAGAATAATATAAATAATAATAATAAAAAAATTGTTGTACAATAATTTCCAAGATCCTCCTAAACCTATCAGGCTGCATCACAAGCAGTTTTCACATGCCTTAAAGACAACCCTACATTTATCAAAGTCTTAATACCATTGTACATCTTTAACTGACTTACTTCAAAAAGCAAGCAAGAATATTTCCTCTAACAGTACTAAGCAACATCAAAAGAGCAGCTACAGAGCTCAACTGCTTTGTGCAGATGTGGTTTAGCTAGTATTTTGAGCATGTTTACAATATTTCTTTGATATCCAGGCTTAATAGTTGCATAGGACCACTATTTTAGGTTACCCAAAAAGTAATGCATATATGCAAATGTCAAAGAAACAAAATAATAAAGAAGATAATACAAATTTCTCGATTTTCTCCAAAGTCTAGCTTACGTCTAAAAGAGTGCATGCATGCATGTGTATTCACACACACAGATGCATAGACAAATCATACTGGAATCCCAAACACTTGCTTCAGTTTATGTAGTTTCACATCAATCATAAAAGTCTTCCTGCAATAATTTTATCCAGCATGCAACTGCTTGTGACTTTGCGAAAAAGTATAACACGTTACAAAGTTAAACCAAAAGGATAATTTAGGCTTGTGCAACAAAATAATTTTTCTGGACTGTTGACAATTTTTCTTGACACCTGGTCAAAGCTGCTTTAGCTAAAGTTTCAAGTTTTCTTTGTAATGACACAGACTGTCCAAATCTAGCCTCAATCCTTTCTTAAGTGGATCAGGAGTGATAGAAGCTTGGCTTGACTATCCAGAGGAACTGCAATTTAAAACTAGTTACATACTTATGAATTACATCTTATTTTAATTTTCCATTTTAAAGCTACAAAGATAAGCACCAATGCAGGCAACTCACTCAGAGAAAGTAGAAGCGCCGGATGAGGTTACTGTCTGTGTTACGCCAGTGAAGTTAGCTGCTGGAGAATTAACCTGTACAACACACAGGAAAAAATAGCTAGTGTTATTTTACCTAGCCTTGCATTAGGACTTGTGACACATTTCCACCACTGCTATCAAGAAACATTAGTGATCCTGACTGATGGAAATGTAGGCAGTTTTGCAGTATTGTAGCTCATCTCTAGATTAGGCTAACCCAGATGCTTCAGCTCATCACCACAGCTGATTTCATAATAAAAACATAATTTAAAAGAACCAAAATAATAAGAAATAGTTTGCTTGATCTTTAAATTAAAGCCCAAATTATTAAACAGTAGTTTATTTCTAACAAACCTCCCAGAACCTGACTGCATGCAGGAATGATGTGTTAGAGATGCAGCTCTTCACTTCTGTGCATCTCAGCTTCCCCATGTTTAGAAAAAGAGCTTGCAGGAAGGAAGGTAAGTATAGTACCACTGTTTAGCTATTTAGATGTTTATTTAAAAATAAAGGAGGTGGATGGAATTAACTAAGTCCACAGGAAGTTTTCATATGAATCCAAATATTTTATATTCCCCTAGTCACCAACCTGTAGTCATGCTTCCTCTCATACTGTTTCCCTCAAAAAACTAGGCTTCTCCAGAGAAGTTAGGTAATGGCATTCCTTCCTTTGCACCTTCATGCCATACCATGAAGCCTAATAGTTATGGTACTCAGAAATACCATTTTGAAATCCCTTCAAACAAGGCAATAAGCCAGCTTCTTCTGAGAGAGGGAGGGAGGTGGGCAGGCAGGCAGGAGGGAAGACAGGGAGACAGGCAGGCAGGCAGGCAGGAAGGAAGGAAACCCAAGCATCAGTAACTCGCAAAATTCGATATCTATAGTTCAGATTTGAAGCCCAGTGCTCAGAGAAACCCTAACCATGTTAACCTAATGTAATTATTTCTATGTAGCAATATATTGTCTGTGCTGACACGAAGGGAACACCTGTTTAGTTGTTTTGCATCACCATGATGAACATGAAAGTCATCCATTCCTAAGTGGTCTAGCTAGTACCAAATAAAAACTGACTGTTTAAGCTCTCAGCTAAAGCAGGTGTTTTGATAGATTTGTTTTAAATCTTCAGCTCATGACCTGATAGGAAGAAAAGGAAACTGTGGTTTAGATTATTGCACTGAAAGGGTCTATTCTGCTGCATGGAATGAGAAGTGAATCAAAAAAAAAGCATTATTCAAAGTAGCCAAACCCCTTAGAACTCTCAGAACAATATAGTTGCTACAAACTACTTAATATTCTAGAAAAAAATGGGTCGATATGCTAAAGCCAAGACAGGTGAAGACAACGGTAACTTTCACCTGATGAAAAAACTGAAGAGGAAACAAGACTCTGCATTGCATGGATCAGTGTGGCCAAGCCAGGCAGCTCAAGGGTGAACTAAATGAATAAAAGTGTGCTTTGGTTGAATTCATCCTTCACAGTTTTATTTCTTTCTCTATGATCAGGGTCAAAAGTTAGCTGTTCTTTCACTTGACACAAAAAAGAGGTAAGGAACATATGCAGTGACCTTCAGTAATAAGCTGTTTTGTACACATGCTGAAATCACTAAGTTGGTTTATATGTACATTTGCTAGCCCACAGAATTTGCACTTACAAAAATAGCTATTGGTCTCATATTCTAATGGGATCTGTGTAGAGGGCTCTACTGCAAAGCATCTTATTAAAACTTAATTTCTTTTTAAGCAGATCTGTTTTGGCTTAATAGTCTTCATGTATAAGCCGTGCAAGGGAAAAAGCATCTTTAAATAAAAGAAGTTAAAATCTCTGGAAGATTCAGAAGACACTCTACACTGTCAAAGTCAATTTTCAGTTGTTTACTTCTTCACAAAACAGCACAGGATGTTGAATTCAGGACAAGCATGGGAAGAGCAAACAGACAGATCTGCTGTTTCCTGATGATATCAACGATTTCCAATTTAGCCCTACATTGTTTAATGAGAACAGTATGTTCTAACAGAATGTTCCTATTAGTTAAAAGTCTGTTTGCTTTAAGCCAAATGTAGGTAAATATTTCTGGTTCATAAGGACTGAATGAAGTTTTGTACACTTAACATTGTATACTACCCAAATGTCCAACAAGTCACACTCGTGTTGGTTGGGAATATGAAAAATGTGAAAAATATACAGAAGTGTTAAAATATCAAAGATAAATTTAAATTGTATGAAATTTCTGCTTTTATTTTTTTCAATCATTTTAAACTCAGCAGTTCTATCTGTGAATTCCAAGGAAAAGTAAATGCCACACAAAATAGTATCGGCTAAGATTGCACAGAATTATTGAGACAAAACTGCAAAACACTGGCAAAGAGGAAATGGGGGGGAGTCATAACCTTACAGGGCTTGAGAAATAAAATTCATAAAGTGGAATGAATAGGAAACATCTGAGACTGTATTTAGAAGACCAGGCAGGGAGAAGCACAGAGATAACTGGAGCTCAACAAAACAGAACACCTAAAAAGTTGTTCCTGTCACTGGAGATAGCAGCATAATGCCATCCTAATCCATGTATTAATTTACCTTTTTTATATTAAAATCATATCTTAGTATCATTATTTTACTTGGCAATGAGCTAAATACCATACCAGCTGCTGGCTCACTCCCCTCATCCCAGACCTCTTTAATCATCTTGGCATCTACATGTTTCCAGGCAAGGAAAGACGTGATGGTAAGAAGTGCCCTTCTAGAAAAAAGAACTTGTGAGTTTCACATGACAAACTAAAAAGTAATATGTCTTTTCAAAAACTATTTTTTTTAAGCAAGAAATATTAAAAGCAGATCGTGTTATACATGTAATTATGAATAAAAGTTTAGATCGTATCCAAAATTAGTATAAATTTTTCTTTTCAAAGAACTGGCAAACATATCCATTCTGTATTATTAGCTCCAGTTTTCATTAACTAATATTTCTAGATATATGATGGTCGAATGTGTTTTATCTTTCAAAGAGTTCATATGACAATAAAACAGACCAAAAAATCATGCTGGATTAAAGATCACAGCTGGCAGTTTCTTTCTTAAACATTTTTTCATGAGAGAAGGCCTTCAAGCACTTCATTAAGTTCAGGATATCCACACTTTAATGATCTTGTGGCAAGGAGTACCAGCCACTAAAAGATATTTAAGAGAGCTGAAGGAAATTAGTGAATTGTAGGGTATCACCTTGGAAATTGGAGTTGTCACTTGATGAAATAATGTAAGCACAGATACTAAAAGAAACAAGAATATTGTGGATTCATTCAAACAGCAGAGAGAGAAAACAGAAAATGTACTAAAATAAGTAATCAGGAGTTAAAAGCTCTGTAGCTTCAGGGCAGCATTTGCATTTATGTGAGCACAGAAAAACATTGCTTTTGGGGTAAACTGCTCAATTCTATGAAGGTATTACTGAAGAAAAGTCAAAAATAAGAACGGAAATATGTTCTACTGTACACTTTCCCATAGAACTGGAAAAACCACATGAGGGACTAAACAGAGAAATGAACTGAACTGAGAAAGACCAACAATGCTGTAAAACACCAAAGATCTATGTTGTCCCTGACCTTATGACCTAGCATTTAGATATTATTCCCCTGTTCCTTCTTAAATTACATGTATTCGTATACTGAAGAGACACTACAAAAAACAGACTGCATAGACTAGCCCTATAACAACACTAAAATATTTCAAATAAATTTTATATCGTCATCTAATCTCCAACTATTCTTCATAGGTAAACTGGAAAATTCCCACAGCCCACTCTGGATTTTAACATGCTGGCTCTTTTAGCACATCTGAAGAGTCAAACAAAATGTGTGTGTTCTGAGTACAGCCTCCCTGAGATGTCCTCGGCTCCTTAATGTTATGTACTTTTCATAAGCAGAGGCATTTTTAAATGACCACCACAACAAAGATTAAAAAAAAAAGTATATAAAAACCCCAAAGAACAATTAGCATGTCCTTAAAGAAGAATAGGCAGATATATTTTTTCAACAGCTGACATACATTTCCTTAGACGTATTTCTGCTACACAAGGGCAATAATTAGATGCAACTTTAAAAAAGCATTATTCATTAAACACAAGCTAATGAATGTATCTTTATGTCAAGTAGACTAATCTTAATATGCTTCATCTCCATGCAAAAATCACAAGTATCTGGAGGTTCATAATTTCCTCTGCTGCAGAAAACTGTGAAAGTAGAGTGTTTCAAGTCTGATGTCATGAAGAAAAATAGCAGCTGTGATTATGTTGGCTATTGGCAAATCTCATCAGGATGAATTTTCCCTTGTTCTGCATTGCTATCTATGTGTATACATGTGTACATCTAAAAAATTCTTTTTATACATTACTAAATGAGAATTTTAACTGCATGAGAGTCAAAACCAAAAGAACAAAAAACCCTCCAGAAACTCTATGTATAGCAAGTTCAAAAAGAAATATTCTGCCTGACGGTGCTAACAAATCAGGGTAAGATAAGCAAATAAATTTCTGGGTTTATATACAGCCTTCTAGATAAAAGCAGGTTTAAATGATTTGCTGAATTGCCATTTCTGAAGGTTCTCATGTAATTTCATTAGATAAATACATACAAATATAAGAGCCAAGATCAGTTTAGCCATTTATATAGGAAGGTATCAGAATTCCCCATCCTTTCTCCATTATGCAGATGAGAGTAGTTCTACTTCCTTTCCTTTATGGGCAATCTTAGTGGCAACTCCCTTGCAACAGGAAGCACTATAGGATTCCTAGATCACAAAAGGGACACTTTCTGCTATCTACCTTTTACCTTTATGTTCACTAGTTATGTAAAGCAGAAAAAAGAACAAAATGAAAACTGTTTCTTGTGCCAAAAATGTGGAGTAATAGGAGTTTTACAGTAGACAAACTGTTGTATCCACTTGCTAACAAGTCTCTAATAAAACCACAGTAATTGCTAGCAATAACTCACTCTTTATCAAACCATGTCATTATCTTCCAACTGCAGTGAATATGCTGCTTCTTTGCAACAGGGATTTTCACTGTAAAAAAGAATTAATATTTCTATATATGTGCTATTGGGCTGATGCCAACAGACATGGAATTATATAGTGAGAATATGCTTGAATTAAAATATGTCAGAGGAAAGTAAAATGTCTTTATCCACTACAAGCATACAGCTACTTCAGGCAAAAATAATAATAATATTTACTGTTTTAATATTTATTAATACTATAATATTAATTAATATTTTATTAGTAGTAGTAATGTTATTTTAATATTATTATTGTTGTTTTATTTAATCTTATTCCTGATCAAACTGTGAACACAAAATAGAGCAAACTATTTTCCATGTTCCTCTATATGGAATTTGTTACTCAGTTTCTCATACTAATTTTTCTTTATGCTTTTGATCAGAATTCTGTTGACAAAATAAAATACATACAGAGGCATCAGAGAATGGATAGAGTGAGGAGTAATAGAGGAAAGAGCAGCTGCAGCTAGAGGTTCCAAACATAATCAGGGTTCAGTTTTGCTTGTTTTATAAACACAAAATAAGGGGCAACCTTGGAAATCTCATGACTCACAGAGACAACTAGATCACAGGTGACAGAAACTAAGTATTACCATCATTTTAACAGATTGGAAACAAAGTCACACTGGAGTTTTGCACCAGAGTTAATACAACCCCAAATCCCCAGCGTCTGTCCCAGTGGCTCCACAAAAAATAGACTATTCAAAGAAATGCCCTTTTTTGTTCTGTAGAAAGAAATACCATTTTAGGATTTGCCAGTTTTGTTTAAATATGTTTGCAGTACCATGCAGCTCAGAGGTGGATATGTTCTATGAAGCAAACATTTTTATAAAACAGTATACTTTGCCAGAGGAGGTATAGAATTCTCTTACCAATTACAAGTGATGCAAATTTTATGTAATATAAACCACACTGACTCTTGAGTAATAAGACAATGCTGAGGTCTTTTCTAGAAAACACAAAGCCAAATCTTGAACATTTTTGTTCCAATATTGATCATCCAATCCCTATGTAAAATAACTTGTCTCAGGTTTTTTTTTAATAGCCCTACAATAGCATCAGATAATCAATAGATCTTCCAGGAAACATTTCATCTTTTTCCTCAACAATAGCATTTCTTTGGGGCTAGATTCAAATTTTTAAAAATAAAACAAGCTAAATATTACAGATGACATAAAAAGACTATTTTCATTCTTTTTTAAGAACACTGCACCTTTTTTATATTTCTCCATTGTAGCAGCCTGATCATTTGTCAGCAATAATTGTAATGACAGGATTCACCTATAGAACAATATGAGAACTATTTTTCCCTCAAGATCTTGAAATATGCCTTGTAAATAACTTAGAAAAGTAAGAAAATTTAAACTGCTGTTCCGTAAGAATTATGCTAATAAGAATGCCATCAATAATGTAAAATTTTCATTGCTTGATTACTTGAGTTCTTATGTAAAATACAACATCACAGTTTCTTTCTAGTACATCAAAGATATATTGATTAGCGTATTACCTCTGTATAAGTCACAGCTTCCAACACAAGTACGTACTCAATAACTCCAGTTAGGAAAGATCATGTTGGCAGCAGCTAAGATATCGTGTAGCCAAAGAAATGGAATATGCAGCCTGCTCCTGTATTGATGACAAATGAAAACTAGCATAAAAAATATTCTCTGGTTTTACCATTTCAATCACTACAGAGAAGGGGAGGGGAAAAAAGCAATGGAGGAGAACAATGGCAACAATGACTGCAGCCACGTGGTACTCAGCTATCCCTTTGGTATCTATATTTATACAGTTAGTTTGAAGCTAGTTTGGTTTTTCTTGCTACAATAAAATCAGAATCAAAAAACCCAGGTAATAAAAATGCAGCTGAATGTGATTTTTATGGAAGAAACTGAAGAGGAGTAAAGATAGATACAAGCTGAAATTTATCAGGGAACTGTGAGGACTACTGTCCTCCCTACTTGTGGTAAGTCTCATCAAAGTCTTCCTGCTACCTAGTGTTTTATTCCTGCAAAGCCAGGAAGATGCCTCACACAGCATCTAAGAGCATTATTATGCCACCTTTCCAACCATCCCTCCATCAGAGACCCCATACTGCCACACATTCACTGTATCAGTATGGCCTAGGAGAGCAAAGGGGATGCTTCTCTTCACCATGGTCATCAGAGCTGCCTCTGTCCCAGTGACAGAATTTCTTTCCTTCATGAAACATGTGCTCTTTCTTGATGCAAATTTTCCTGAGGCTTTTTTTTACCCTTTCAGTTAACAGCAATGCATCACTGTAAGTTTCATACACATCATCTTCACAAACACAAGCAAAGCTCTGTGGTAAGTAGTTCATAGTAAAATAAAGAATATTCCATTGAACAACAATTTTCTGTCCTAGAAAGAAGTAAATTTCTTGACAAAACAAACAGCTGAAAGTCAGAATTTTGTATATGAGGTATGCAGAGAGAATACATCCATAACAGTAATTATCGGACCACATTTCGAAAGTCGCAGTGGTTTTACAGCAATCTTGATAAGGAGAAATACACTTTTTTGATTTTCCTTTTACGAAACGTGAGCATAAATTATCATCTTATTAGGAAATTGTCTTGCATAACATCACATTCTCTCAAAGTTAATTCTGTCTGTATCTCCCACTACCAGTGCTGTAGGAGGTATCAAGAGGACTCCGCATTTTCAAATTAGACTTTCAGGGGCTAAGAGTCAATATGAAAATTAAAAGGGCTATTTTCTTAACCAATTCACATTCTCTTGCCAGGAGTTTGCAAGCCAACCAATATTTTAAATTGGATTTTGTTTAAATGGAATGTATAAAATTGGGCTCTAGGAGTATAAAAAAAGACAAATCTTAATTGGTCTAAGCTGGACCATTTTCTTCAGAGATGCATAAAGCTGGAACATTATTTCTTTAAAGAGGAACCATTAGATGTGTTGTTATTGTATTGTGCTGTCACTTGGAGTGTAAACTATTTAACCATTACTTCATTTTAAGCTCACACTACTACAAACTAAACAATATTTCAAGATTTATAACAGACAAACACACCATCCATAGTATTTTTCCTGTGTTATAAATCAAAAAGGTTAAAATAGCCCAATATAAACTGTAATTGATGCTTTTTTTAAGTCATTGGAAAAGTAAAGATATTAAGACATAAAGAGTAGTATCTTAGAAAGATCCAAGAGATCAGTGAAGGAAATGACAGGAAATGCCAGAGTGATAAATATCATGAAATCCAGCTACTAAATACTAACTGATAATTGGCAAACAGCAGAAAATAAAAGCCTAAACAGTATGCTGGTGCCTAGGTATTTCTTACTCAATTACACATTTAGTGACTTCATCTAAATGGTCCTGGCACTGTAGGATTCACAGTTTGTTTATGGCATCCTCATCCCATGAGAAGTGCAAGATAACATTTTTATTATTGCTTGATGAAAGTAATTGGTACTTGTAGGAAAATTTTTTATTGAGTAATTTCATGTCAAAATACAGAGGTCTGTCTTGGCTTAGCTGAGTCATCTCAAATACCTCAGCTATCAGGTACATAAACAAGAGTTTATTAAACTCCCTTTTGTCCTTCACAGACTTGTCATCAAGACAAATCTAAAACTGAAATTCATAATACTACACTGAATTTTTTTTTCCCTAAAAAATCAGCATTCACTTTATAAAACAAATACTTTATTTATAAAGACTCCTCTGTTTCAATACAGGATACCATCTTCATACCAAGTTTATTGCATATGAAATTAATGTTCTAAATAAATGTTCTCCAGAAAATTATTGAACTAATTTAAATAAAGCAGCTAAGAAATGTACAGTTAGAACTAGAAAGGCTCAACTGTTTATTATTCTGTGAAAAGACGGAGGATGATTCAGGAGGTAGGTATCTTACCTGATTTAGGACCAAATTCTCTCCCTAGTTCAACAGCTGAGTCGCAATCAGCACGAGTGCTTCATATCCAATCCATTCTCCAATAACATCCACATGCAAATATTTAAAAAGCAGATGATCCCAGCTCATTCTATCTTCCAGTCAGTTTTTATTCTTTTCTCTCCAAAGTTAAGCTTCATGAAAATTTATGATATACCAAAAATATCTCATTTTATATTACAACATCCTGAAGCAAAACCTTTTCATACTTTCACCTGTTCAAGAAACTCTGTAGCTTTTTTTCCATTGAACAGATTTATATATATATATAAATAGCAAGTTTGACATGACCTCTCCTGTCAAAAATAGTCAATAAACGTTTACCAGTAGTAGTAAATAAATGATGGTTGGACCACATTCCAGAGGCTAAACTTTAGGTTTTCTCACTAAATGGTACAGATCAGGGATTTGAATTCATTTCTTCCTTCAAAAATATGAACAATGTAAAATTTTATTATTTCAGGGTCCATCATTTTCGCTGTAGTTTATTTCTGAGACAGAATATTTTCTCATTCTAAGATTTCTTCCTTTCTTCAAATTTTCATAAAAATTTATTACTATTTATTAAAATTCTAGTTTACAGTAGATTAATATTTTTGAAAGCTGAACAGTGTCATAAAATACACAATTACGTCTTATGAGTGTCATTTTTCTCAAATGTCTCTTGAGTCTTTGAGCTGCAGGATTCTACTTCTACTCCCAGCAAATTGTCCACAACTAAACAAAGAATGTCCCAAACTACCTTCACAAGCAGTGCACTTAGGAGAATTGGGTATATGCAACATAACAGTCATGTGATGTCTTTCTGACAATTATATTCAATATATTGAATATTCAATATTCAATATATTCAAAGTCAGCTCCAGTATTATTCAAAAGCTTAGTCACAGAAATTATTACATTATCAAAAACTGAAATATCAGTGTTTAGTATACTTGTTTAATGAGACCAGAAACACTGCTTTTCAATATATATACACGTGGATATTATCTCAGAAAGGAATCTGAAACTAAACATGTATAAGGTGAAATAATCCTAGCATCCATTGCAAATTTTCTCCAGTTTTACCAGGATTAGTATTTGTACAACACATAGAAAGAATTTATATGAATCTAATACCAAGAATAAGCATATTTCTCATATTATATGTCATTTTGCTAATGCATATTTAGAAGGCTGTTATAACAGAAAGTACTCCGAAGGACAGAGCATACTAATTAAGGAAAGTTAATCAAGAAGCTTTAATAATAAGGAAGGAAAGAAATTACCTAGTCCCTACATTGCCACATGGGGTCCCTGTATGCAGTCACAGAAAAGACAGGTTAAGAGTAGATAAGCAAGCAAGCAGTTTTCCAACTAGCTATAATAACTACCTAAGGTGGTAGAAAGGAAAATGTTCATTGTTTCTGCATGAGCACTCTGCTTTTCTCTATTTTATCTCTTTGTATAAAATTATGTTTGATTATTGCAAATCCGTGTTTTCTGTGAAGAAACCAACATGCACCTTAACTCTTAATCTCATTATAAATCCAGGGGGTTTTGAGTGATCTGACAGCCAGTAAAGTATTGTCTTTACAGAACTCATCACCTTAAAGTTATTCCTCTGGGAATTCAGAAACCTGCAAGCTCCTGGCAACTGCATGAGCTGATTTAAGAACTGGCTATATAGGCCTCTTTAAGAGAAGTGCCTGAGGGCAGAGTAGTTCAGGTTGTTGAACAGAGAGTCAAGTGGGAATACTCAGGTCAGAGGAGAAGCTGCAGAAACTAGAGAAGCCAGTGACTGCAAGCAGGGTATGTCACTGTTTCTCCAGTGACATAACACTGGAGTTCTGTTTCTCCAGAACTCATAACAGCTCAGTACTGCTTTATTGTGGTAGAGCTGCAAGTAATGTCTAAGTTTAGCAAGGATTCTACTTAACAAGCAAATGTACTGTGTGAGGAATCATTGGAAATAAACCTCAACTGGTTATAGATTATTCTCTCTAAGAAGTTAGAGATTAAAAAAAAAACACAACTAAATAAACACCACAAAACAAACAAACAAACAAACCCTAGCTGATTAATTCCTTCCTCTCATCATTTCCAGCATACAAGCTGCAGATGAACCATCCTGTTTTGTTCTCTCCCCCTGCTATTCCAGGATAAATTTACCTACCGTTAAAATATTTCTACCTACAGCTAACAAGTATCAACCTAGGTGAAAGTTTGACACAAAAAATTTTGACATATTCTATAGGAAACTACTAGTGTTTTGCCATATAAAATTTTATTTAAGCTGTTTGAATTCTATGAAGAAATATATACCTCAGTGAACCATTTGACTTTTAAGTCTTCTGTTTAGCAAAAACTTCCTCATTTCTAAAAAGATTTATCTGGATTTATGGTGATAATACCTAATCCAAGATTAGGCAGTATAGATTAACAGAAATCCTGGCGTGTAATTAAAGAGTTATTCTTTCTACCTATCAATATTTGGTTTAAGATTCCCACAAATTGTTTAGATTACCTCTCCCATATGACAAAAAAAGTCAGGATGTGGGAGCTGAGAGTGACAATTTCCCACAACACTCTAAATCACTTCTGGGCAAAGAAAGTTTTTTACTGTGTCTTGTAAACTAGAAACTTGAAATGACTGTAAAGACTGTGATCTCAATGACTGCAGCACTAATTTACTAATCTGCAGATTAATGTAATTCACAGGATATAAATAATGACAGTTCAAAATTAAAAGTAGAAAATTAAAAATGAAAGTTCAACACAAATCTAAAAGACAGGATTGTACAACCAGTTCAACAGAGGACAGACTATGAAAACCAGTATTTTCTATATTCTAGTGGCTGAAATGCATGTGAACATAAGAATGCTAGCTCATCAAAATTTCAGATGCCACGAACTACTCATAAAGAAAGACATTTCAGAAACATCTATTGCCTGTATTGTTACTATCTACTACCATGCTGGCACCAGACAAATTAGCTTAAAGACTCAATAGTCAAGTCTGACCCACCACCTCTCCAACATGAAAGAAAAAAAGAGATTTATGCAAACACATGATTTAGTTTGAAACACCTCTGGCTGCATTCCTTTAGGGTCTGCAAACAGATTCATAAGTTGTCTGTATGCTTGTGAATAACCCTAAAGCACAAAAGAATCATATACTGTGTGCTAATCCCATTCCATGAGCCCTCAAACGAAGTACTTTGGAGCAAATAGTTGCATAATTACTTATTTTTCCAAACACAATATAAGCCAGCAAATAGATCTGCTATTCAGAAAAAAAAGATAGATTTCTTCATTATGATTCACGTAACATCCTTTTCTATAAGGCAAGACTACATTTCCGGGAATTAAGACACAGAAACAACAAACCAGTCCAAGATACTGGATGCTAACCTACTGCCTTTCTGAGCAGGAGATAAAACAGGACATAGTCTTTCCATAATGGAACTTCTTTCTTTAGCCTGTGCTCTTACAGCTGCTCCTAGATCATCCATTTGACACACAGATACATGATACTCACATGCTAGAATGTGTTCCTGACAGTTCTTAACTACTAAGCAAGCAGCACTGGAACTTTTCATGTTGTTTTATTATCTCAGCACAAAGTGTCCAACAATTGTTGTAGCCCTAAGCAATTAGGAAATCTCTAATGACACACAGACATTTTTGCAGCTCTTGCATACACTTTATGAATTAAATTTTGCCAGTAAAGGAACATAAGCATATAAGTGCTTTGATCATGATTTACTAAGGACTCAAAACATGATCTTAAAATCTTTTCTTTTTAACAAATGTGGGTATATAAATGGCTAGTTCCCTGAAGCTCAATATAGTCAAAATGAAATTTGTTCTTCTCACAGGTGATTCAGAGTATCTGTCTTAGGTTCTCCAACTCATTACTTCACTGACAATAGAAGAACCCTCTGGAGACTGGGCTTCTAACTTAAGCTCTCAGCTATCAAATTTAGCATCAGATAAGACAAACACCTCATTCTCCTACTGTTAAAATGAAATAAAAATGTAGTTTTTACCACATAATCTCACATTACTTCTTTTCATTACATTTCAGTTTCAAGGAATAATTAAGACCAGAGCAGTGAAAAAGAATAATCTGTTGGGTCCACTTCACCTCAGAATAAAATAGCCATTCCAGTGGTTTGGTTTTACACATAATTTGGAGGAATTATATCATGTAGCTAAATCATAGAATCAGAGAATAATTCAGGTTGAACAGGCCCTTTGGTCATGAGCTAAACATATTTCTATTCAGAGCAGGGCCGAGTTAAATCAGGTTGTTCAGGACCGTGTCGAATCAAGTTTTGACTATCAAGGTTGAATAGTCAAGCTCCCTGGGCTACATATTCATGTGTGATCATCTTTTTTTTATGATAAAAAAATCCATATATCTAATCAAAATTTGTTACTCAGAAATTATTCAGACTTGCTATCCAATAGAAAACCCAGGACCTTTTCTCCTGACCTATTTTCTAGTCAGTTAGTGCTCTACTTGTATTGATACACAGGGTTAGTCTGTAGCACTAACCATTTTGCTTTCTCTCAGTTCTTTCTAAACAAAATTTGGCCCATTATCTACTTACATGAACTAATAATCAGCTTTCCAAATCATTTTCCCACTTGTCCACTCAGACATAGAAAATTTCTCTTTTCTCCTGAACAGATGGTGAGTACTTACTAACTGCTCATTATAATCTGAAAGTAAACCTTGGCTGGGGATCAAACAAGTTCTCAGTGTAACCTCTGAGGCATATGGCTGATTGAACCATTATAAAGACAATTAAATACTTAGAATGTTAAATTAGTAAAACATACGTAACGTAGAAGTGTATTCAGCATGAAAAAATGCAGCCTGCTACTCCACCTACAGAGATAATTGTACCCTACAGAAAGCTCAAGAAAACTGTGCAAACATTCTCCAAGTATTTTTCCCAATATCAGTGTTCAGGGCAGCTCTCAAACAAGAAAATTTGAAAATTATTACTCCTGTATGCAAATGCAGGTTTTTTTAAAGTTGTGTATGAAGTCATTGACAGAGAAAGCAAAGACCTATTTCTGATATTGCATAAACATTATCAAGACAGTAATTGTGAACTTGCAAATAAACTATTTATGATTCATTGTTATAAAATAACCTGTTACCTTAGATAAGACATCTGTGCTCAAATAGTTGTCCCATCATCTGATATAAATCTCTTTGAGACCAGAAACAAAACCGTCTATAGACTTTGTATATGTTTGTTCAGAATGTATAAGCTGCCAGGTGTATAGATTGTACAAAACGTATGTACATGAATGGATACTCAACAATTTCTCTTGTAGTAGGCACAGCATCTAACAATGGAAGGTCTGAAAAAGGCAGTTTCCAACAATATCACTCATTTTTCTGTTGTTGTCTTTCTCTTTGAAAAGTGAATAGTGAGTTAAAGCTTCGTGCCATGTATCGACACAGTTCTTGGTTCTCACAGGAAGTCTATATAAATGTTTAAGATGCAATTGATCCTGCTTTCTGGTTTTGGCATGATAATAACAGATGTTACTAACTATTTTTTTAATCTGAATCTGATTAAACACTTCAGCAAAACATTTAATAAAGTTCAACATGCATAATTCTTATACTAAAGCTCCAGTGTTTATTCTGTCCTCATTATTATCCTGTATGGCTGCATTATTTATTCGCCCTGTTAGAAAATATCCAAGTATTCATGAAGATTCTGCTTAATTTTACTCTCTCTATTTTGAGTACCACAATATATTAAAATTAAAGTGTTATTACATTAATTAATTCATATTTCTTTTAGGAAATTGGCTAATAGCTATGACTAATATTTTCATTAAAATATGTTGCATTATGCATCTTTATATTCATATTTCAGACGTTTCTTAGCTTTTCCTTATATTTACTATGAGATGGTAAAAATTAAAAGCATGATAAAGAATAAGAATACCAGTAAGTTTTACAGAGCCATCTAGATTACTTAGTTAGCAGAATGCAGTGAAAAATGTAAAATCAGCAGAACCAAATACCAGATCATATAGCTGGGAATTAAAAGTATACAGTCATTGTTAAGATCACAAAGGTTTCCCTTCAAAAATAAAACCTACCTCATAGATTTGGATAACCTTCACTTAAAAAAACAATCATCGCCTATTTGCTGTCCAGCCAGAGACAAACATGAAGCAGCAGAGAATTCATCTTAATTGAGAGGTAGTTTCAAAGTGTAAAGACATTTCCACAACAAAAATGCTGCAGTCTCATCTAAGAAAGGTAATTATAGTACAGAGTCACAGTTAATGTTCTACAGAAGTAATTCCATCCTTAGCACTATTTTCACTATCTTTTAGCTTTGAAAAAAAAACCCTGTTGGGCTGAAATTTCTCATACACTCTCAGCCCAAAGGGTTATTTTAAAGTTTAAATTAAAATGTTAAAAAAATGGAGTAACTAAATTAATTTTTGCACTATGAAAAATGTTCTCATTTCTAGCCTTCTAAAACTGTTGCTTCAACTCAGAATAATTTATTTTACTTCCTACACTGACATGAATTCAACTTCTGAACAAAGATTTCAGCATGGACTCTGACTTCAGCTTAGTTTGTACGTAGTATGCCAAAACCTTTGTATGTTATGTGATAAATATTAGCCTGGAATAGAAAAGTTGACAATGTCACTTCTAGTTACTGCTCTCTGAATTATTTGCCTCAAAGTCAAACCAAGTGGCAGCTTTTGGGTGAGAGAAGAGGGGTTAGAACAATTAACAGTTCCAGGCTAAAGACAGGAGACCCTATGTTTGTCCTTGTGAAATGTGGCATCTGGCAGTACCTCAAATCAGATGCTCAACAAAAACTATGTAAAGGAGATGGTCACAAGCAAAATGTATGATAAATCAAACACATCTATGCTGGGAACTAATGTCACACCTAATGGAGGCCATACAACAACTTATGTTATCCAAAATATACTCACTTCTCTTAAGCAATTTTAAGAGGATCTTCCAAGAAGAAAATCAGCATTGATACGATTTTTCTAAAGGGAAGTAGGTTTTTAATGAAAAGAATACTGCATTGCTAACTTACAATTCAATCCTATGACTTTTTATTCAACTTTCAATTTGAATAAAGTACTTGTAAAGGTATCCCTTAAGTATAATTTCCACAATTGAGTGAATAACGGTAGAAATATTTTTGCATAACCATTATGAATTAATTTTTCTTAACCAGCTTAAGTGCTATCATTACCTCTCACAGGTGGAGTGCCCTATAGAAACAGTGTCTTTTTAGTGGAATAAAATAGTTCTGGAAAAAACACAAGGTGAGTCTTAAATTCTGAATGACTTCCCTATAAAACTGACCACACTTGTACACTTCTGTGCTTTGTATGCCAAAAACATTGCTACGGCACTGATAGAAAACTAGAAACACCAATTTCCTACTCGTTCCAGAAGGTCAAATACTTCCTGATAACTGGAGAGAACATGGATGCTTTACACCTACCCAGCCCGACTATGAGAATAAAATTCCACTTCAAGATCAAGTATTTTATAAGACTTCCTAGCATTGCCATCTGCTTCTTTTTTCAGGACTGTTTGGCAGATTAATAAGTGTAAAGGTTCACCCGGTGGTTGATTCAGACCATCATTCTCTAACCAACTAATAGTTTAAAATAGCTCAAGACATCTTTCAGAAAGACGACCAAAGAGATAAAGAGTCCACCACATCTTGTACAAATTACTCCAACAGTTAATCATTTTTCCTAGAGAAAAAGGCACATTAAACTGAATTTGCGTATGTTTCATTACAAGCCATTGAGATATGTTATA
This sequence comes from Lepidothrix coronata, assembly GCF_001604755.1. Taxonomy (NCBI): domain Eukaryota; kingdom Metazoa; phylum Chordata; class Aves; order Passeriformes; family Pipridae; genus Lepidothrix; species Lepidothrix coronata. The sequence continues at coordinate 4,137,334 of NW_016690180.1, read as the reverse complement.
TCTTAATCTGATATATAGCTGTCTCATAGCAAAATCTGATTCCTGTGAAAGTACTTTCAGATAATAATCAGACAGTTTGAAATATCTTTCTTAAAAGAAATAGATGGAACTTCCTTAATCAGCAAACACAGAGAACTAAAAATATACTAAGTTTGACACATAGGTCAAAATGAGATAATTTTTTTGCAGTCAGGAGGCTCGAAAATTAAATTGAAAAGAAATTAAAAAAAAAACAAACAAGAACTATTTTTATTTAACTAGGTCAGTGTTAAATTATCTTTTTTTTTTTTTTTTGTTAAAGATTGAGCTTCAAGTATAAATAGCAACCAGGGGAGATGGTTATATTTAAAAATCTGTTCAAAGGCGGAGAAGCTACTGTTTTCAAGCATAGCAATGGTGTGAAAGGAGCTTACAACTAAAGATACAATATGAAGGCTCACGGAGAAGAGGGAGTATTAAGTATGGAATACTGTAAGCATAGACCTTTTAAATGTAATCCATGAAGATGAGCAAAATTATTTTGTAATTTTCTGTGAAATAAGGAATTATTAACTATGTAGTGGAATACCTTATGTTATAGGAGAAATACTCAAATCTGAGTTAAAGGAAGGACTCACATACATAGTAACTCATGTTTCTCATACCAACACCTTAAATATTTATTGTAGTCAAGGGAATACTAAATTCATCGTATTCACCTAGCATGTCACTCAGTTAAGACATCTGGGAGCGTTCATGGTTACTACAGTATATGATAAGGAAGAAAACCTAGGTGGGTCACTATGTAGGAATGCCTGATACTTTTCCCTGGAGACAGTTTGCAGATCTAAGTAATGCTAAAAAAATACTGCAGTTATACAAGGTCATTAAAAAGTGTGCTATTTTTTTCAAATGCAGTGCCCAAATACCTACTGAAAACACAAACCATGTAAGTGAGTTTTGAAATGAATTTTCGATCTATTAAGGATGAGGGTAGTGGAAGAGGAATTGTGAGGGATCCACTTCAGAAAATGCAACATAATTCTGGTATCTGCAGTGACTATTACATGCTTAAAGTCATTTGCAAGTTCCATGTCATGTTGTCAAGTTTGTGACCAATCAATCAAGGGGAAAAAAATCAGGTTCAGTAGCCAAAAATGTCTTAAAATTTTTGCATGTGAATTATAAACCAATGGAAAATACACCTTCAACAGAAGAAGGGGGATATGACAGGAATTTTGGGTGACTACAGACAAGGAATAAAAATGGAAAGCTCAACAGGTCAAGACTGAAAAAAAACACTACAGGCTGTTATTTTTACATTTTTAGGACTTAAAGCAATTAAGTACTCCTCTTTAATGATAAAATATGAACGATTAGCTCCAGCAAAAGCTTAGGTGGTCTAAGGAACCTCTCATTTTTGCAGCTCCACAAATGGCACTGTTATCTGTGCCATGTTCAGTACGGTGATGACATAGATCCACCCAGAAAAATAGATTTTAACAAACTTATCACTTATTTTCCAAGCCTGAGTTGTTCTGTTTTCTTCAATATGCATTGTGTGTTCATCAGTGCTTTCTGCTAAATCCAACTTGCTGATGCTTAAGTGATTAGCACATCACCATTTCTGGCCTTGTAAATACACTGCAGAAATTTTTGCTTTTCATTCATCAAAAAACAAAACAAAACAAAAAAGTACTTATAAGCTATTTCCAATACATGGGGACCCCAGATGTCAAAGATGAAAGGCTCATCATGATATATTGAATTACAGCCAAGAAATGAGCTATTACAATGCTATTTGTGCATGCTCAGTACTGGAAAACAAAGACCGCTAATGTATTATCACTCTGATTCTCGTTTAGTCTACTCAGCATCTATAAAGTCAAATAATTCCACATTATCAAATATCATTACAGTTCTACCAGATCTACCTTAAGGGTAAAAATGCACTTGGGGTTACCTACTGTGAATTTAATTTGGGAGGGGGGGGTTATTTGTTTTTGTAATGAACTTTTATTTAAGTTTGTTACCATGAAATAAAAAGTACTGAAAACATCAACAGTGATTCCCAGAACTTTTCTCACAGAAAAGGGTCTTTTCAAACTATGCTCGTGTAGCTGAGTCTCATCTGATCACTCATAATTTTTCTCCTAGTTAACACAAATCACTCATTGTTTATTTAAGAAATTTGAATTATTTTTGTAGAATCAAAATCTTGCTGACCAATATTCCAGTAAGTGAAAGGTCATATTACTATAAAAGCCATAACAGTATACCCAATATCCATTTTAAAATTAAAAAAGTCCAATTGTTTTCGATCTAACAAAAAACATTGGTTCAATTTCAAAGTGCACATTTAGAAGGGATATATCTGCCAAACTCTTTAGACCCATTAACCCTCAAAATGAAAATACATGTTAAATTTTAACATCCAATAAACTTTTCTTATAAAACAAAAAAAAACCACAGAAAAGTTTAAGTTAACTTCAGCAGCTCTACGAAAATACATTTAGGTTTGGGTCACTTGATAAAATGGAATAGGTAGGACCCAAGTTTATTGACTACAATTGGATATTCATATGAAATGCAATTTGTTTCATGCTGAGTTCTTTCAGTCTCATGCATTATCATCTCTCATAAAGGTTTGCAGGGCAAATTAGGCTCTCAGATAAGCTTGAAAGTTTGTAATAGCCATACCTAAGACATTAAGACTTTAAAATAAATGGGTAACCTTGAGTAGCAGCTGAAGCAAGAGATAGGAAAATTATTATGATATAGCTGAATAATCCCACATTGTGTGGTGTCATTAGGCAGGTTTGCTCATTTGCAGTGTGAGGTCAGCAAGTAAAAAGCAGCCACCTTCAAGCCAAGCCTTTAATGGGAAAGCCTCAGTCGCTTTCTGTGGTTCCTTCATGTCAGAGACGTCTCTTTTGTCCAGTCCTCTGAGATTCAGATACCAGCACCTCCTGTCTTCCACGTGCATGGTCTGGGCTTTGCCTTTCCACCTAGGTTCAGTCTTTCCATCCCATCTTATCACTAGATCTGTTCTCATGTGACCTCTGGTTCTTGTCTCACTCAACAAATTAACGTGGTTATATTTCTATTCACTTTCAGTAATTTAATCTTATTTACAATATTTACTCATCTTGGTGAAATACCAGTGTTTTAAGTTGCTTTCTTCACAAAATCTCTTGAAATCTCTATGCTTACAGGAGGCAGAGAAAATGGAAGTGACGAGTGTGGGTAAGTGCCAGAAGTTGTTATAGTTAGCAATAGGTTCTATTTTCTCCAGTAATTCATTATCAGGCTCTGTAAGGCAAGTAGCAGCTTGTGCTTCAGGATGACGGCAGGCCAGCACTAGCTTCCAGCATAAACCAGCTTTCCAACTGGAAAAATGAACTGCATGTTATTCGATTCACTGCAACAGCATAATTGATATTTTGTATCTGTTAACATGGCTTGCACAAAATACATGCATTTTCATCTCCACATATCTTTCCTTTCAAGGAGTATTCCATGATAATGGCACACTTTGAATTAGAAGATACTTTTATGAATAGTAACACAGGTCAGTATTTCACCTGCTCAGTGAACGGTGTTTTAATTGTCACAAAATGAATAACTTGGTTAAGCCATGTTTTAGCACTGAGTAACCAAGGCTATTTCTCTATGATAGTGTAACTTACTAAAAAAAAAAAGCTTTAAATTATGCTGTGTCCACATAAAATGCATTCTGGCACATTCAAAACCTCAGATCAATATTTAAGTTCTTACTCTCTAGACATACTAACTCCTAAAAATAAAGCCTGAACACTTCAGATGGCAGATGTAAAAACCAGCGAGTTCTACTAGTGCTTTACTCATGTAAAAATCACTTAATAGCTGCTGTCATTCTGTTTCTCACAAACAGACATTAAACTGCTTGCAAACATCAGCCTCCTAATCTCAGATTCCCACACTCCCCAACCTTCTGCTGCTGCATGGACCAGAACAAGGACTGATTTACAATTCTTACACATAGTATTCTCCAGATCATTCTTCCCCGTTGGTTCTCCAGCTACAAGCACTGAGTCAAATCACAGAATCACAACTAGGATAACTTCACAACAGATCCAGAGTACTTTTAAAGTGGTTTGAGTGCCGTAAAAGAAACATTTTAAAAGACCATAAGCAAATTTTTCAGCAATTTCTGGTAGAGACGACAGAAGAGACTCTTAATATTAGCTTATTACTTCCAATTGGGCCATGCTAAAAACTAATAAGTTACAAAACTTTAGCATGGATTAGGAAGGCCTCACCTCAAAATCCTGTTCCAGAACCTGAAAGTACGTTCATACAGTCAGAAAGGTCTTAAAAAACCTTAAACCTGCCCCCAGATATATCTGAAAGCGCTACTTGCCAACACCTAGCTATTCTTCATTTGCACTAATTACAGAAGACACTGAGTGTATTGGCATGCACAAGAAGGACAAAGAACCTTAAACTGCCTTCTGCACCCCAATCAGATTGACTCATGTTCTTGAAAGGAAGTCTCCCAGTGATATTAAGGAAGGAAACTTCACATGGAAATATATGTGTATGAAGTCTTGCTCCTACGTCCAAAACACAGCGAGAATAACTTTAATAATTATTATTAAAACCCTTTTACAAGATTTTTATTTTTATCAGCCAAAATTCATTATTGAGTCATTTGTAGCGCATATGAACTAAATGTAAGAACCTAGTTATGCCAGGCAACTGGTTGTATAATATTTCCTCTTTACTCATATGTTAGAGTCAAAACTGTAAAAGAGGCATATACAACTGTTACTCTGGATAGCTCACAGTAAGCTCTAGTAGCATAGGAGCTGTAAATCTCTAGGGAGCAGGCTTACTTGAATGCAGAGAGAGAGAGAAGACACACCTTATGTAAAAGATTATGAGGAAATTGCTCCCTGGGCTGGAGTCTGCAGCAGTTACAGCTGTTTGAAACTTGGCCCATTTCTGAGGCTTGGTTCAATGCTCAAAGTGAAAGCAAAGACTAACACTAAATCCTCAGGGGGTTTCCGTAAGAACTGTTCATTTTCATTTCCTTCTGTAAGGGTATGTTTATACCTCAGGTATTTTAACAAGCCTTTTGCAGGAGAGTATGTCAGCAAAACATAACTCCATTTATTTATTTTTTAGGATTTCAATCAGGCTGGAGTTTTCAAAACAACATGGACAGTATTTTACCAGAAGGAATCAGAAAATGCAGCATATCTTCTTGAGAAGATGAAGAGTTATCTGAGGGCATCACATAGCTGGGTTTAAACCTTTGTTTTCTCTATCCATAACAACATTTTTTTCCTTTCTATATGATTTATAGTGGTCTCTTCATGGTTTTCATGGATCATTAGAAAGTGCAATAGCATTTGGTGGATGTTTTGTTATAAAGATTGATATCTCAAATAGTCCATCCACTCTTAGGATACCAAAATAAACAGTCTTAGGCAGGTGGTGAAGTTTTTTCAAAGTAATTAAAAAACTCAGTCAGTTTCAAGTGAGCCAGTAAGTTAAAATTCTACATTATGTTTCCCATATACTTTAAGAACTAAGCTTCATAGTAAAATAGAGTGGAACCATTTATTTTATAAATTTCAAAAATCTATTCTCTTCCTGACACATTCTGCATTCCCATATTTCCAGTAATTATTCCTTTCCTTAAGCTGTTAATCACCTGGGCTTAACATTGTAGACCTTGTCTGATTCTATTTAATAGTAATATGTGAGCATTTTATCTACCCTTTCCTTAATAAAAAGGAAAAGGAAGAGAAAAATTACATTGAGTATGCTTTTCACAAAGATGTGGGGAGAGTGGGTGGGTGGGAAAGCCGTATTTGCATGAGTACAGTATCTGATTGTTTTGGAAAGTGTGTTGGAACATGCCCACATGTATGAGGGCAGGTGTTAGAGAAATCTATTGAAGAAAGAATTGCAAATGAGCAGCATCTGAGTTTCTTTGTGTTTGTCGACCTGCTCCCCAAAATGCAGTCGAGAAAGTTAGCAGCTATTAAAATATAAAGATGTGCATTATTGGTGTACTTATTGATTAATGTTTGGAAGGTATATTAATGATACTACATACAGTATAAATGCTATTTAATATGATGTAAAATTCTTTATCTTTCTGAAAAACTAGATCAAACAATAGCGATGGTTTTAAAAGCAGAAATGCATTATATTTATATTTTTTAAGTCATTTGAAGAAAAAGAGTTCTTTCACCAAAGCTCAGACATTTTTGTATGAGATGCAACTTCAGCTCATTAATCAATCCTATGAAAATTGGTAGTCTATGATATTGAAATCTGCACTTGTTCTAAATAAATAAATAAATAAATAAAAAGTCAATAAGAATAGAGTGGAATTAATCACAGTTTATCAGTAAGCACTTTAGTGTTCTCAGGTGAGTTCCTTACTGTTATGTGAAGTCTGAAAACCTGCAAATAGAGTTATGTTCCATTCAATTTGTCATCAGAGTGCAGGCAGTTATTTACTAACTTTGTAAAAATATGGAAAATTCAAGACTGGCTAAGAACCCAACAGTCCTGCACCAGAAGAAACTGCATTTTTTTATATTTATTACTGTTAACCATAACAGAAAAGAAAAAAAGAGTCAAACCATAATCTCTGCTTTTATGAATTTAAAAATAAAATAAAATTTGAAGATTAGGCATATGACCCTTGCAAATATAAGAAAACATGCAATAAAAATTTTACAAAGGTGACCTACAGAGTTTCACACATTTCAGAGAACTCACATGGGCTTTGGCTGTGTGGATGGGGAGGTAAACCTTGAGGAATACCCTGGACACTGTAGAAAGTGAGGAGCTCCCATGAGCACAGCAATATATCTGAAAACATAACACATGAACTGGCTTTGATCTTAAAGCAGGGAATAAATATATCCTACAAGGAAATATAATGGAGTAAATCACCACTACTACAAGTTCTGCACTTGCAGCTCCGTAAAAACAGGACAGTCAAGTAATCTGTTAAGTCCATTTCTGTGCATCAGTGCTTCCTCACTCATGATCCTCTTCGGTCATAGTGAACAAATATGTGTAAACAGGGTTCTGGCATTTGACTTGGTGTTAATCTTCCCTGGGTTTTAGGAATGCAAAGAAACAGAAGGAGGTTTGGGAGGTTCTTGTATTACCTTCAAATCAATAGGCTTGGAAGAGTAAATATATCCCCCGCCACGGCGGTGGGGGGGGGATTGCTGCAGCAATGGACTGAGGGGGAAAAAAAAGCCCAGAGAAAAGCAAGGCTGTAGAGCTTCTGGCAGGAGAATAGATGAAATCAAGGATGTGGAAAAGGTAGGATTAACTCTAAAGTTGGTAAGCAATCCGGTATTCAGGAAAACTGGTGCATAAGAGCAGTTAGACTTAGACTGAAAGAGAAGAATTTAATCACCCCTTCTGGATGGACACAAATGAGCAGTCCATCCTCTCCAAAATTTATTCCATTCCCAAGCTTGGAGAAAATCCCAAATTCCTGAACTTCACTATTTCTCTGTGGATATAGTATATTTACTAGCCTATCCAGCATGTAGCATGAGGGGCCTCTGGTCTAGTGGTTAGGGTGCAGGACTCTCACTGCTGCGACCTGGGTTCGATTCCCGGCCCCCCGGGCAGATGGAGCTTGTCAGCCTTGTGTGGCAATCCATCTAAGAGAAGGTCACTCTAAACAAACCTACGTCCTGAGACCCTCACTGCCACTGTCCAAGTTTGCTCGGCCCCGGCAGATGAACCTCAGGATCAAAGGGTGGGCTCAGTTCAGCGCACGCTGTGTCTCACCTAAAAAATCCACTGCGCAGGCTCGAAGGGTTAATGACCTTTCCCAAATCTTTGCTGGCGAAGACTGGCCATTATTATGCTCGAAGCATGTAGTTCCATACAATGCATTTTTATCATTTTTTAGGCAGTATAGAACAAAGTTTTTCAGCTTCTCTCAATCTTTACATTACATTCAAATGCTTGAGTGTGAAGATTATGTCACAGAGGTAAAAATGAAAGATACTGCAAAGAGCAAGGTGACACATTTGGCATGTCAAGATAGACTCCAAAAACTTGGTTTGATTGCTTTATGGGACAGTCTAAGGGAAAAAGGAAAGAGGAATAGGCAGCAATTCTGTTTCAGCAGTTTTTAACCTTGTCAGCAGAAAATATGTTTCAGGCAAAGATTTGTACACAACAGAACAAAATTCCATGAATTCTCTTTCTCCTTCAGTGGCATTTTGAACAGAACAGGAGTCCAACACCACAGGTTTTAAAAAGCATCCCAGCTTCAAGGAATTGAAGATGTACCACAAAAGAAATCTGCTTCAAGTAAAAAGCAAAACCATAGGAACCAACAAACCCCTGCAAAAATTTAATTCAGAGTAAACCTAAATTAAAAAGAAACATTAAAAAAAAGAGAGAGAGAGACAGACTTCCACTAATTTTGACAAGCTTTGAATTTAAATCTTTAAAACCTAGACAATCCATACTGAATAAATTAAGTAAAAGTTGAGGAACTAGATTCTCAATTTAAAAAGCAAACCTGTGATTATTCTAACTTTGAGCTTAGGCTGAACTATTTTTCATGATGTGCACGAGCTTACTTTATCTGAGTAACTAGTACATTTTGTCACTGTCTAGACAGAGAGTATAGTTATTGATTACCTTTCCAGAAAAGTCAAGGTAATGAAAATTAAAATTCTCATATACCAGATCTATTCAAATTAGCCTGTTCAATGAGAAGCAACAGCAAGATCACAGTTTGCAAAAGCCAGAAACTTCCCTTGACGTTACTTTGAATAAACAGTTGTTCAGTATATCACTGAGCAACTTGTGCTCTTCCTGAGGTACAAGTCAAAAGACAATAATAAAAGACAATAGACATCTCTTGAATTCACTAGCTTTAGGATTAAGGTCTTAAAAATGCTATATCCTTTGAGACAAAAGTTATTAACTAAAGAGGATGGTTCCTCTTTTTGTAGCTAAGATTAAAGTAGTGTTTCTCTCCAGGGCTCCAAATAAAGTGTCAAATTATTATTTCTTTGGAAGATTTCTCTTTGGTAATCAACTCACTATAAAACTAAACTATCAAAGAAAAATTACAAAATTTTGGGCTGAAGATAACATGTCAAAAGTACATCACTGTTTCCCCTCCCTATGCAAATATCACTGAATCCAGCAACAGGACAGTTGTTAGACGCAATCAGAAATACAGACCAAAAAGTTTCATTCACGGAGGAATAAAAGAAATATATGCAAAAAAATCCAACAAAGCAACCCCACAGTCACAGAGCAAAATGAAATAAACCTCAAAACAAGCCATCACAGGAAAGCAGTTTGAACCCCCAAGCAACAGATTTGCTTTTCTTGTAGCCAAAGAATTGGGGCACTGTGGGCCAAGAATGCACTTTTACCCTTTCTTTTTTACCTCTGAAAGCAGCCTCTGGTTCAAGTATCGGATAAATTTCAACCAAAGCATCTATGTTAAGAATATCAATATTGCATAGAGACTATATTTACACCACCTATAATTTTGCTTATTAACATGATATCCCAGCTCTTTGAATCTGTCACATTCATGCCTTACTGAAGTCTTAACTACTCCAAATACAAAAATGCTATTAACATGTACAAGATGTATAAGATGTATACATGTACCTGTATAAGATGTATACATGTACCTGTATAAGATGTATCTGTTGCAAAATTAGAAGGATTTATTACTATGAGCTCATTCAAAATTTTGCATTTATATTTTTAGATTTCTTTTTCAAAGTCTGAAAATTAGAAATTAATATTTCTCATATAATTTTTACTATTAATCCCAATATTCTAAACTCCAGTGTGAAATTAGGTCTGTAGTAGAAGAGGCTTTCAGGGCGATTCAAGTGCAGCACTTAAAAACTGTGCTGATAAAAGAGACACTAGTCTTTTCTTCATCATAACCCAATCTGGTAAAACAAAGCCATAGTAAAAAAAAAAAGATATGACCAGGAAGACAACAGAGACGACTACTCTGGCAGAAGACACCAGTGTTCACAATCTCTTAAAAGCTGAGACTGCATCTTTTGCAGCCACACACTTTCTGTCCATCCACACTCACCACATGAGCAAGTAACAAAAAGTTATGAATTGTCTTAAAAGTAAAAATGCCTCTTCATAATTATCATTGTGCAGATATGATAAGTAACTACTTTATCATCTGCATAGCTATATAAGTAGACATTTGTGGTGACCAAATGCTTTTCAGTATCAGTAACTACTTCTGTATGTGATTACAACACCTTAAAAGATTACAGTGTAGAATGAAAACATAACCTACAGAAATCAGGTTTGGAAGCATATCTGATATTTGATATTATAATTAAGGACTTTTTGTTGTTTAATGGGTCGAGTTTAAAGTTAAAAAGCAAAAAACAAACTTCACTTTCCTCAGTTGAAAAAACTTCAATACTCGTTTGCTCACAGCATTTGAGGCACATCTAAATATTTACAGATATTTGGCAAATAAGAAATGTGAGTCATTCTAAATTTTGCATTAGATGCAAAATCATGGCTGGGAAAACTATGAAAGTTAGGATGAATTGTCAACATCTGTTACTATTTACAAGAAATATTGTTACTATTTAGCAATTTGAACTTATATTAAAGGAAATTCTAAGAGATAGATATTTTTAAGGGCAATATCTTTCGTCTCTATATAAGTTCATTTACTGAGGCCTGTAATTAATAAATATAAGTAGATAAACAATTACCCATTCAGGCTGAATGAAATATCCTAAATAATGAAAGAAATGTAAATGTTTATCCAAGCTATGTAAGCATCACAAACACTTTGCATTCAAATATATGTATCTAGCATCAGACAGGGACACAACACATTTACGAGGGGATGCAATGACCTGACCCTTTGCATAAAAACATTGTGAATATAGCTCTATGAAAATCAAGAGCAAATATGTCACCAGCTCAGAGGAACTTGTTCCTCTGATGAGTAGGACCATACTCCACTATTATCAGTTCAATCTAAGCTACTGTACACTCCAGCTGTAGAATAGAGCAAGAAAAAATAATTCAGAAAATAAGGCAAGAAATCAGTAATCTGCCAGTGATATGAAAACATAGTTCTCCTGATCATTAACCTTTCCATTTATTTGGGCTTCTGTTTCATAAAAGCAGTACATACATGCTTCAAAAAGCAACATCATCAAATTCTGAAAGCATATATTCATTATACCCGTATACAATTCATGAAAACATCTACTGTGTGTATGTGGAAGGCACATTAATCAAGCTATTTGCTGTAGCACTACGTGTTTGGGAGTTTTCTGTTTCAATGCTACCAGTCAATTACCCACAGCAACACAATGAAAGGTCTCCTATTTAAATGCAAGAAGCAGACTAAGTTTCTTCCCATATCATAGGTAAATTGATCTATTAGGAACTTGAAGAAGATCTTCTCTTGGTTTTATACTAAGGTCATCAAAAAGTAAGTGCAATCAAATCCTCAATGGAAATGTCAGTTCCTTCTCTCCTTACATCTCCTCCCTCAAATACTATCTTTTTATGTGAGCTTTTGATTTGAGTCATTGGTGTTATTTTGTTTAACTGCCAAGGAGACAGCCTATGCTAAAGTTCAGCTATCTTTAACTTCAAAAATGTCCCTTGAGACCACCCCTGAACAAGCCCTATACTTCAAATATTAATCAGTACAATTGCTAGCCATCAGTTAAGGCAACACCAACTATCCTGCCTGGCAGATGCTTGTTTTCATAATGCCAAAGACAATATGTAGCTTGTCACTAGATCTAAAATAAGGAAAATTTGTTGCTCTCAAGCTTAAGCAGTTCTAAAACTATTAAATAAATAGTTAAAATCTATTTTTAATGCTGTTGAGGCTTGCATACTTATAGCAGAGCTAATGAGTGTTCTTGTCTTCAGAAGACTACCACCAACAGGAAGGGGGTTCAGAGCAGCAGATCAAATGAGTGGATAAAGAAATAACCAGAGATGCTTCCTGGCTGTAGAAAAAGTCGAAGTACACACATATGTAGCATTACAGCATAAACAGTAAACATAAGGGTACATAAACACCAGTTTCTAAAAGGATATTCAGAAACTGGAGAAGATAATAGGGAATGCAGCTGACACTAAAGTCCTTTAAAATTACTATTAAAATAAATTTCTGTAATGCTTCAGTAATCACTGCAATATATGTCTTTTTAAGACTCCATTAAGAATACTATGAGAAAATTCTGAAGTTTATTCTTAGCAGTGGCTAAATATTCTTCATCTCCATTTTAAAAGTAACTACAGAAGTAGAAAATGAAAACAGGATTAAATTGTTCTAAGGTGTTTATGTCGAGGCTCTTGAATATTTGGAAACTCTAACAGCACAGAAAAATGACAAGTATCCCTGAAATCTGTAGGAGAATAGGCTGCTGCCTATATTTCAGTTTTGCAAACACAAGAATTGTCAAACAAAATGCAAAATGTCAATTTTATACATCTCATCTGAGCTACAATCAGTACCTCAGCATTAGCACATTTCCTCTGTATACCATTATTTTTTATTAATTAAGTATTGACTTCTGTGCCATGTCATTAACCAGATTCAGACACCATGTCATCACAAAGGGAGACTGATTTAGTATTGACAGAAAAGGACACACTTCCATATACCAAATCACCAAAGATCTCTTTGCTTGGAACAGATTAATGAATAATGGAGAGAACTGCTACTAAAAACAGAAGACATAAGCTGTAAATGCAGACAATCATTCATTCTTCTGAAAATGCTGTAGGAAATAAGAGAAATAAGAAAAAACAAACCAGAAGATAAAAATCACAAGTCAAGTTAAATATGATTCAACGCTTTGATTGAAATTTGGAAATCACGTGGGCTTTCTTCTTCCACCAAAAGTAGCATCTTACCACTGTATCCATTCCATATACATCATGGCATTACAATGATTTGTAATGAAAGAGACAAGAATATTGCCATAACTCTTGGTTTTGTAATTTAGAAGGTATCACTCCTTAAATTATATTTTTCTATACCTGTTAGCAGAATTAATATGGACTCCATTATATAAGTATAAAAACTCTGCAATCACACAGCTTATAAACAGCCAAGCTTTAGCTTATAACTCTTGAAGCATCACTGTGCCACTATGTCATTAAAGTCATTAAGGTTTTGGGATTTAATCATAGCTGTGTTCATTTAATTTCATCATTGCCCTATCTCTAATAGTATTGCTCTTTTCTCAGTGGTCAGGATTTCTTATTTGAAGACATGAATGTCACAAGTCCTCCAGCTGAAGCAGTTGTTAATGCTTTTTCTCTTGCAGCTTTTAGAGTTCAAAGCAACAATAATTTTTTATATGTAGTTTTCTGTTTCTGTTTTGAAAGAAAAGATTTCTAAATATGTTAAAAAAAAAAAAAAAACACAAAAAAACAACCTGTGGCGCTTTTTTGTGTGCAGGGTACTTGACCTTCACTTTTTCCTCACCTTTACTTGCTGCAATCACCTCTATTAGATACTTCTAGATTTCCAATAAACTCATGTCAGTTCATCTCTGCACTGAACTCCATTTGTTATGATTGCCTCTTACCTGCTGCCAAACTCTCTAGCTTTATATTTCCTTCCTGCCTCTGGTCACAACCTCTGGTAAGATCAGCCTTCTCCTACCCCTTGTACTATTTCCTTATTAAAAAAATCATGCAAACAATGGCAGAAGTGAAGCTGAAAATGGAAGATGAAAAAGCATCTGATAGTTGGAAGCAAAGTCAGCAAGAATTGCTTTTCTAACATTCCAATCAGGTTCTCCACCAGCAGGCAGAAATCTTCAGTCCTTATGAACACAACAACAGAAGTCCAAGAAAGTGTTTTCTTGTACTTATCTGGAAAATATTTTAGTTCTATGAATTACATTTCTGGCTTCTCAATCTATATCCTGTATCTCTTACAGTAAAACCCATTACATTGGAAACACTAGCACCGGAGTAAGCTGTAAAGTCCATTTTTGGATGAAGTCAATTTTTTTCCACTCTTCCTTAATTATAATTGTGTCCTTTGCACTGTTTTTTAAAAGCCACTCCAAGACACAGGACATGAGTGCAAGCATTTAAATAAGCTGTAAAGTAGCAGATGTTCATAAATTCCTATGAATTCTTGAAAAAATAGGTAGGTAAAAATCTAACATGGACACTCTCTGCACCCTTCAAGACTTCAGTGTTTGAATGTCATCTCCTGTTGATTTCCTTGCACAATTCATTTCATTTCGTTTAAGCACATTATACAAATATGCATTTTTCTATAATTACATAATAAGCTATACGTTACATTGGTTTAAGTATAAAAATTATCTTTTTCATTTTAATGATCATATAATTCCAAAAAATATTCTGGTTAGGAACTATATCATGCATCTTTCACCTAAAGGGGTTATCTATTCTTCCCATTTTATACTCTGAACAATGGAGTACGTGAAATCTACTGCTATCATCTGTTTTTCAATGTGTTCTTTTTATTCTGCTGTGTTAAGCCACCACTATATGATGTCTAAACAAAAAATAACGCAGTTATTGGAAAATTAAACAGCCCAAAGCATAGATATTCTTTTGCACTTTGAGTATAGAAGTCATGTGAGCTACACAAATACACAGCAGCTAAAGGCCTATAAAAGAGAAGCCACTGAAGAATTTACTTCAAACTTTGGCTCATTTATTGTCTCAGCCACAGATCTCCCAGTTTCTCACGTAAGAGAGAGTCAGCTAATCAAATAATCTTCTGGTGCAATCCTACGGTGTCACTATTATCAGTTGTTCTTTGAGAATAACTTGACTTCTGTAAAAGCGTAGGTAGGGTCAGTTCCTATTTTGGCTGAAACTACTTGTACTCAGTGTGCAGGCTGAACAAAAGACTTTGATTTTTTTATGTATTTTTTAGATTTGAAAACTGATGCTGCCTGGGGGTGGGGGGAAGCTATGGGGTCCTGAGTGCTACTGTTACTGTTTTAGACACTTACCAGCTTGATAGAGCTGCCACTTCTTTAGGTGTGGTGTTGCTGATGCGGAATTCTTCTGCTCCATTTTAATATTTGCAAGTTTGGTCCTGAAGCACCTTTTAAAATCCAGAACCTACCTGAAGATTATTTTTTTTATATTACGTCACTGAAACTTTGTAACACTTTTTTGTCTATTTGAGAAGTTCTGAAACCTTCCTTGGCATCACTGGGTATCTCACATTTTAGCCTTTCAGATTCCAAGAACAGATTTCCCCAACAGCTCCCACAACTATTTTACTTTCAGCTGAAATGAAATACTAAAAATGGTAACATTCTGTCCTTGAATGAGCCTGTGATGATTATGACTTATTGTAGGTCCCAAAGTGAAAACTGCATAGCTAAGGTCAAATTGAGGAGAATGCTAAAGGTGCTAAAGGGCAGTACCAACTTCTTTTGGCATTTCTTTTGCAGCAGTGCCAAATCCAGCATTAAGACTCTAGTTTGGTGTTTTGATTAAAGGAGAATGTGTGTTAAAGAGCTTTGCCTTTTTTTTTTTTCATTCTCTGGTCCTTTCAGTCTCAAGTACGGGGACTACAACTATGAGGAGACACTGACTACAGCCATTACAAAGAGATATTATTGTTACTTTGTTGTTTGCCTGACAGTGCGATAGTATGCTCACCACTAATTTGTTCTGATCATGTGTTCTGCCAGCAGAAAGACTACTACTTCATTTTGTTTCACCTGAAAAATAAATATATTCTATTTCTGTTCTCATTCCTTTTTTCCTTTTCTTCTTTCTATCAAAAGAAAAAAAAAGAAAAAGGGAGTAGCTTTGTATTCCTTGGTATTTGATGAAGATGAAAGACTCTCCCCAAAAAACAGCACTTGCCTTTCAAAGGTGTAATTATCTCCAACACATATATTCTCATTCCTTTGTTGCTCACTCTCACTTCATAAAATCAACTTTGTTCCCCCACAGACTTATTTAATTCTCAAATACCTCTGAGAACTCACAAAAAAACAACACAATGTGCACTGCAATGGTTTCCTAGTTCTGCAATGTTTCCCAGTTCACAAAGCAGTGAATGATCTCTTACTATTTGGAACAGAAGGGAAAATCTTGGAGTTATCCAAAAGTAGTGATTTTGACACAGTTCTTTTCCATTTCCAGTTCTTTTCCAGTTCTTTTCTTCAGACGGTGAAGATCTTTAGTCAAAGCTAAATTTTAGTATCCCTCTTAAGATTTACCATCAAACTGATTTTGAATGTACTTTTCAAAAAACTATGATTTTTTCAAACTGGCTAAGCAAATCAGCTCCATATGAATGTTGCTTTTCTGTAGAATATTTTTAACTGCTCGAGTGATGGAGCCAGATTCAGCTAAAAATGAAAGTTTGTGGAAGAAAGAACTTTTATGGTAGCTGCCACTGAACTCTTCGCTATGTTGACTCTTTCAAAAAGTGACAAATTCTGAAAGGAGTCTTGATTCGGTCTTTAAACTGTTTGACTTTTCCGTGCAAGGACTATGCTTTTCATGCAACAACTAATTATGAACAAAAGAGAACAAAAAGAATTATGTGCTCTGCACTGATCAACAGAAGTCAGTCTTCCTATTGCTCACACTAAATTGTTAAACTCAAAGCATCAGTGATCTGATCACTAGTTTAAACAGAGATTTCAGAAACTGAACTACAGTGTTCAGTATTTCTTAAGGAAAAAAATAACTTGATAGTGCTTTGGGAGAAATTACATCCTTCAGAAGATAGAGCAAGGATTCCCTCTAATGGAGAAAATGGAGACTTTTCACAGACTCCCGTTTTGGCTTAAAATGAATGTCGGTATGATGACAGGGAATGTTAGCAATATTTTTAATGTATGATGAGTTGTTGTGGTCTTACTATGTTAAGGTCTTACTATTTTTAAGGGCTGCTGAAAATGTTCATTACTAAACTTGAAGGGAAGTGACTACAGAAAAAATATAAAGCAGAAAAAATGTTTTATTTGTCACAAGGACAGAAAAACTAGAAGATATGGTGGCTAAACTAAGAACTGACCCGAGCAAAGCGTTAAACCTGCTCTCCTGGTGTCATCTTACTTATTATTTCAGTCACTGGAGATGTTCTTAAAGACCCATTGGAGTTAATTCTGGATTTCATAATGCTGCACTAAGTAAGGTGAGAATTAGCTCATATCCACAGCATTTTCTGCCATGCAGTTTGATCCATTTGCTACCATCATTCTACTATCCCATAAGGCAGTTCCAACCAGCAAACTAGAATCCCAGTCAGGTCTCTGGATTTTAAATAGTATAGATTATCAAATGTGAAAACTACTCATTTTTTTATTTCATATTCTCTTTACATGTGGCTATTTTTTTTTAAACTCTCTTCTTAATAGTATTATTGAAAATTCAAAGCTGAACGCTGACGGCCTTGGAGTAGAAAACATTTTACACTTCATTTTGGAAAGTTATTTTCTAAAGTACTTATATAAAATATCTTTTAGATTTTAGATGAAAGTTTTTCACTATGTAGACTTTCTTGGAACTAACTACACTTACAGAATAATTCTCATTAGTAGTATCAGATCATGTGTTTCTGTGTAAGGTCAATCCAGATGAGAACATTAGAAGAACTGCAATCTGTTAGGGTTTTAAAACTATGACCAGAATGAAAGTTTTTCAGACTTATTTTCATAAAGGAAACTGCAAAATTTGACACTGTTTGTCTTGGTCTTTCACCTAACACAATCACAGTCCAGTAAGATAACACAAATATTTATAGAAAGAAAAATACAGTTTCAAAGACAAAAACAATCTTATTACTTCAGCCAGTAAGTCATCCTTTAGTTGTTGTGGAAATGGCATTTACTAACCATAGCTATATTTTTCTCTGTCATTTGTGTCTGTATAGGGAAAAAAAAAAGGATGTTTTAATTAAAAGCAGCCACTTGAAGGGATTTTTTTCTTCTCATGAATGACAAACCTGATTCCTTCAAATACAAGCATAAGGGCAATGGGAAGCTAATTGATGCAATGGTCACATGAGACTGTCAGATTCACATTTTGTTCCAAAGCATGCAAAAGCAAGGGAAAAAAAGATAACTTTAGTGACATACACTTAAAATCTATAGCTTTAATATTTAATCACACTGCCAACAACAGATCCTTAAAATCTGGTGACTTGATTTATGGATATGAACAAAGTTTATTTTGTAAACTTAAGCAAAACTTTCCAAGGTTATCACACTTTACAGGAAAAAGCTGTGTCCTTTCCCAGAATGTTAAAGACATTTCAAAGGAGTCTCAGTCTCAAACTCTTCAGTCTGCATAACTATAGAAAGTTAACTATAGATATTTCAGTCAGAAATGCTAAGAGTCTTAGGAGGCACAAATTTACTTGCCTTATTCCTCAAGAACCTGCCCTTGATGCCAAGCCTGGCAGGCAACAGCAGCTATTGAACCCCTCTAACAGTTACCAACCACCTCTGAATAAAATTATATTTTGACTTTGCTTCTTCCCAGATCAGGGATTAATGTAAGCCGCAAAGCAAAACAGACCCTGTTGGAGTAATAGCCACTCAGAAAAATCACAGCTAGCTGGATAGTCTGATGGATTCCACAGATTTATATTTTGCATGTGAAACTCATATAATGCCTGCAGGCAGGTATGTGGAAATGTATAAATACAGCTCCAAGGAAAAGATAATTTAATATGAAATAGGCTGCTTTTAAAATCTTCAAGTCAAACACACATGTCATCTGAAGAATATTTACATCTGCATTCTGATTCATGGCACAAGCCCAGTTATGATATTTTCTTCACAGTTTTTTTTTTTTTTCATTTTTTTTAATGGAAGGAACTTCATGCTCTGCTCTTTCCTCTCAATGCAGAAAGTAAGAATCTGGAAAACTGCATGTTAAGTCAGAAATCGACAAATCATCAGAAAAAAATTCCTATAGTCCATGAAATTTCTCAATAGCAGGGCAGGTGGAGGAAGATAAAAATAAACTGCCTTTGTCAGTTTATTATTCTTGCATTGGTTCATGGTCAAATATTTTTCTGAAAGCAAAACAAACTTAGTAAAAGCATAAAGGAGAAATGATAGCAAATATCTATGAAAAGAAAAAACATCATTAAAGATGTACAGGAAAAAATCAGAGGAAAATCAAAGCAATTATTACACTATGTTGTTTTGCTCTGACAACAAAAAATACTCTTAATAAATATAATGGAGAAGATCATAGCATTCACGTTTGTATTATCATTTAGCCTTCTTATTTTGCAGATAAAAAAAGGCTGAAAGATTAGAATAATGGAAAGTCAGCTTTCTCTGTAAACATGAATTCATCATCCAGTATTATGCTTATGGATTATTATTCAATTGGATGACTCAAGGCTAAAGTGAACATCAGTTTTCATTATTATATCCTACATAACTTTTTCCTGGGAAACTAATTTACCTGAAATTGACTCACTTAATCTGAGATAAAACAAAAGAGGCAGGACCTCTGCTGGTCTTTGGAGTTCGTGCTTACAGTATGAGATTGCAGAGACATTCCACCTGGTGTGGTGAGACAGCCATGAAAACTATGTGTGCCTCAGTAGCAGTTGATGCTCCAATTCAGTCATCAATGAGGTCTTCAATGTTGGTCCTCTTCTACTGACCTCACCTCTTAGTCTTCACCTCTCGGATCGCCATGACATGTAAGAGCAGAAGGAGAGGACACATAGGAAGACAAATGAAGGAAAGGGTTTAGAGAATTGTAAAAACAGGAGGCAAGGGGAAAAAAAAAACAAACAAACAAACCAGAGAAACAAAAGACATGTAGAAAGGAGACATTTTGGGGGATGCATCTGGAGATATGCTCTTGGAAGAAGCTGCTCCATGAACAAGGAAGGAAGTCTCTGAGAAATGACAGCCCATGGGCAACATATACCAGAGCAGAGACATCCTCCAGGGACTGCTGCCCATAGGCAATGCATGCCTGAGCAGATGAAAATGTTAAAGAAGCAAGAAGCAGCAGAAAGAAATCCTTACACACTGACCTCAGCCTCCTGCACTGTTCATCACCTTACCAAACAGATTGGGACAGACTGTTATGTGCTCCAAAAACACAGAGAGTTGAGACCATGAAGATGAAGGAGAGGTGTTTGAAGTTGAGTTGGGAAAGGAGGAGGAAAGGAATAACTTAAGTTCTTACATTTACTTTTTTTTTCAATACCCAACTCAGTAATTAAATTTTGCATTAATTAGTAATAACTAAATTCAGTGAAATTTCCCAACTCAAGACCAGGTTTGCCTACAACAAGGAGTCAGGAAAATTTCTCTGTGAAACACTTGATCTTCTGAGGAGAGGTATCAGAATCACCAAGAAATTCTCATCATTTAGCTGGCTCCCCCTTTCTGAAGTAGACCTTCCTGCCAGAATAGCTGCATCAGCTGATTTTCTTGAACAATTCCATCTGTGTTTTTCAATTTGTGCAAGCCTCCCATATGTTTCCTCCCCTCCTGTTCATTTTGGTCTCATATTCCGCTGTGACACTTGAGCCTAATGAACAGCTTCAGAAGGCTTAAATTGCCAGTACTATCAGTTGCTTAAAGCTCCACCCTTGCCTTTACTTTTGCTGTGGAGTACATTAGTAATATATCAACTGCAGCGAACAATTAGTAAAACTGTCTAAAATCTGTTATGCATTTCAAGAGCTGCCTTTTTGTAGCTCTTAAAAGGCAAAGCAGTGAGACAACAAAAATATTAGAGCCAAATATCATTTTACTATTCAACTTGGTATAAAAGCAGAATCGATTTGTCATGTTTGTTATTCCATGAGTAAACTTAAAATTTAAATTTTAACAATGATATATCCATCATCTCCCTTTAACGAACCCTAGTTCCAAGTATACCTGTCATAGCTTCTAATGCAGAAAAAATACCTAATACACAGAAACAACACATTTTAAACATAATGCCAATGAAGGATTTTTGGGTGTTTCACTCCAAGGCTAGATTCACAGTTCCTTTCTGAAACTCAAAATTTGCCACAACATCTTGCAGCAGCCTATTTTCTGGTTGTATTCCTCAGTTGTTGCATTTGTTTTACTCCACAGTGAAATCACTAGCAATGCTTTTTTGTCTTCCTAGTAAGATGTTCTTTTTCTCTATGAAACTGAAGTGTCTTCCTTGCTCAGTATCAACTGAATTCAACTGGAGCTAAGCATCAGCTAGTCTATTAAAGAACACTAGGTAAAAAATGGATATTTATTGGAGTATTATTTCTAGATATTTGATAAAGATGTCATTACATCATTTGTATAACAAATTTTCCTTCACTCTCTGCATTCCTAAGCTTTTAAATGTATTCGCTTAAAAAAAAAAAATTAAAAAAAGAACAAACACAACAAAACCCAACAGACATTCAGACATTAAAGATGAGAAAAAACTGACCAGACTGACAAAGCAGTGACATGCTTGCTTTATGTTTTGTGTCCCTTTTGGAAATAAGCATTCTGTTTCATCTGGTGATCTGTATTTCAGAGGGAGTCTTTTATTCAGTGAAACCATGTTCAGTTCCACTCATTTACTCTGGAGCCTGATATTTGGGGGATAATTGATTTAAAGTTCAAGACCAGCAAATCGAAAAAAAGGATATCAAACAGAATGTTTGCTCTTTCTTCTTATTCATGAGGGACGGACAAGTAAGATCTTTTGCCATCTAATTGTCACTAATGTTTTCTTCCAAAAAGAAGAAAAATTTTAATCCACATTTATCTTTCCTCATCTCAGCATTAGTTTGCGAAGGCCTTGAATGTTTTCAACAAGAGGTAGTAAAGATTTGGCTGCAGAAGACAGGATTTGTTTTTTTTTCCAGGACATGAAACAGCAAGTCTTACAAATAAAGGCTATTTACCCCCAACTCTTTGCACTGTTGCCTCTATCTACGTCCTGTTGCCATTAGTATTGAGAGAGTCATTGTTCATTGTAAGAAAATATAAAAGAACATCATTATAAGTTCAGATTTCTGCAGTGCCTTTCTGGATGGGTTTTAATCAATGCAGAAGGACTGCCTGAAAAGAGAAACATTTTCCAAGAGAGTGTATTACACAGAAAGAGAATGCCCTGACACTGAAAGAAACCAGGAAAAAAACGTACCTACCAGTAGGCCAGACAAAGGGCAGAGGTCGAGGCCTTTTCTTTGAAAGCACTCATTAATGTGAGGTCCTGTTACCTGCTATAACCATCATTTTGTTCTGAGTGAAAGGTTTCCTACATTCCTAATTTGTCTTAGGGATGGTAAAAGAGCAAAAACTGTCTACCTCAGTCCAAGGGTGAGACAGTTTCATTTTGCATTCAGTTCAAAGTGACAGATGCAGGTTGTTGTACAAATGCCAACTAAGTGATCCCCTCGACAAGGAGCCCCTGTGGCTCACATCACTCAAATACTTATCTTGATAAGAAGGGGCA
Organism: Lepidothrix coronata; assembly: GCF_001604755.1. NCBI lineage: Eukaryota > Metazoa > Chordata > Aves > Passeriformes > Pipridae > Lepidothrix > Lepidothrix coronata. The sequence continues at coordinate 4,114,858 of NW_016690180.1, read as the reverse complement.
TTTAGATTTTTTCTTAAATAAAATGTTATTGTTGCAAGGTTAGCAAGAACTGTTACATTCTATTACAGCAAAATGTCCATTTATATGTACACGTGTGCTCTTGTATTAAAGAGAGGACAGATAGATGTTTGAATAAATTAAGACTCTGTACTTGATTTTTCACTGTGAAATGTAAAACATGCTGGGTATCCCTACTTTCTTAAAACTAGTAAACTCAGTATGCAGTGTTCCTGATGCTATTTTCATGGGAGCCCATTTCCACTTGATTAAAATGGGACTTAGAGACATTTGGGGTGAGAGGAAAGCTAAACACCTTTGTCTAATGATGGAATAGCAAAAGGGAACCCAGGACAGACAGACTTCTAGGACTCAGTTTTGTGCCTAAACTGATGTAGAATAAATACAGGTCAAGTGCCACAGGATATAGAAAGTAAAATACAGCCAAAGACTCCACTAGCTGCAATTGCAGACAGAAGAAAAAGTCAATACTCAGATTTGGCCTATGTCAATAGCAAAAAGGAATAATTTAAATACCTCTCATACAAGGAGTCCCTGACACTAGGGATGTCTCCTATCTAGAGTGGTAAACTTTGGAGCTAGTGTCACCAACAATTTAATGACTTTCCCCATAATCAGCAGACATATAGCCCAAAATTTTGTTTTGATTCAAGAAAGGTGTGATGTCTCATGCTTTTTCAGACTCTGCACAAAAATGGGAGCCCTATTTTTTTTATTCTGTCAGAATATTCTGTCAACCAACTAAATGCTGGAACTCAGAGACAGTGCAGTGTAATTGACTTCTATGCTGCTCTGGAGCATGGAAATTACATTACTCACAAAGTATGTATAACATCTGCCACCTGATATAGGTATACAAAGAACCCACTGATTTTTTAAAAAGTATTTCAGTTTAACACTACAGGAAGAGTCAAGAAGGAATACTGTGTTGGATACAGTTCACAGGTTGTGAGACCATTCTTCACTGAAACAGCTATTGCCAGGGCTAAAGGGAAAATGTGTAAGTCCCTTCACAAATCCAAGAAAGATGACAGTAACAGAAACTTTCATCACCACTGTTACTTCTCCTAGCAAAAGCCATGAACATCATTATTAACTGGAAAGGAGTATAACATTTTGACTGCAAACTAGCAAGCCAGGCAGAATTTGAGAGTTAGGAGACTTGAAACAAATAAACATGGAGTCTAGCATGTTTTGTCTCTTAGAGTCAACTTCTCCTGCCCTCCCTGAGAAAGTGTTTTCTAGCCATTCTGCAATTCTGATGGTAAGCACTACTGATCAAACAATAAATAAGCTTTTTAGTTTATAGTAGTGTTAAATACCAAAACTCAGCAACCCCAGTACCAAGTACAGCATAAACTGTATACTAAAGATAGTCCCTGTTCCTCACCTTACACCTCAAGCTACCGATTAAGGTAAGATTATTGACCATTTATTGATCTGATAAATCAGGTGAAGTATTGCTGATGCTTTAGGCAGCACTTCAATTTTCTCTATGGCCCTTTTAAACTAATTTATAGAGTGCAGACAACCATTCTGGGTATGAAATGAGCTTTTAAACCAAAACAGGATTATAAAGATATTACACATTGCCTTATACAACCCAATGATTGGCCACCATTTGATGCTTTGGGCATTCCCCAAGAAATTTATGACAAACAGTGACATGTAGTAAAGAATAAATAATATTTGCCATTTTACATCCCTTAAAACATTTGAGCAGATGCCACCTGTGCCTGTCTCAGGTTGGGTACTTTTGTAAAATTTCATCTACATCAGCTAAAGACCACCAATCACAATAACATCATAATGCTTGTCTCTTCCCCTCTCTCTCCCCACATACACAAATATACATTTAAAGACAATTACATGTCTTTCTCATGCTTAAAACTCTGTTTCTCACACAGATGGCATTTTGTTCAGATAATTAGCAGTGAACTTTACCACAAATACTATGAACATGTATAGAAGACCCCCTTATGCCATACAAATCTCTCTAGTCATCTCAATGAAAATTCATCCACAATTTTCCCGCTTAAAAGACCCGAGAAATCATTTGGATCACCCACAACACATGCTTCGTAGCATTCAGCTATTAGAGGCAGTACCAGAAAGCCATGCAAGGGAGCTAAGTAAGCCAGCTTATATAACAACAAAGTAGCATTGAATCAGCTAAGTATCCCATTCTTGCTGACTATGAAATAGAGACAAGTGAAAAATGAGACCAAGGAGGTGAGACAAAGATTTCTACTCTGTATTGAACAAGGTAAAGGTGCTGATACGAGTTACACCACACTGTCAGCTGGAAATGTAGATTTTGGATTGTCTTTTTCTGCATTTGACATTTGTGATCTCATGTCAGAATACTGCAATTCAATCACTCTTTTTAAAATTAACTACAGGCTTAGAAGAGTGCTGCACTATATTAGAAAAAAATTGCCTGTACAAACTGACATCACTGACATAGAACACACGAAAATTTATTTGATGTATCCTGCAAATTATATAATTTTTTGTTGATTTTAAGTTTGTGCATGAACTCTTCATTTGATCAGTAAAATTACTGACCATTTGCTACTTTTACATAAACCAACTTAATTTACTGATTTATATTAACTTGCAGTGAGGCATACCATAGGAAAACAGAAATAATTCCATGACATAGTAGTTCTGGTGTATCCTTGACTAGCTCTGATGTAAGTCATTTCCTCGTGATGTGTAGACAGCTCCTGACTTTTAAGGGGAAGACACTCTTCAACAAGGCCAGATCGAGTCACAAGAATGTGACTACAGCTATCTGCAAACCTAAATGCCATTTTCTATCCTTTCATTTTCACTGAAGCTTTGAAGTGAATACGAAGGGAGCCAGAACTGAGCAAATTACCTGAGGACTGAAACATTTTTGACATAAGTCTCAAATGCAGTTCAAGTCTTTTATACTTGTTCTTCGTTGTTCTAGTTTTGTTTCATCTCAGAATGTGAATGATGGCACTGATGATGGAAAGATTGGACAGCTGGCCTCAATTCCCCATGTTGGATACAGATAGAAACACTGTGAGATGCCCTCTTTCAGGAGTCTCAGAGCCTGTGCAGCAGAAACATTTAACTATTTCTTTCCAAAGGAATTCTGCAACAGGAAGGATCCATTTCACATGCACTACTTCAGCAGGTTCTGTACGCTAAAAGATTTCCTCTCTAAGTGAAAAGGCTGTAATTTCAAACCCAATTGCAAATAATGTGCTGAATTTGCTGTACCAGCATGAAAAATTCTCAAATCCCCTTACTGCCCTAAGGCCCAGTAAAAAGTTGCTGAGCAATGTCTACTTTCATCCATCTACCAAACATGGGAAGAAAGTGCGCAATTTTTTAAATATAACCAAGTCTAGGAAAATGAAATCTGCGTGAAATTTGACTTAGAAGTCAAAGCAATTACTTATTCCAACTATCAGGCTCTAGAAGACAGTTTTTAACTAATTCTGTCCCTCTCTACCCAAATGATAGTTGCCCATATTAAGCTGCCTTACCAGTCTGTGTTTTGCTTCAATTACCATCCACCATATGTCCCATGGCATAAGATTAGTGGCTCTATCATAATGCAAAGGGATGGAACCAAGACTGGACTCTCATATTTTCTGACTCAGCACCTTAAAAATATGTAGAGAAAGAAAATTGGTGTAAGAAACTAGTTTATATCTCTCCACTATCAACAGGTCAGTTCTTAGGCAGGTAACTGAAGGCATCATTTGTGTCACAGCTTGAAGCAAGTAAGAGAGTCTATTCACACTCCTATTAGCACAGGCAAAATAGGGGAATATACAAGTTTTGAAGCTTACAGGCATCTAACTGAAGGCTCGTATGTTGAAAATTCATGTTAATTTCTCATAAAGCCTTGACTCATGTACTGAAACCATCACAGCTATATACCACCTATAAAATTTGAGCAAATGTAGGGGAGTGTTTCTACAGCACTCTTACTTTTTAATTAAACACTCTTCTGGAATAATAATATATAATTGTTCAATATGTTATCGTATGCCATGTTAGATATAGCAAGAATGGGGCTGTTCCACAAGATAAGGTCACTGAGTGTGACCCCAGAAGAAAGCAGGACAGTGCCCTCACTGTCAGGGCACAGTCCCGGGACCCAAGCAGGGCAGGTGTGGTAATCATCAAATACAGGCAAGGTGACAAGTCAGGCCTGAAGATCAGCCCAGAAAAACCAGCCAGGACCAGCAGGGACAGAAGAAGACACAGATCTGCCCACAGCTCGGTTCATGTAAGGGCTGAAGCTCAACACCACATGGAGCCCCAGGCCCATGGGTCCATGGGTTCAGGTTGGGGCTGGGCAGTGCAATTAAGGAATGTCAACCTGAAACATCGATTTTGCAAATTAGAGCATTGTTTGCACTATTACTTAATCCCCTATAAAAGACCAAAATATTTCACGGGGGAAAATAAAAGGTAATAGACATTTTTAAAAAACAAAAACATCAGGAAAATTTAATGAGTGATGGGGGTGGGTGAAGAGGAACCCTGCAGGATTGTCAAACCTCCACACAGGAGAGACCCTACACATACTGTCCAGTGCAGTCTCCTCCTCCTTTTCTTATTCAAATAATGCTGGATAATAGAATTCTCAAAAAAACTGCGTCAACTATGATTTACTGTAATTCAGATAGAAATGTTAGTAAGTCATTGTGACATCTTTTTCATCTGCTTCCCATCTTAATGTGGCTTCTGAAGCCCAAAGGGCAGGTGCATTGTAGTAAGTCTCATAGTGTGCTAGCAAACAGGATCCAGAGCCTGTGAACAGATACTATAAGACATCATTGACAAACAGAAACCTAAAAGGACACAAGATAAAAATCAGGACTATTCACAGAGGCCTCTTGCACAGTTGGCATCTAAGAGTCAGACTCAAACTCTGATAAAGAATGCCATCCAAATTCTTTCACTTCTCTGCGATGCTAACACCTGACATGGCAGGCTTTCTGAGGTTGTAATCAGTTCTTTTCTTCTAGCAGAGTATTACTCTTACTTCAGAAAAGGCGTGACATTTTAGTGTTTTTTGGAAAAACTCTATGTTGACAATTGAATACTTACTCTCTATTGACGAAACATCAGTAACCTCACATAGGAAGAATCTATGTGCAAAGTGTTCTTATTTATTTTGAATTACCTTCACATCTGTGAGTTCTTAGAAACCATTATACTAGCTTATCTAAAAAAAAAAAAGGCAAGCCCTGCTCTAAGGAATGTACTGTCTCTATAGGACAGTAGTAACAGTGGCTTGCAGTAGATGGGTAAAGTGCCAGATTAGAGGACTTCATTGCCCCAGGAAATGAAAGAACTTTATCACTTGAAAAACCAGAACAGGGAAGATACAAAGGCAGGAGAGGTTACGCACTGCTTATGCCAGATTCCCACTGATATCCAATTTATATTGTGGGATCTCAGCTGAATTTTATTTTATAATGTAAGTCATAATATTAGCTACATGATAATCTCTTCTTAGTCCGTGGTTTCTAACTGGTGTTTCCACTGCAAAATATTAAAGCAGACTATTATTAAGTTTTATGACATTTGCATTTGTAGCTCTGTAAAGTGTCAGCTTTTCCAAATTAAGCTTAGCTTACCTGTAATACCTGTAATAAGCATACACAGGTTAAATCATAAAATCACAGAATGGTCTGGGTTGGAATTGTCCTTTAAAGGTCATCTAGTTCAACCCCCTTGCAATGAGCAGGGACATCTTCATCTAGATCAGATTGGTCAGACCCTCATCTAAACTGACCTTGAATACTTCCAGGCATGCGGCATCTACCACCCGTCTGGGCAACTGTTCCAGTGTTTCATCACCTTCACTGTAGAAAACTTCCTCCTTACATCTCACCTAAATCATCCCTCTTTTAGTTTAAAACCATCACCCCTTGTCCTATTGCAAGGTATCCTGCTAAAGATGTCCTCATTTTTCTTATAAGCCCCCTTAAGTACTGAAAGGCCACAATAAGGTCTCCCCAAAGCCCCTTCCTCTTCAGGTTGAACAACCCTAGCTGTCTCATCATGTCTTCATAGGAGAGGTGCTTTAGCCTTTTGATCATCTTCATGGCTGTCCTCTGGACCCACTCCAACAGGACTCCAGAGTTGAACACAGTACTCCAGGAATACTGCAGAGTAGATGGAGAATCACCTCTCTCAATCTGTTGACCATGCTTTTGATGGAGTCCAGGATACAGCTGGCTTTCTAGGTTGTGAGTGGACACAACCAGCTCATGTCTGGGTTTTTCCCTTACTACTTCTCCCAAGTTCCTCTCCACAGGGCTCCTCCCAATACTAATTTCCTGAATGCTATATAGTAGAAATTAGAAAACATATTTCCTAATTTTTGATCCTGATTTCAGTTCAAAGGCAGGCAACTCTGAACAGGCAGGATTTGCAAAAATGAATAGGACAAATAATGTAAGATCTGTTGGAATTTAGATGGAGAATATTGTTCAGCTGAAAACATTGGATGCTATTTTCTCCATAGTACTTGTGAAAAACCATGGCCAGATAAAACATTTAATTCCATTATTTACATGCCAAGAAAAGGCCTTCAGATTATAATTTTTCATCTCTCTTGTAGCAAATAGGGAAATACTCTGTCATACCTTCTACATAACTATGGGTGCCTTCCTGTCCCAGACACTGCATCTCCTTTTTATGTCTCAGCATAAGAGAAAAGGCAACAGAATCTTGTCAGATCCAACTGACCAAAGAAAACTGGACTTTCACATTTTGCACGGAAAAATAACCACACAAAAATCCCTCTAGAGATGTAGGAGTCTCAGTTACTGGGTGCTAGTTTTCAAAGATAAATTACCCCTCAAAACCAGGTAAGCAAAATTCGTTTATGAGAAGCTATACAGGACAGAGGTAAATGAAAAGGAAGGAAAAGAAAGGATGGAGATTTACTGATATCATGTTGTGAGAAGCAGAAATGCTTTGTTGATTACAGAAAGGCAGGCAGCCAGAGGTTCAGGTGAAGATTTCGCTAAGTTGGCATTCTTAACTCAAGAACATGGTTTCATCACATCCCGGTTTTAGCAGGGATGGAGTTAATTTTCTTTCTAGTAGCTGGTAAAGGGCTGTGTTCTGAGTTTGAGAATAATGCTGATAATAGGTTGGTATTTCTGTTGTTGCTAAGTAGTGCTTAAGCAAGTCAAGGACTTTTCAGTGTTTTATCTTCTGCCAGCAAGGAGGTCCACAAGAAGCCATGAAGTAACATGGCCAGGACAGTTGACCTGAACTGCCCAAAAGGATATTCCCTACTACAGAATGTCATGCTTATTTTGTAAACTGGGGTGGGGTTTGCCCAGGAGTAGCTGATCAATGTTGAGGGACCAATTAATCATCAGTCAGCAGGTGATGAGAAATTGTATTGTGCATCACTTGTTTTTCTTGATTGTTCTTTTTCTTTTATTACAATTATTAGCATTAGTTTATTATATTTTACTTGTTTTCAATTCTTAAAATGTTCTTTTCTTAAGCCACGAGTTTTGATTTTTTTGTGAGGTTTTTTTTTTCCATGATTCTCCTCTCTATCCCACAGGCAGAGGTGTTGGGAGGATGGAGCGAGTGAATTGCTATGTGGTATTTAGTTGCCAGCTGGGCTTAAACCACACATCATTAGATGCCTGGGACACAATGGTTTGACTCAGAGAGGCACACAAGGAGCAGAACAGAATGGGTAGTGATTCCCAAACAAGTGCTATTTGTCACTGCTCAGGATGGAGAGCAAACCAGAGACTTAAAAGGATGTAAACACAGAACTCCCTCTCTTTCCTTTATTGCTTCCAGTGGCTCTGTGCCTTCCTTCAAATGCAAACACACCTAAAAGAGAGCAGAAACCACCAGCAACAATTGATCCCTCATGGCTCATCCCACATCTCCTCTCTGACACTGCCTAGACTCAGAATAAAGTCACATGAAGACCATAGCACAGGCACAACAGCAGAAATAGAAGAAACAAAATATTTTATCTAGATGCTATGGGATGTGTTTATCCAGCTGTGCTGGACATTTTGTTCAGAAGGGTCCTGTGAGAGACAGTATCAAAAGCTTTAGTGCAATCCAAAAGGATGACATCAACTTGCTTCTCTTGATCAACTAGGTGGGTTACCTTGTCATAAAAGGAAATCAGGTTTGATAAGCAGGATTTTCCTCGCATGAAGCCGTGCTGGCTGTGATAAATTACAGCAGTCTTTCAGATGTTTTAGAATAATCTCCATAACTTTACCAGGGACTGAAGTGAGACTGAGAGGCCTATAGTTACCAGGATCCTCCTTCTTGCCTTTCTTGAAAATCAGGACAACATTTGCCAACTTCCAGTCACCTCTCCAGATTCCTAAGACCACTCAAAAATCATTGAGAGAAGTTTTGAGGGTACATCAGCCAGTTCTTTGAGGATTCTGGGATAAATCCTACCAGGTCTCATAGATTTGTAGGGATCCAGCTGGAGCAGCAGATTCTGCACAATTTCAGGGTCAACTGGGAGTTGATCATTTTCACAGTCATGGTCCTCCAGCTCAGGGCACTGAGACCCCCTTGGTCCATCATCATGTTGAAGACGGATGCAAAGAAACCTTAAACACCCCTGCCTTGCCTCTGTCCCTGTTTGTGAAGTGACCATCCCCATCCTGTAACGAGCTGATGATATTTCTATACTGCCTTTTGCCACTTAATATAATAATAATATGGCCAGTCTTCGCGAGCGAAGATTTGGGAAAGGTCATTAACCCTTCGAGCCTGTGCAGTGGATTTTTTAGGTGAGACCCAATGTGCGCTGAACTGAGCCCACCCTTTAATCCTGAGGTTCATCTGCCGGGGCCGAGCAAGCTTGGACAGTGGCAGTGAGGGTCTCAGGATGTAGGTTTGTTTAGAGTGACCTTCTCTTAGATGGATTGCCTTACAAGGCTGACGAGCTCCATCTGCTCTGGGGGGCTGGGAATCGAACCCGGGTCGCAGCGGTGAGAGTCCTGCACCCTAACCACTAGACCACCAGGGGCCCCCTTTGCCACTAATGTATTTGAAAAAACTCTTTTTATTGTCCCCCACATTTCTGGCAGCTTCAACTCCAGCTGAGCTTTGGCCACACAAATTTTCTCCCTACAGCAGCAAGCACCATCTCTGAATTCTTCCCATATCACTCGACCTTGTTTCCACTGGGCATACACCTTCCTTTTTTGCCATATTTCCAAGAGAAGATCCCTGTTCAGCCAAGCTGGCCTTCTGCATTGCCTGCTTGACTTCCAGCATTTGGGAATTGACAGTTCCTGTGCCCTTAGGAGGTGATGTTTGAGAAGCAACCAGCACTGACAGACCCCAGCACCTGCAAAAACATATTCCCAGGGGACCTTAGTTACTAATTAGCTGAGCAGTCTGAAGTCTGCTCTCTTCATGTCCAGAGTCGAGGTTTTGCTTCCACTTTCCCTCCTGTCAACAGAGATCTGATGAATACAGAAAATACATGTAGATCTTCATTCACTCATCCAAGAGGGCTGCCAATCACTGCTTCACTCACAAGATCCACTCTGCTGATGAGCAGTAGATCAAGGAGGTCATCTTTCCGAGTTGGCTCCCTTGGGACCTGTTCCATAAAGTTGTCATTCACGTCTTTTAGGAATCTTCTGGTCCCGGTTGTACCAGCTGTGTGATGTTCCCAGTTAATTTCTGGCAAGTTGAAGTCTCCCATAAGGACAAGAGCAGTTGACTTGAAAGTGTCCATTAGTTCTCTAAAGAATAATTTGATGATGTCATCGTTCTGGCCAGGAGGTCTATAGTAGATTCCCACAATGAGATCCATGTTATTTACTTGCTCCTTGATTCTTACCCAGAGGCTCTCAACCTTGAGCTCCACACATTCTAACCCCTCTATTACATACAGTGCCACTGGTCCATCTCTTCTGTCCTGCCTATCCCTCCTGAAGAGCCTGTAACCATCCAACAGCGCACTCCAGCCACAAGTCTCATCCCATCAGGTTTTGCTTATGCCAATGATGTCAAATCTTGGGACTGTGCCATAGCTTCAAGCTCCTCTTTTGTTCCTAATGCTGAGTGCATTGGTGTAGAAATATTTCAGGTGTGGTACATTGTAGCCAACACCTCATGTAATTGACCCTGTGATCTGCAGATCTATTCCAGACAGCTGTAACTGCTCTTAGTCCACAGACATTTTGTGTGAAATAAAATGTTTGAGGTAGAGATGGCCTATTCTGAAAGGTTTGTAACAATAGACAGCATTCTACTATTAAATCCAGATACTTTTCTATCCATTTTTGACATCACATGCGTATTGCAGATAGCTACATTAATAGTTCTCTTCGGCAGATTTACATTTCTTCCAGTTTTAACATCCACATTTTTTTAACTAAAATTTTACCAGAGACTAAATCACTGACAGTCCTGTGCTTTCTTTCCTTTCCAGTTCAAACATTTCTGTCAAACAACTCAAGTTCTTTGCTTTTTATTTCATTGGTTCACTGTTATATACAAGTCTACCTTCCATTCCTCATGCCCTCAAGCAGTAAGTCATCTTACCTGCCTGCTTTTGCTGTAATTTCACTTAGCCTAAATTTATTCTCTGCTATATCAAATTATTCCTGTCATTCAGTGTCACTTATTGTGATATGTCTAGTAACAAAACATTTATCTAAAACACATTGAGAAATAGATAATTTCTGACTTTGTGTATGTATATTATCAAAATGTTTACTGATGGCTTGCAGTAGAGGAATACAGAAAATACAGGTAGATCTTCATTCACTCATGACTAATACTTAGCATTTCTTATGGAAATTGTACTATATAAATCATAGATCTGCATTTTATCAGTTGAAGCTTATCTCTCCAATAGTTTCCAGGCCACGTGTTGTTAAGTATTCATCAAGTGCTGAAGACGGCCCAAAACGGCTAATCATAACTGCTAGTACAGGCAAAAAAAAACCCAAAATTAAGCAGACTAATTTTTATGTCCAGAGGGAATAGTTCAGCATTTCTTTCCAAATTCTCCATGTATTGTGTTTTTTCTGGTCATGCCATAACAATTTTGTTTGTGCAGTCTGCCAGACTGTTAAGCTAAAATGCTGAAGCTGGTAGCATGATAAAGCTGAATTGCAGCCTATAATCTTTTTCTAAGTTACTTGAAAGAGGATGGCTGTAAAATAGATTTACTCTCGGTAAATTATATGTTTTATAGGGTGTGCCATAAAACAGATGGATCTGACTGGCACAGTTACAATTAGTGACAGTGAAGCATATGGTAAATCGCTCAAACAGTAGCAACTCAAAATAGTCAGTTCAATTAACCAGGGCCTCTTCAAACCTTCTCAGATTCAAATTAGCATTGCTGGCATTGCCTTTAGCATTTGTAGCTAAATGTCAGATCTGCTGTTACATTTTTCATGCTCTGAATGTGAATTTAAACATTCAAGGATTTGCTCATTTAATAGCTTTACCTTAATAAGCTCTATCCTCCAAACTCTATCCTGAACTGAGAGCGCTCCAACTGCAACTTCCTGTTAAATGAACCCTACGTGTCTGAGTATTAAAACACAGGATTGGCAATTTTAATGGATTTTTTGTTACTTTAATGGATACCACTTATTTGAAACCTGATGTTTACTGAATGAGAATTTCTTTAAATAGTGTATTTAGTGTATTTATCAAATAAAGTCATGGCAATAGTTTTGCTGTTACTTCCCATTCAGCTTTGGCAGTCTGTCTCAGTCTGTGACTCAAAGGTATAGAGTCCCTTCTGCAATGTCCACGGATGCATATTTCTGCTGCTGTCCTTGTTATAGTACATAAACAATCATGTAATATCTGTCAGATCATCTCACTGATTCAGATGAAAGTTAACCTTGCAACAGTAGTAACAAAAACATAGCTTTCAGATATTCTCCAACTGCAACTAGGTTGTAACAGGCATGTGCAGCTTAAAGTAGGGAAAACAGCAGGACAATTGCTTTTAAAGGCAGACTGAAATGTGCCAGTTGAAGCCATATCTCAAGATACAGATGCATGCGTAAGATTTTAACTTAATTTTAGAGGTCAGCACTTAATACTTTTGGTGTTATGTCCTATCTTTTTACATCTATGTCTTATTGCTTATTGAAACACATTTAGTAACCATCATTAAAATCTTACTCAGATCATAGCTATTAAAAATTAGCAATGGATTTCCTCAAAAGTGCAATCTGAATTACTCTTTTCAAAAAATATTCTAAAATGTTATGCCTATATTTGAAACATACAGAAACAAATCAAAAAGATTCCTAAAGATAAAAATCCAGTTGACTTCATTAGCATATATCATCCTAATTTTGTCAAGATTTCAGCTACACAGACAAATAAATAAAATATATTTTTTATTCCATTATTTTATTGCATTACAACTGACCTCATTCTCCCGTCCTTAATGCACAGTCATTGCTGTTGGCTTTATATACATTTGGAACAAATTGATCATCTACTAACATCTCCCTTTTGCTTTCACACTTAATAGAAAGGTAAGATACAAGCTGTCATCCTTCATACAACTCAAAATTGAGACTACTCTAACATTTTTATTCCGCTCTAAGGCAGGGGAATTATTGTTAGTTAGGTTTTGCAGGTGGAAAAGCCAAAGTCTCCCTGTTACTCTTGTCTTGCTATGTAGGTGAAGCAGTTGCTTCAATAGCATCTTGGATAACTTAGTAAAGAACACAATGTAACAGGCAGAAGGCTGAAGGGTTCAAATTTTCAGTAGAAGATTCTAGTTAAATAAATTCTAGTTAAATTTATTACTGTCAGCATTATCGAGGAATTTTTAGAGTTATCATTCCCTTTGCTGCAATACAAGTGATAATGAAGTTCAGGACAAGAAAGAATCTGTCCCAGAGAGCAGCTGCTACTTGTGCAGACAGAACAAAACCATCCAAACCTCAAGATCTGCATATCCTTTAAAAGTAGGTAAATATCATTAAAAATATATTACGGCAGATAGATAGCACACTTACTATATTTTAGAAGAGCTGTTACCACTGTAGCACTAAATAATGTGAAACAAGAGCACCAGTGTAATATCACTTCAGGCAAGTATAAATTTGCCACCACACTTGAGGAATTGTGGCTCAGATGAGGAATAATACAAATTTACCCATTGATTGAATAAATATACTCGTCTCAGAAGGATTCAAAATATATCTTGGAAGGTCTGTTTGCTTTTCAAAATTCTAGCTGCACTTCTGAAGAAAAATAAGCAGCAAAAGCTTTGAAATTGTGTTAAAATGGAGTCATAGTATGACAAGTACTGCTTCATATTACAGGGTGAGTGTTATACTGACTACTGAATTCCCTCTCTATAAAGTAAAACTAATTTAACTGTAGCTTCAAATACACAGAAGAAACCTCACACGCCTTGGAGCTGAAGTTCAAATATTGTTTATCAGGATGCACTAGTAGTAAAAGCTTCAATAAATTAGCCTAGCATCAGAAAACTAGTCATATTAGGGAATTTGGAGACTAAGGCCCACAAACCAAAGATTTTTTAATTTTACACCTACAAAATCTGCCTTGACAAGCAAAAAGAATAATAAACATGAGCCTGGTGAAGGCAGATGTACATTCTCTGCATATACAGAGTTGGAAAAAAAATTTAGGAAAGTGTGAATTGCTTCATTCATCTAATATGATAACTCTGAAACCTATCTGTAGTAATCTAAAGATACCATCCTGGAACTGATACCTTACACAAGGCTCAATATTGTTAACTCTCCTTCCAAGAGAGGCAGCCTGAATACAAAAACTATTAACTGGAATATTACTTTAACAGAATTATGGTTTAATTTACTTTAAAATCCTAAAAGCTAGACAGAAATCACTCTTCCATGTCTCCCCCACACCCCCCCAGGCTTTCTATGCCTTAGCTGTTACAACTAGGGTTTTTTTGGTCAAACAAAACTATACTTGACAGTTAAGAATGAGGGATACAAGGTAAAATAAAGACACACAAAACTGAGTAGTATAAGGGCTACTCCGAAGATGTTCTATTTCATATTTCATTTCAAAACCTCTGGTTTTCCCTATTTTTCCTAAACTGATGTAAAATTTCCAGATTTGTTATAATATATATAGTTAAATCCATGAGCCTAATCATAGTACTAAATCCATTCGCAAAGAATACATATGCCTTTTACCGCTCAGCAACATTAACTAAGCAACACTAACATCAATACTAATTTCTGTTCTTCAACTTACAAGGTATAATAATGCTGTAGATATAAGAATGAGACTGATAATTCTGTAGGGATTCACCACAGACAAGGAACTTGCCAGTTTACTGTAAAGTTCTGGATTTAAACCTTTGAGAGAATTACTTTGTCTTTGAGAACACTGCAACAAAGTGGCATTTTGTTCAATCTAAAACTAAATTTAACATTTCAGGGAAGTATTAACAGCTAAGAAGAGATTGAATATATCTAATAGATTCATTAAATTGGAAGCTTTGAGGCTTGTTATTTCAAAGAATCAATAAAAGCAAGGTCCTGAGAAGGAAACTTTGCCAGTAACTGGTCAAACAACATTACCTGGAATGACAGGAAATCAGCATTTGGCAATAAGCCACATCATCAGCTTTCATCAGCTGTTTTAATCACCTAAGATTATTATTCCAATTTTAAGAAGCTTATGTGATTTATCTTCGTGGGTCTGACAAAAGAAAGTCAGCAGTCATTCCAAGGGAGGCACTACCATTGTGCTCTGTGATATTTTAGACTGTCAGGAAGTATAATGTACATGATACACTCTGTGTAATCCTTACATTCCTGATTGTATAAGCTGCAAGAGAAAAGTTCTATGTGATGATGATGACATGCTTATGTGTGAAATTGGACATAATGAGAACACTGCTGTAATTCATGTAACTTGTGCATATTTACTTTTTGCCTGTCTTTGGGGCTGTTGAAATATTTCTTCTCCTCTGTCCAGTCCCTCCTTCACCTCTGGTTTAAGCCCCTTTCATAAGGTGTTGCAACACTGCTCATACACAGGAAGCCCAGGTTCATGATAACAGCTGCAAAATTGATAGCTCTTCCATTTTTCACCTGTTTGTACACAGGAAAACAACTACCTTTGCAACAATTACGGTCCAAAGTGAAATAGTGTGTATAAAAATGTGTGCACACCAACAGGCAGGAACTGAGAAGTATGACAGTTCATCTGAACTTCTTTTGAACTGCTGGGCAAGGATATTGTGAATATTATAGTCACCTATCACAAAAATCTCAGTGTGTATATGCTAGAAAACATGAAAAAGGAATTCAAATTTATGGACCCAATTTTTAAATCTCTTCAGGTTTAACCAGTACAGAAAAGGCTTTTAATAAGAAGGCATCCCCTATTTATAGTTTAATCTTTAAATCTAGCATAAAACCACTCCCTTAACAGAAATTGTTAAGAATTTACAGAATCTGGCATAATCAGTTGCTATGCATCTTCCTGAAAAACCTTCAAGGTTCAAACTTCAGCTTCAAATTACACAAATTAAACACCTGGAAAAAAAAATTATGAAACTGAGCAGGAATAGCCCTCAGTGTTTTTATCTCAATTATTATAGTTACTATATTTGCATGTCTCATGGACATAGTGAAAGCAAAACAATGGCAAACCTACTTACATCTGTAGCAAATGACAAGTGCAAAAGTCTGACCCTTGCCTTTAAACACTCCTAGTATTTGCGATTTAGTGCCTAGTTGTCATTTACCATCCCTTTATGTCACTTTCTACCACTGCAACAGTGAGGAAGTCTGAAATAGATCTATAGCCTAATAATATTTTTCTGACAAAAAAAATTAAATTACTAGCTTCTATTTAACATGAAAGCACATAAATAACACTTATACTAAGTCTTATTTTTAAGTTACATAAGGTCTACAACTAAGGAATTAAGTTGTACTGTTATATTATTAATACCTTTTGCTTCATAGAATTTACTTGACATAGTCTGAGTTGAAAGAGCACAAATTCACATATAAAGAGAATTAATTTATAGTTTTAGGATATTAAAAGTTTTAAAGTTTTCTAATATACACCGATGTATGACACATTGTTATCTCTACTTTTGCATCAGGTTTCTCACAAGCAAAGTCATCTAGGATTATAATACATCTAGGAAAACATGTAGATGTTTCTAAAGGAGGCTAATCTTACTTCAGTTGGAAGTAGATAGGGTTAGACATTAAAGTCTGCATGAATAGTCCATTTCCTATTAGGGCTCATGCAAGCTACCTGTCCTCTGAGGCTCCAATTTTGCAGCTGTCATCTTTCCCAGCATTTGGGCAATGAAGGAATCTTTTGTTCTACTGAAAAGTGGTGCATTGTTCCCTGCTCAGGTGCCCAGAACAAAATTTATAAGGCAATACAACGAGCTTCTCTCCAAACTGGCTTAAAGTTGGGTTTTTTCTTTCCTTTATGGAAGACTTTTCACTGAATGAAACTTTCCTTGTGCAGGTGAAGAAAAAATGCAGCTTCATATTTAAGATCTTGAGATATATGATAAAGATTTTGAAATATTTTTAAATGTCATAAAGTGTCTAAGCCATATCTAGTCTCTTTACAAACATAACAGTAAATGGAACTGTTTTATTTTACTTGAGCTATCTCTATACTTCATTTATTTCAACCACAACATTCAGATTATTTCCAGACATTTCCAAAACACTATTCTTCTGCTTTTCTTTATTCTAGCCAATGAGAAGTCCTCATCTGAGAAATTCCCTTGGCTTGATCCACCTGAACTGCTAGAGGAAAGGCCTTCAGAATTACTTTTATCTATTTCATATACTTTCTTAGTCCATCCCATTAGAGGAAGAGGCTGTCTCATCACCTCTAATTCACATGGGCTGTGGAAGAAATAATAATACATATAGGTATATATACACACGTGAATGATAACCTGAGATCAGCTCAGTTGGTTAGAGCATGGTGTTAATAACAAACACGAAGGTCATGGGTTTGATCCCCATATGGGTCATTCACTTAAGATTTGGACTTAAGGATCTTTGTGGGTCCCTTCAACTCAGAAGGTTCTGTGAAACATTCTCAGATATATGTTCAGCTTTCTACAAGATTTCACAAGGCAGACAGAACCCTCTAGAAACAAATTATGGTTCTATTTTATTGTTCTGTTAAACATGGTATTTACTAAGTTCATGCATTTTCCATTTTTAAAACTGAATGGTATGTCACTGATTTAATGCCACTTGCTGACCTTCAGAAACTATGGAATAAAATTATGTATTTGACATCCCTTCAATGTAAGTTTTCCCAAACTAAATAACAGACATGGAAAGATGTAATGGGATCAGAAAAAATAATAATGATCAACAGAGTAATAAAGCAATGTTAAGTGAAAAAAGTTGTTCTATTATATTGTAAAAATTGACTTCAACATGCAACTGGATGACACACAGAGAAGGTTCAATACCGACTCCCATTGTAGTTTGGCTATAGAGATAATCCCCACGCTCTGTGTGTGTGTGTATCCATGGCCACTTCTGAGGATTTCATCCTGTGATTTGCACTTTTGTCTCATGAAAATTTCCTATGACATTTTAATTTGGTAAAGAAGCACATCTCCAGCCTCTCCACTTTGCCCGTGCCCTGTCTCCAGCTCCCCACAGCCCTGGTCAGCCCAGTCATGGGTCCTGATGAGTCAAGTCCACCTGTGGACAAACATCCCAGCCTGGCCTTGGCCAGCCCCATCTGAGATGCCCAATGCCCAGGGCTGGGGTTACTCCCAGCTGTCCTGCTCCTGTCTGGGCATCTGTCAGGCACTGCCCAGCCAGCTGGGTACTACGATGGGCCCCAGCTCCCTGTTCCTGAGGCAGCACCTGCTGGTGCTGTGCCCTGGTAGCGCCTGTGTAACACAGTTGGATCCAGCTCCTCCGTAGCCATCAGGAGAGCTGTGGGCAGGGCCTTCCTTCTGGATTATTGGCACTGGTGTGGCCACTAGCTCCCCAACTGGCTGCCTCTGCAGCTGGGAAAGTGCAGGGAGCTCCTTCCCTTAGCTTGCAAAATAGCTTCTAATCTGCAGTTGTCGGAGAAATGATGGTCATTCAAGGGTGTGAAAATTGTATGTGAATACCAGTAGAATAACAGAGTAGCATGAATAATTTTATTAACAAAGAAAATGAATGTAAACCTTGTGACTTGGTTCACAATGTACAAATGACATTTCCTCTGAATGGGAATAACAGCTCTTACCTGACATTTGTTGTTTAAGACCTAGTCATTTCCTGGTGAAATGAAGGAGCTGCCCAGGAAATGGAATTATCCCAATTCACCTTCATTTTTTTTTCTGTGAAAATTCCATGGATTTTGGTATGTGAAATAAAGAGGTAGATTTTTTAAAAATTATATGTACAAACTTGCAAACCAAAGGAGATGAAGGGGAAGTTAAACATTACACATAAAAATCAGTGTTCTGAACAGAACTAGTCAGGGAACATGAATAAAAATGACCATGAGGTTTAAGAACAAGGAAAATGCAGAACAAATTTGTTTGAATGAGAATTAGATGTCATCTCTGACTGTAGACAATTAACTTCGGAGCCTCTTCTTCTATGTTTATGTTCATCAATGTTTCTCTGGGATAGGAAAACAAAGTTGTAATGTAATACAATATACAATAATAGAAATACCATTAGCTGCTAAAAGAAGACACAGCTTTTCTTTTTATTGCTGCATTGCCATTTTTTTAGTACTTTTGACTGTATGCCAATATTCTTTGCCAATACATTAAAGCTCAGGGTCACAAGGACAGCAGCATTATGTTCCAGCATCTAAATCAGAGGTCAGAACAAGTTGTTTGAACCGCGCTCAGTGGTGAACAGTGCTTGTGAAGTTGTATATTTGTAACTACTCCCACGATGATGCCTTCATTGTAAATACTAGTTTATAAACTCCAGCCTGCAAACTAAAACTGACAGAGATCAAAATGATCAGAGTAAATCCTCTGTAGTAGCAATAATCAATACAAACACAGCACCATACGGACTACTATGAAGAAAATTAACTTCATCCTAGCCAGACCCAGTACACTCCTCAGTCAAGTATCATGGGAAAATTCAGCCTCAGAAGGGCTCAATTTTCTACATAAATATTGTCTTGCATCATTAAATATCTGCTAAAGAACCATTAAATACTTTTCACAGGCATGTTCTTTTGAACGAGACTAAAAATAATTGTATTATTCATAAATCTCTGGAGAATTATTTCAAATCCATGGCTGCTTTTGTATTTGTAAGGTGGGAATTGAGAATAAAAGGTAGAACTTTAAGTAACAGCTGATCTTCGCTTAATTAGATACTCTTGTATCTAGACAGATCACAACTTATGTGTCAGACAGTAATTTTATTTTACATTTGAGTTTGGTGACAGAACCATTGATTTAAATGAAGGCTAATCTCTGAGGAGCTGGAAAAAAGGATTGTCTGTTACTGTAAATCTGAAGTTACTGTAAATCTGAAGTATTCTGTAATTTGTAAACAAGAGTATTCTCCAGGTAGATTTTAATACATATTCATGGGCCTGGTGTGGAGATTTTCTCTGCACAAATTATTCTTTAAGTATCCACACATTTATATGCTTGTTAAGCAGCTGTTACCGGTCAGTTTTAGAGAGGAAAGTAGAGTTTACTACTAGCAATGTTTCCTATTGTTTACTATATGTTCATCCTGACAAGCTAGAGAGCTTATAAAATGTAGTTATCATGACCTTTGAAAGATGCTTTCTGAATTTATGACAATTAACTGTCGTTGCCAGTGCCTCAGTTTAACGAGACAGAAATGTTTCGTTAGGAGGGCTGGATGGGGAAAAAAAGCCAAGCTCCTCCCTCTGAGTAGTTATAACTGCGAAATTAAAAAGCTCCAGTAGAAAGGTGTGGAAAATAAAAACAACAGCTCTTTACTAAAGAATATATAAGAGTATGGCGTAATAAACACTTGAAGAAAAGCACCAAGATCAGTGTTTACAAAGCCATAGTGTTGTCCACTCTCTTATGTGGTTCCGAAACATGGGTCATCTACCGCCACCACCTACATCTCCTAGAGCGCTTCCATCAACGCTGCCTCCGTTCAATCTTAAACATCCACTGGTCAGATTACGTGACCAATACATCTGTTCTAGAGCAAGCAGCTGTCACAAGTATTGAGGCCATGTTACTGAGAACGCAGCTGCGATGGGCAGGGCACGTCTCAAGGATGAAGGACCACCGCCTCCCTAAGATCCTGCTCTATGGTGAACTTGCCACTGGCTGCCGCATGAGAGGAGCCCCGAAGAAAAGATACAAGGACTCCCTGAAACAACATCTCAGCCTTGGCCATATTGATCACCATAACTGGTCTACTCTGGCCTCAAATCGGGAGGCCTGGAGACACACCATCTATAGACGCAGCTGTCTCCTTCGAGAACACACGCAGGATCACTCTCGAGGAAAAAAGGCAACGCAGAAAGAACCGTGTATTGCAGAATACACCATCTAAGTAGTCTTTCTGCTGTGCCTTTTGCAATCGGATATGTCTGTCACGTATTGGCCTCATAAGCCACCAGCGCGCCTGTAGCAAATGTGGATAGAGCCTTCCCAAATCTTCGTTCGCGAAGCCTAGCCATGAAAATATATATATATATATATATATGTAGGTAACACAACAAACAAAGAAGCAACAATCCCGGAACTCAGCTGTCACCAAAAACAACTGAGGCCGTTTTCGCCTTCCGGCGCAGGTAGAACCAGGGCCAGCAGGGGGCTGCCTTGCTGCCCGGTGGCCGGCAGGGGGCGCTGCAGGCGAACCCCACGGGCCAATGGCGGGTCTGAAGCGGCCGGGCGGGCCCAGCCCTCAGCGGCGGGGCCGGGGGCTGGCAGGGGACGGGGGGTTGGTTGTTTCCCCTCAAACAAGCATCGTCTGTACTGTCTCTATCTCATACTGTATGTTCCACCCAGTTTCCTTTTACCAGAGGCCGGTGAAAGGTTCTTTTTCTGTTGGAGAAAAGTTTCATGGCCGCAGTTAATATTTTTATTAAATAAATAGGCTAAACAATATATAAATAAGGAGTTCAATCATTACGAAGATATCATTAACTCAAGAGGAGTTCTAGAAGCTGCTGAGAGACTTCTCGCAAGGTGTCAGTTACTTGTCATTAAAAAGCTCTGCAATTTTCTGTATGTCCTGCAGGTGTAGCATTTCCACAGTTCATGAGCAGTATCTGGCTGTCACCGCTGGTAGCTCTGCGCAAAAACTACATATATAACTATTTGGATTCAAACAGTCCCAATGACTACAAAATATTTGTACAGGCTTTGCATCAACGAGGAATCTGGCCCTACATCTATAAACAAACCACTAATTTCAGGACAATTATGCTGGAGATAAATTTAACCAAAGCCTTTTTGGGGTCTTTTTATAGCTTCAGAAAAATCATCTGTAAAAGCAACTCCATCAAAGTATCTTCATGGAATTTATACTGCTCTTGTGAATATATTACTGGTTCTTAATTTTTGAAAGTAATACTATAGTACCTTTCCTAATTCTTTTTTAATATTAGTTTGTAAATGTGTAGCATATCTTATCTGAGATCCTCAAAAATTTTCCTGATGTTTCCAATCCTCATTATGCAATATGTTATGAGTCTGAGGAACAGAATAACCTAGTTTTAAAGAGAGAGGAAACAAATCATGTAGGTTAAGAATACATATATATGTTTCAGGTGTCCTCTAATTCCATGTGACTGGGTATTTGGATACCCAAATGAGACTGCTGCATAGTCTTCTGTTCCAGTAATTTGATATATATACACAGAGCACTTTGTTACATCAGACCTAGTAGTCCTAACAAACACACCTTTCAATATGCATTGTTTCCACTTTGGGGGAGCAGGGAGCAGGGAGGCAGAAATGTAATGCTCTATTTTTTCTGTTGAAACCCTAGATGGAAAATATAAGCTCTTTGACACATGTAAGCTTACTTTTCCTAATTAATTTCATAGCTACCCATGGTGCAAAAACAGTAGTTCAAAAACTGTGTAGTTACAAAAACTCAGCTAATATGATATGTACTTTTCTGATGACTAATAACAGCTTTAGGGTTTTTGTCAATTAAGAATGAGGGGTTTGTTGTCCAGTTTGTTTGGTTTTGGTCAGTGAAATTTTAAGAATCATTTTAAAAATCCCCTAATGTACTGGACTTTCACCGAAAGATCCTGAGGAATACATCTCTCTTAGCCCATGCATACTATAAACTGGATCTTGAGAGAAAGAATATTTCTGTGATGTTTTATGCTAAAATATAGTTTCACAGGTGAGGTAACTTCTTGCTCAAATACTAGCATTCAGAGTTCTCAATTTCCCTGTTGAGTTGAATACCTTATCAAATCAAATCAACATTCATTGTGTGCACAGTCAGAATGGTCCTTTAATCCTATGAAGTTTCATGTCTAATTTTTATATTTGTCTATGAATATAAAAAGGGACTGATAATCCTAATATAATCATGGTATAGATGGAACAAAGCTGGATTGTAACTGAACTGATGAAATATCCTTGGTGAAATTGTCTTTAATGACCTTCAGATGCACATAACAGATACAAACCAGACCTTGCCTATGGAGTTCCCTGTGTGGCTCCAAAGAGTTCTATGTAATCATATCTCTTCACCCATCCACACATATTTGACCGATTACACCAAAGAAAATCATAATTTAATCCATGAGAAAGATAGACATCAAAATTATGATGAAGCAATTTTATGACTTTTTCGTTGCAATATTTTAATTGTGTTATAGTTCTAAAAGTGTAGCACAAAACCAGATGCTGTTCTGGAGGAGTCCAGTTAGAACTTGTGAATTACTCTGCAAAAACATAGGGTACCAAATGTTTAATGCTTTGGGTGTCTGGTTTGGTTCTTTTTCTTTGTTCCTTTTTTTTAAGTGGGATGAGATCCAAGAAGCTTGACAAAGTTACTTAGGTCTAGTAATTATTACAACTTTTGAGACTCCCTTTAAAATCAGAGTTCTTAATTTTGTACTACCTGGTATATGCACTCCTCCTTATATCTCATTTGAATTCTTTGTATATATAGAACATACTGATTCTTTCTATGTATAGAAAATACTGTTTTGACTACAAGAGGCAGTATCTGAAAAAAATGACCTCGTGAAATAGAAATGAAATGTGATGTGTGTATCAGTGAAGTCACGAAGGAGAATCACAATGACAGTCACAACTTCTAACTGTAATACTATCATTCAACTCATAGAGCCAGAACTGAGGTATTTCTCTAGAACAGAATTTATATCATAATCTGATTTGTAGTAGTTGCATTACCGAAAGTAATTCATCCCAATAGTTTCCTGAGAATTCACTTTTTTATTAAACTTGTGATTAAGAGATTTGTTTTTATATACTTCAGCAGAAATGTTAGTTCTTCTGAATGAGAAAAGTTTACTCCAATTTCAAGGGTGTAATTTACAAGAATAGGAAGAGAAGAGAGAAGAGAGACGTGATATTTTAATGGGCAAGTGTGCTCTAGCTTTCCCTAAGCATAAAACTGAGCCTTTTCGGAATTATTTCCTGTGACTTCTGAGACAAAGGTGGAAATAACAAATTAACTAAGAGACCTTCTCTCTTCTTATTCACAAACTTTTGAATTAGCATTTTTTTCTGTTACTTTTTACATTAATTTTGTAGATATTTTACTTCCTTCCCCCTTGGGTCTATTCTGTGAATGGCTGACAACAAACACAAGTCAGCCAAAGTTTCTATTCTCTTAACATGAAAAATGGCCCTGTGCTGTGCAGAACTCTTGAGAGTAGAAAATAGAGACATCTGTGAAAAAGAAAAGGCTGTGTTTCAGACCAGTTTATCTGATTAACAAAAGAGAGGGCAAGTTAATAATCAGAAAGCCATTCCCCATCAAGGAGCAGCAGGTTCCTTAACAAGGTACAGGCAGTTCTGCAGCTTAACCATAAAATAGGTCAGAACCAAAGGGGGTGTTTCAAGGGTCCTGATAATGTTATTGATTCTTGATGATTGTTATTTTGTATTTCCTTGACAACAGTTTCTGTGATATAGAATAAACAAGCAATCAGCTCAAGCTGACAGTTGTTATATAAAATAGACTTCTGATAACTCATCAAAATAGAAAAGCCAGCTTTGGAAAGCAGAAAAGAGTCTTTGTTAACCAAAACACGTGGTAACTGGAGAATAGATGTGTCTGGGTTGGGAATGTATTGAGCACTGAGGTAAGCTAAACTTCAGAACAAACACACAGATCCACATTCTTCTTCCAGGCTGAATCTTTACTTACCTGCTAGGACATGCTGTCATTTATCCTGGAGCTATGTTTCTCCAAATGTCCAGGTCAAGCACAGTTTAGAGTATTCTGCAGCTCCTGTCTGGAAGCATACTTGTGTTTTATTCATGAAATTCAGAAAACAGGTAGTGTGTCTGTCTCATCTGAGATTAAGGTGTGACACTTTTTACATTAAAAAAAAATGCACCAAGTTATCAAAATTTAGATCTGATTAATTTCTAGTAGAAGACAGTTCATAACTATAGCTGTTATGTATAATAAATAATTGTATTGTCTGTTTTTCGCAGTTGAGCCTGAAAAAAATTTTCTCCAATTTCCAATTCCCATTATAGTACTATATGCAAATAATTTTACTGAAGGAGGGTGTGCCAAAAATACTAATGAAATTAATATATATTAATTTTTAAAATACAATAAAACAAAGTGTTATGTCTGATTTTCAGGTGCTTTCACACTAGATTGTACAACATCTATATAAATTCTAGTCAATCAATCTTACTTTGAATTTAGTGGCCATTTATTTTCATAACACAAGTATTTGTGCTTTCAATTAATTAATTTCATACCTGAAAAGGAACACTGGTTTGAATATAGTATGCTATGAAAATATCAAGTGAAATAAGGTAGAAATACAAAACAACAGTGATTGGGTCAAGAAAGTACTTAAATGATGGCTCTTAATGGTACTGGTGTTTAAGCAGGTTTGTTATACTGTAACTAGAAAAGTACCAAAACCAGTTTTACTTAGCCTAATACAATTTCTGTTTAGAGACAGGGTTTAATGTTTTTCCTCAATGATTTTGGCCTTAATAAACTGTCTTTTTCTTAATGAAAGTCAACCAAGAACCAGCAGTTCCACATTATAAAATCTCTGGTTTACTTAAAGCCTAAACACTGTGCAGATAGCTGCAGTAATGGCCATCTCAGCTGACCTACCAGTAACCCCTGTTTTGACCTGTAAGAATCACCCTCTCTCTAGAGGTCGAGAAGTTATTTCAATTATGGGGCTTACTGATTCATCTCTTTCAATGGAAAAGTTTTAGTTGGAAAACATTTCTAAGGCTTGCTTGGCTTTTTACATGATTAGTTTCTCTGAAGTTTTCATTATGACACTAGAAACAACCCTGATTATCCTTCCCTCAGAAAAAAAATGGCAAAAATAATATAATAATTCAATACCTCAAACTTGAAAATCGATTTTTTTGAATTGTCAGAAGTAGAGGAGAAAACAATTGCAATGTTTGCTGTACTTACCCACTAGTTGACTAGCTCAGGAAATCCTGTATCCTGCCATTTGCACCACTATTCACAGTATTCATTGTCACTAGATTATTAAAGACTATGTAAACATCTTCTTACAAAAGGCAGCAGATTCCTTAGTGTGTCAAGAACATTCCCATCTGCTGCAGTCTTTTTAATCAAAACAAATCCAAATCCACACCCAACAAAGATCAACAATGTTATTAATGTTAACATAACATATAAATATACCTTAACAAGTAAAGTTACAGTTTCCAAAAGCAGTTATATTCCTAAGTACATTTATGGATCTGACATAATTATTTTCTCAGGATGATGACAAAGTTTGCCCTAAAACTGATACATTTACACAATTCCTGATTGCTACTCACAGACCATCTCAGGGCAAGAATGGAGAGGGGACTGTTTTCAAAGACAAATTTGGAGCACAATGCATCTGTCTCCTAGGAATTTGGCCTCTGAGGCTCAAAAGGACAATATATTTATTAAACACGTTGTTTAATAGACAGTAGTACTTTTTCAGAGCATACAGTAGAACATCCTATTTCTATATACCTGAATGCTCAATATGAAAAACCATAATTGTTCTGTGAAATTGAGATAAAAAAAGAATTTAACCCATCATTACAGACAGCTATCAATTTTTATATTGGGATGATTTGAGAGCTGCGCAGAGTATAACCCTAGCAGAGACTGAGTTCTACTGCAGTAAAACAAACACATACTACTATCATGTCTTGTTAGTGCAAAATATGTTGTTAGAGAAAAAATTTCTTACTCATTTAATTAAAATCTTGTAAAATATGTATTAAAAATGATTCATCATAAAAAACAATGCCAATAAATCGTATGGTACGTCTCTTGAGGTCTTACAATAAAAACTTTTTAGAAAATGTGTTTTACAAACAAGAAATCAGTACATTAATCTCAATTTTGAGGGCAAAAATATTTGATCTTGGAATTATTAAAGAAGAAGTAGGTTTCCTTTAAAAAGGTACATTTTTAAGAAATAAAGCTCATCTATAGTAACTAGTGTTATGATGGTATCTGTGGTTTTGCTTTCAGGGTGTTATTCTTCGTTCAACAGGAAAGAAGCAGTTGAACATGAGGCATGTCAACACAGTACAAAACCATATCCTTGTGTTTAACTGGTAGTTTCTACTTCTCACTTCTTTAAGCTACAACTTCATTTTAAATTTATTTCATTTTTACTGACTAAAATGGTCAGAACCTAGTCCTATTAGGAGCTCTTAATGAAGTCTGCTACTAGAGAGGGAATTTATATCATGTTTGATTTCTTGGCTACTGAATGTGTTTAAAGAATGAGACATTAAACAAGCAACATAGAGAATCAAACAAAAATTATTAATTTCAGGTTAGAATCTCTTTCTTCTGGATGAGCACTGTCAATAATATTGCTGTGTGCAGAGATGGAAGAAGGAACCAAATACAAATTGCAATTTATAACACAGGTATAAACACAAAAAATAATTGGGAAAGTTATTAGTACTTATCCAATGCAATCAGAGAGTAAAGTGCAATTTTTTTCTGGGTATGGTGTTTCTTTGTTTTTTTCCTAAATATTAAATAACTACATGCAATACTGTATTTTATAGTGTTATAAAATTTCTTTTATGTGCTGAGGGGCAAATCTTCCATATCAAGTTTAAGCCATTTTTACATTTAATCATCATCATATAATATTCATACACCCTTTTATTTAACAGGTATGAGTGTTTACCTTCCCACAGTAACAGTAGTACCAGAGATTAGTTCTGATCCCCAAGGAATTATTCTTGTATTATAACTGATGAAACCAAAACCTCAAGCACTTGGTCACGTGTGCTGCCTGTTGCCTGCTCTCTTTATTATATGTAGAGAAGGTGGCAGGAGACAGAAATAAGGGTGCTGCACAGGAGGAAGTTGAGGCAGAGGCTATAAAACTGACAGTTTCTTGCAGCAGTTCTGTGCCACTGCCACAACAGCTGGATTTTAGAGTATTCTTGGACCCTGATGAGTTTCAGTACCAAGTCCAAGATACTTGTGCTTCAAGGCCCTGTAAACTCATCCTTTCAACTAAATACTTTAAGCTCTCAAGCACAGAGTGGCATTTCCTACTCATGTAGCAAACACTTTTAACGTGTGACAAAGACTGCTCGTTCAGCTATACTCCTGGCTCTACTAAGGATTGCTGTATGCAAGACTATTACCTAACACGTATACTTTTGCACCAAAAACGTCCTGGGTGACAAAAAGCGGGACAGTTAGCTGACCACTTCCTTACTGCAGAAACAAAGAACTAGCACCATGCCAAATGGTGCCAAAAGACAATAGCTTGTCTTTTCTGTAGAAAACTGAGCACCTGTTCTTGCTTTGACATGATAGCACTTTCTTCTCTCAATTTCTTCAGGATAATTAATTATCCTAATACAGGAGGTGTTTTGTACATGAATACAGCAGGTTTAACTTTCAGTTATAAATCAAGTCTGAGATTCTCTTTTTCTCCTTTTATAGTTTTCAAAGGGATTTTAGGGACCTTTTTTTATTGCTTCAAATGGAATAGACCATCACTAAAGTGACCACAGCTCATGTCTTTCTTGCCCTTACCTTGACTCATTATTTATGTGATGAAATTCCCCATACTTCCCACTATGTGGCATCAACTTCTTTTCAGTGCCTTAAACTCTATATGTAATAGACAGTCTTTGGAAAGCATTTAATAGAAAACACATTTTAGAACAATCTTTAAATCTGTCTGTCTTTCCTCAAATTTTTGCAGGCCATAGGAAATGGGAGACCCTAGGCAATTTCAAATAGTCTTTGGGGAGTATCATTTTGTATTCATTTGTTCTCAAGTCAGCAATGACAGCATGCTTTTCTTCTGTCTCCAGAGGGTCTTCTTGGAAATTTTATTTGTTTGGTGTCTTTGTTTCTGGTCGGGTTTCCAGCTGGGACCTAAGTGCAGTCTTAAGCTTAGGTTCTGCTTTGTAATAGGGCATTATCTACCACTATCATATTTCTATATCAAGCCAAGAAGAAATTGATCCCAGTTTCTTACAGCACTACAGAGTCTCTGTATCCCACTGCAAATTACATCAATATTCATAAAATTATTAGGTAGCACCGAATTAATTAATTGAAGACAAGGACTTTCACTATGCCAACCTAATATATCACAAAACATGAAATTATTTAGGTAGCTTTTTACATGAGTGCTCTACAGAAACAAAATTTAGAAAGTAGCTAGCCTAGAAAAGCAAATTGTTGCTTTGATTAAAAAAAAACATAGTTTATATGGTTTAATTTTTTCTAATATAAAAGGTATGGGTTTCATATATCTTCTAATATTTCAGCAGTAGCAGATTATTTGGTCTTACTTGGATAAGAATTTTTTGGCTAACAGAACATATCCTACCATTTGTGATTTGAACAGAAAATCAAAGCCAATACACATGGTATTTCATCCAGTAAACATGACATTCCAGAATGTGAATGGGAACAATATGGGTAAATTCCTACTTTGAAGTCAGTGGTAATCTCCAATAGACCTAAACAGAGGCCACATTTCATTTGATGAGTTCTACAATCTGTCTCTAAATATGGCTGTAAAATCTGAAAGCAAATAATTAACAAGCCAGGTTAAGTTGAAATGACTTGACAAGTGTGAAAAGCATTCGAAATCCATATAATTGTCTAAATGCTTCCAGTGAATTTGTGTTTCATGATCGATAGACATGTAATATAAATGAAAATAAACGTGAGCTCAACCATTATGAGCAAGCAGACAAGCTACGTGGAGAGAGCATATCCCATTTCATGGTCTGAAAAAAGAATATTCATGCCTTTTTAAACAGTAGAGAATTCAGTCCTCAATCAAAGTTACTCCCTCCCAAGTGGATTTTTTTGGTGTCTAATAAGTTAATTCTCAAGAAAACAAAATGTCTCTCTCACCTTTTCATTCTCTTCCTACTTCTCTTCCTCCCTCCTCAACTCTGTTCTCTCCTTCCCCCTTCCAGTGTAACTTCTTTAATGTCTATGAACAGTATAGATTACATTTTCTTTTTCTGTAGGAGGGGAATTATTCTGCCTGCTAACCTGCTTTCAGGAAAATTCATAGATCTGTTATACCTCTAACCCAGTTTCAAACTTGTTTGAAAGATATTAGAGTCTTTCAGGACACTCAGTTGTATTTATCCATAAATACATATCTATATTAAGTTTGCAAATTATATATGTAAATATGAGGGCTGACAAACAAATAAGAGGATATCTTAATTTTTTTATGTTATCATTTTATGTAAATATGTAAATCTCATTGAAGCGCCACAAAGAAATAACAAGGATATTTTTTCATGTATTACAAAATGGGTGCCAAGAATAATTTGAAGTGATCAACCACAAAAACCACAAGCTAGAAATTAACAACATAAAAATAAATAAATTAAGCCTCTATCTTCAGAATTTACAATATAAGAATTTGGATGCTTACTGTATGTGGGCTGAAAAGCTAACACTGAAAACTTACTGTATTTGGGTCCTATATGTATCCCACTGATTCATAATCCAAATGACTGTCCATTTCCCCCCCCCATAGACTTTTCCTCTATATTTTCCTTCAGATGTTTGAATGTTTATACTCTACCAGCAAAGATTCTTCAGAAAATTAAAAGCTTTGAGGATTACTATAAATACTTAAAACCAGAGGCGGAGCCCTGTAACATAGAAATAAATAGAAAAATATCAATTTCATTTGGGTCAAAACTTCAACTTATTTTAGAGGAATTTGCATATTTAAGGACATAAAGAGTATCTATTGGACGAAAATTATTTAAGAGATTTAAATGATGTAAGAACCAGAAAATTTTGTTAATCAGATAGGAACAAATAAAAAAAAATATTTTAAAATATTTTAAAGTACATTTCAAAGTTCTCTGAATTCTGTTATCTTGGCTGTTTTGAAAGTTTATTTAAAAGTATAGAACAAAGTGGAAAACAAGTTTTATAGATCTTGTGTCTGTTCAGCTGCTTGCTGAAGTCTTATTGTAGGGCAAATATGCTCCAGGTGCCAATGTTCTGCTCTCTGTCTACTCTCTGTTCCCACAACGTGACTGAAGTGAGTAGCAGCATTTAAAGTATTTAACCTTTAGACCGTCCTAAAAGCATTCCTCATCCTCCTGAACATCACATAAGCCAATATGGTGTTATATGCACTGGACCCACAGCCACATCTGATTCCCAACATGCAAACCCTTACTTGGAGGCTTTGATAGACTGTTAAAAATTACAAGGAAAACAATATAAATGCTGCACGTAGATTAGCAGATCATTATTAGCCCTTTCTACACTAAAAGCTGAAACCTCCTTGATCCTAGACTATAAAAAGCCTTCTGAAGCATTTTGAGCTTCTCTTTGATTCTTGGCTCAAGCTTTAATTTTCTCACAGTGCTGCAGCTCTGGGTTTCATTAGGGATATCATCTCAAATTCCTTTGTGCCTCTACTTGTTTGGAAGTGTTACTTGCAGCCTCATCTCTGCATTCTTCTCCACCTATATAAAAAGTTAAGTGACAATATCAAAATGCTTCAAACAATGCCTGTTAATGAGCATTGTTTATTTTTTTGCATCCAATTTGTTTTTATCATTAACTTGTAATATAAGAAAAATCTTACCATCTATCTCAAAAGAATTTGTTATCATGTTATTCTCGATTTCTTTACAGGCATTTTCAGGTAGTTTATTTATTGCTGGAAGGTTATTTTCAACTAAATGTTGTCTTTGATTTATGTTGAATGTGAACTCCTTTCTCACAACCAAGACCAGGAAGGCTTACACCTTGCAAATGTGCATCTATTACTCAAAAATACAATGCATTATACCCTTAGCACCTGTAAATCAGTGTAAGTACTGTAACAAAAAGTCTCATTTGCAAACTATTATTTAGCTATTTCTTATAACCACATGAGAAGCATATAATAGCACTACTGTATATTGAGGGGTCAAGAGTGGCCAAATACCAGATATCTTTCCAAGATCTAGAACGAACCAGGAGGGGAGGAAAGACAACCACAAGAAAACCAGATTCAAAAGTAATAGCAAGAAGAGGGAAAGATTTTGATGCCAAATCTGATTTTGAATGCCAAAGCCGATTTTGAATGCCAAAGCCAGACAGAAGAATTTTTAATGATCAGAACAATGGGATGAGAAAAAAAATTCATTGTAATGATAATAATAATGAAATTATTGCTCGTTTGAGATAACTCTATTATGGATCTAAGAAATTATTTCAGCAAAATATAGCCTCAGAAACATTTTTTTACTTTATTCTTAAAAAGAGTCTTGAATTTTTTGTCTGCAAATTTCCATAGCTCATTAAAATGTACTGGTTGCTATAATCAGGACAGAGCATATGTAATAGAAAAAAATTATTATTTTTATAGTCAGTGTCATTAAACTGTCATCTGATGTATTGCTCACTGTTGGGTTTGGATTTGAAGCTACTTTATTTCTATTGTCAGACTTTCATTTGTCTTTCTCAGCATGAACTGTTTCAGGAAGACTTCAGTTGCAACAGCACAACTTTTTTTGAGAACGAGATTTTGGCACTTAAAAAAATCTTCCACTAAAAATCTCCATGCTTGTACCATCAAGAGCAGAAAACCAAAAGTTGTCTACGCAGTGTCCCTGATATAACATGCACTATTTTCTCTCTCTGAAAAATTCCCTTTATAGTGGTTGAAGTATAAGCCTTTCAAAGACTTCCATTTACATCTGGTTGGTCAAGGTTTCCATGATTCCACCTGTGCTGAGCATACTGTTGCCCAGGGATGCAAGGCTGTAATAGGACTTCTTTATGATTGCTCTGGCTAATTGTTAAATTATGTGACACAGGACTCCGGAGCTGAAAGCAAAATGTCCATTTCTCCTGTCCTCAAGTACCTTTCAGCTGGCTCCCACACAATGCAAAAGAAGAGGAAACTACCTCTCTTGAATGCAGAAGAGTGGCAAGTGTGGAGAGACAGCTTTCAAGTTTGCAAAAAGAGAAAAGTGAGGGAGGAGTTTCAGTTAGGGAAATACAGGGACCACAGAAGAGGCCATAGAAAACACAAATATCTGGAGTTCAGAAAGATGCAGAGGAACCATGATGCTGGGAAAGATGTATAGAGAGGAGGAACATCAGACAAAACTAATTTATTTTAAAAATTATTGGAAAGTGTAAACTAAAAGAGGTGGAACTTCGGGAAAAGGAACAGCACGGATGAAGTTAAATGCACTTAAGTTTTATATGATGCAGTTAGATATCCAATGAAAAATCTTAATGAGACATCTAATATTTGTGATAGATTGCAAATAAAGTTAGTGAGCAGTGCAATTGTGTCCATATTGCTTTCAAAAACCCAGGTATTCTTAGAAGAATCATTCTTAATGTCTCATTTTTGGCACCCAAAAATGGACACAGTAAATTTGGCCTCTTTTTGCTTCAGTTTCATGGATGCTAAAATGGGACACTGATAATATTCTTTCAAAGGAAAAATAAAGATATGTTTAGGAGCAGCCATGAAGCAATTAGCTGATGTGATAAGAGATTTTGGATGATGTAACATAAATAAAACCTGAGGCTAACACATAGGGAACAAGATAAAAAGAAATGTTGGATAACTATTACTCACTCTATAAGCCAGAGCTCTCCTGGGAGAAAAACTGTGTGTGATTGTGTAATTAAAGATTATATCATAACACATATGAGGATGAAATAAGGTTGAGCGGGAAATGTTCATTTCTGTCTGTTCTTTTTATCTGACTTTTAAAACTTTAGACCTACTATTTCAAATGTCATATTAGACTAAAGAAGCATTTGTCAATTTTGTAGAAGGATAGCAAAGGGAATTTTTTTTTAATTATTGAAATTAATATTAGCATTGTAGACAAAACCTGCTTAGTTACGCATTTAAAAAGACAAAATAATATTATCATCTAGTTCCAACCCTCCTGCCATGGGCAGGGGCACCTTTCACTAGAACATGCTCACAGCTCCATCCAACCTGGTCTTGAACACTTCCAGGAATGGGGCATCCATAAGTTCTCTGAGCAACCTGTTTCACTGCCTCACCACCCTCACAGTAAAGAATTTATTCCTGAGCCAATTATCCTCCTTTCTTGCTGAGGCACCTATTGAGTCAGACAACCCAACATCTGTTTTAACCCTGGAGTTCAGTGAAAATGTGAGTCCAGGTTTAGGATTACATCAACTGAATCAGAAATATTACTACCTGGTGACACAGAAGGCCTAGCATTTGAGTTCATTCTCTCAGACTGATTCCTTAGAAAGTGTGAATATGTATATTTCTCCTAAGAATCTTTATCATGGACCAGGTATCATGGTGCCTGTATGCTTCTAACTGTAAGTTAGGTTGGATATTTGTTATGTTGCAGCAATGTCAAGTATATAAACCCTAATTTATTTACATTCTCTGGCCATTTTGACAAAATGGAATGATATTTGTGCACCTAAACCGAGTAAAACTTGGCTTAGGCAGATAATCTGGGAGCTTACAGATTTTGTATCAATGATGCCAAAACCAGTACCTTGTTAGGAAGGCAGAAAATTCATTCTCTGTCCTCATAGCTCATCCTTGGCTTTGGGAAAACCAGTTACATTTTTCCTTTAGCATGATAGATCAAAATAATTTATTTGGAGGAATTTTAAATCCTACTTGTTGTTTTCTCTTCGTTAAACCTTTAGTTACTGTGTAGCTTTCCTCTACCTCTTAATTTCTTTCCTTCTTTTAATTAATTAACTCCTCTTGCATGATTGGTAGTCATAAATAATATTTCACTGATTTGCATAGCATCATGGCAGCTGTCAAAAAAAGAATAGTTACTGTCTTTTGCAAAGCCAGGAAACTGAGGTTTCCCATTTGGAATACACATATTTAAAGACAAATATTTCTTTATAGTATTTTCTTACTATTAGCTCTATTAAACAGAAATTTCTTTTGCTTGAATTTCAGTATCTTACTTCTAGGCAATCTGTAATGTGGAAAAACATTTGGCCACATCAGATGTCCCTTGATTAGCTTAGCTTCAATGCAGTAGCTTTCAAAACCAGATTAACCACCTGTGATTTCATATCTAAAACCTCAAGATAGATTACTAACCTCAAACTAGATTACTATCTGCCAGATCACACAACATATTGAAGATGTGGGGATGTACAATATGTATATGCAAAGGGTACGAGAGATGGGTAGAGGGTGAGAAGGTCTCATCTGCAGTTATTCACAGCTGGTTTATGCATCATCTTGAGTACTTGTACAAACAGTATTATGTTTCCTGTTTTTTGAAAAGATATATATTTTACTGACATCCTGAGAACAAACTGCAGCAGCCACCTTCACTTTTAGGCACAGTAACTAAAAGCATTAATATGCTTTTTTTAATAGTTTTTCCTCAGCAGTTGTGAGATGAATTTTTATGGACTGTGAATAAAGTTATTTTAGAGTTTATGACTGATTTTGGGATATTGGTGGGGGGAGTGGGAAGGAAGGAAGAAAGTAGATTTTAAGGATTAGGGCATGATAACCATACTTTCGAATACCTCTGAGAGCCTTCCTAAGTTAAGTATTAACCATTCTTTGAAATTTTCTTTTTGAAGAAAAAATGTTTAAAAATTATTATTTATGTACTTTAATTTTTTTTCCTATATGGATAACCTGAGGATTGTATTAGTAACCCTCAGACCACTTTAGAAACTATACAAGTTTTACTTTCTGCTACTTTACAATCCTGAACTTGCTATTATTGTCAAATACTGAATTTTCTCCAGTCTTTAAATCTAGAATGTCTTTCTTCTTAGTTGTTTCTCTGCTTCAGCATTTCAGAAAGTATTCCTAAATGTTCATGATCAAAAGTAGTTAATATGTTTGGAAATGTTTTTACCAAAGTAATCTTGTAAATATTTAATTATTAATCTAATAAAGCTAGAAGAAATGATATCTAGCAAAACAGAAACAAGGTCTACTCTTACAGTATAGAGTACTTCCCTTTCAGCACCTGAACTGTCTTAAATTTTTTTCCAGTATACTTTACTGAAAGTTAATGAAGTCATTCTGTGTCAGTCATGTTCCGACATGAAAGTGATTCAAAGCATAACATTTGCAACTTTCAGTTTAGGTTTCACAGGGCAATAAACCAGTTTGCTAATATAGAACAATTGTTCAGCTCAGATTATCTGAGGAGAGGGTGGATTCTCAAATGGACTCCTCTGTCAGACATTAAACTGGCAGCTGGTCAGCATTACCAGAATGAATAATGAAGTACCAGTGACATCTGGATGGGTTCTAGGCAGGCTCTGATGTATTAAGATAATTTCTCTGTTTTAAGGAGTGATCCTTTCAATATCATCGCCCTGATGATAAAATGCATCTTCACTTAAGCTGTGAAGTGTGTTATGAAAACATAGAATTACAGTAAGATTCATGGGACCTGAATGATAAATAAAATTTTCTCTCTTTCCATGTCCAAGCCAAGTATTAGCACGATGAGATAATGCAGTAAACATCCCAACAAAATGACAGAAAGTCGAGTTTAACCCCTCTAAGTGCTTTGGGCTTATGACACAGCTGATAAAATCTTCCAAATACACGGTAAATTTTAGTGTGATGATTTGTCAAGACCATAGAACAGTTTTTCAAGTAGCAAATGCATTGCTTTATAGATTTCCAGTAAGATATATGACATAGTTCTCAATTCAGCTCAGCGACATAGAAAGGAAATTATAGAACATGACCTCACATAAGAATATCTTCCTGTGTTTTGCAGTAACAGCTCAGAAACATACTGACTCTACAAATTTCTGGTCTATTATTGTTAAAAGCATCAGTACATTATCTTTCCATGCATTTGAAACAGCATTTGATGAGTTAAAAAGAAGTCAAAACCAGTTGTGTGGAATAGTTCCAAACCTTGTTCTGTATTATTACAAGCATTACTTGAGATTCAAGAAGGGGAATGTACCTGCATTGTTAAGAATAGAATAACTGGCAGCAAAACATCACTCTTCTCTTCTTGCTGCTAAAATACAGGTGTATATATATAATACATAATATTATATATACATATGTATACGCCTTATATATAAGTGTAATTATTGCTTAAAACTTTGAAAAGTTGTTGTATGTCTAAGGTCAAAGTTTTTTACTCAGAAAAAGAGGATTCTGTAGTTATCACAAAGACACACTGACATTTTTACTTGAAGTGCCTGAGACAAAGTGATCCAGTTCCTCACTTTCCATACTGCTATGTCATACAGGAATACAAGGATTCTCTCCTGAAAACCCTTTCCACACCAAGCCAACAACTGTAATACAAAATAGAAAATTTTTGTAGAAATTAGTTTGGGAACACATTGAAGGGATTGTATTTTCTTTTAAACAATTCTAATTATCAGAGTAGTTCAAGCAATTTCAGGGAAGTTCCTGAGAGAAAGTGAATATGTATTAAACTTACTCTAAGTTTCTACCCTGAACGGTCTCCGTGCAAAATAAAGTCAGTCATGAACAACAACAGTATGATACCAGCTATTCAAAATTAGTTTAATACTCTTGGGACTAAAATAGTTGCCGAATTAGTTTTATAATTATTCGGATGGCCTTATTATACACTGTTCATCACTTCACAGAAGTTAGAGCAGAAAGAGGCATGGTAGGATTTGTATGTCTTATGAGTTACTTAGAAAAAGGAATTACTGTGCAGAATCTGTTGACAATGAAGGCACACAAGCTCAGCTGATCTAAAGGAACATGATCATTTAAACCTGCATATAAAGACATATAAAATGTCTTTTGCATATGTAAAGGATTTTAAAATTATGTAAGCATTTTATATCTTTCACTATTTATTCTTAATTCACATACATAATTCAATTAAAAGTGATTTTTTTATTGTAAAGCAGAAATTTTCTTCATTTTGCCAGCACATCTGTCAGATTTATAAGTTGACATGCAATATAGACATTAAATAAATGGGGTTTTGACACATTTTTCTGATTATAAATCAGTAATTGCAGATTTCATTAATTGTCAGTTTGATTTTCTTTACCTCTCAGTGGCTGTTGTTTTGTAGGGGATGATCTACAATATCATAAACTATCAAGTTAAAAAAACCCTCCACCTCTTAGATTGACAGACATATCTGTGCTAGTCCTTTTAAACTCAAGACCAATGAGAAATAAATTCTGTTTTATCCTATTCAGCCAAAACAACAAAGCAATGGGGGTTTTCCTACAGATTTAGTGTAAAAGTCCCCAGATGACAAACACAAAAGCCTAGATATCAAACAGGATGAAAATGCTGATGTGAACACCTGCACTGTGTGAGGGCCAAGAAGTAAGCTAAAGCCTTAGCTAACTAACACACCTGCTTGATAGTGTAGTTTTTAACCCTTTCCTCTTCATTGTCAAATTCCTTACTTAAAATAGGAGAGGATTCTAATAGAATGATGCAATCAAAGAGATGTTAAACCACAGTTTTAAAATAGACACTACATTCTGCCTTCTTGTCAAAATGTATCAAATTATTATTTTATTTGTATTAAAAGGCTATTTAGCCTGACAGAATTTTAGTAATACTCAAAAGGATAATTTATGGTTACAAACTTATGGGAAAAAACTCACACAGGCTGTGTGGAACTGTTTTCTGTGTCTAGAAAAATGTTTGTATAATCACATTGTTATATCTGACCAGGCACATGCTGCAAAAAACCATGAGCGGTCTAATTATTCTCCCTGCTCTTCAGAGGCTTCAACGATATGATTAGAGAACATCCAGCCAAAGCTGAGCCTGGGTATCTACTGGTTCTGCTTTGGCATTCCATAAGCACTGAGTATTTGTGCTGAAGTGCAGAGGGCTTATGCTTAACGTCACAAGCAAATGAACAAGGACCCATGTTCCAGCAGTTTTTGCATGCTATTATTCTCCAGTCCTTCAAAAAGAAGAATATTTGAGAGTTTTTATTCTGTTATAATAAATACTAAAAATGAGGTTCACATTAGTAGGTCTTCAGTCACCTTTATCATAATCCACACGGGATAAAAGCAGTTTGCTTAACTGCTTATGCAAAAATGCATCTAATATGTCATTTTAGTTGGAGGCACTTTCTCCTTCCTTCACCATTCCATGTAGAAAACATCTTCCTGTGTCTTCTATCATTGCTTGGAAAGTTCTAAATAAATTCAAAACCTATAATTGTGTGCTGGAATAACATGAGATATTGCATATGGGAGACAGTTCTACTTAGACCAGTAAGTAGAGTCAAGGTGGAAAGGGTAGACTAGACCAACTACAACTTAAGTACTACTAGCTGTGCAAACTATGCATTTCCCTCACACCTCAGTTATAGTAAAGAATGATCACACCAATGAAGCAACAGCAGGAGCTCTGATTTTGTTGGAAGCATTAGCAGAAATTCTCCACATTTAAAAATAGGTAATCACATCTAATACCCGGAATTACACTTTGTTTTCATGTGAAGCTTATTTGTATTTTTTTCATCTTTGCCTCCATGTGAGAAAATATCTACTCAGCAAGACCTCTTAAACCTTTATTTATTCATAAAGAAGAGCTGGCTATCATTTAAGGTAACCCATTTTTGAAGCCCAAATCCCAAAGGGGAATAAATTAAGAAATTAATAGCCTGATGATGAATTGTCATCACTTCATATGGGTCAGAAAGCAATTCACAGAAAGTCCTAAATACAGAGGATTTCTCAATAGTAATTCATAAAAGAAGCCATTTGAATGAAAAGCAGAGGATGACAGGTCTCTAAATAGGGCCTTAAGAGTGTTCAAAAGTAAATATATCATGTGATGGATGAGCAATTGGCTCACTGGTTGAGCACAGAGGGTAATAGTGAATGGGGTAACATCAGACTGGTGGCCTGTCACTAGTGGGGCTCTATTTTAGGCCCTGTGCTCTTCAACATCTTCATAAATGATTGCATACTGGAAGGCATACTGAGCAAGTTTGCAGATGACACAAAACTGGGAGAAGCTGTTGACTCCCTCAAAGGCAGGGAGGTCCTGCAGAGAGACCTCGACAAATTGGAGGACTGGGCAATCACCAACCACGTGAAGTCCAACAAGAGAAAGCGCCGTATTCTGCACCTGGGATGGGGCAACCCCTGAGGTTTGTACAGACTGGGGAATGAGATGCTGTAAAGCAGTGCCACAGAAAGGGACCTGGGGGTCCTGGTTGACAGTAAGTTGAATATGAGTCAGCAGTGCCCTGGCAGCCAGGAGGGCCAACCGTGTCCTGGGGGGCATCAGGGAAAGCATCGCCAGCCGGTCAAGGGAGGGGATTGTCCTGCTCTGCTCTGCACTGGGGCAGCCTCACCTTGACTATTGTGTGCAGTTTTGGGCACCACAATATAAGAAAGATATTAAGCTATTAGAGAGCATCCAAAGGAGGACAAGGAAGATGGTGAAGGGCCTTGAGGGGAAGCCATATGAGGAGCAGCTGAAGGCACTTGGTCTGTTCAGCCTGGAGAAGAGGAGACTGAGGGGAGACCTCATTGCAGTTTAGAACTTTCTCGTGAGGGGAAGAGGGGCAGGCACTGATCTCTTCTCTGTGAAGTGACCAGTGACAGGACATGATGGAATGGCCTGGAGTTGTGTCAGGGAAGGTTTTGGTTGGATATTGGAAGAAGGTTCTTCACCTAGAGGGTGGCTGGGCACTGGAACAGGCTTCCCAGGGAAGTGGTCACAACACCACTTCTTGACAGAGTTCAAGAAACATTTGGATTATATTCTCAGGCACATCTTGTAACTCTTGGGGATGGTCCTGTGTAAAGCTAAGAGTTGGACTCAATGATCCTTGTGGGTCCCTTCCAGTTTAGCATATTCTGTGATTCTGTGAAAACTGATGAGGAATCTGAGGCTGAACACCCATGTAGTTTTTATCACATGATCTAGATTTCTGTATTCTTGTGCTAGGTACAGTAGAATACCCAACTTCATGTCTCTTCTTCATAAAATTAGAGTCAACAGACTTCATTAAAAAGGGAACTTTACTAAAAGGGGATTTGAAAAAAGGTCCTCCGAGGTTACATTACTTAAAAGAGCTACAATACAAGATCTTACTCCTTTGAAAGGGTAGCAGAGCAAAACCATCTACTTATATGATCTGTCACTGTGGTCAAGGAACTAAATGTTCAGAGTTCAAAGCCACTGAAGGGTAAATCCAGAGCACAGAATCTGTCACATTTAGACATGAAGCAGGAATCCCAATCAGAGTCCCCCTCAAAAAAGGTGAGTTTACTGGGGCGCTAGAAGCCATTATCATGCAATACATCAGCAAGTATGGGAATCTAAGAAATCTAATGAAACTGCTGTTAAAATGGAGTGTTCACCCCTCCTTTCTTCCTGAGTGTATTTGGTTTATTTGACAGAAACTCCTGGAATTTTTTCAAAGTGATAAAGCAAAAAGTGGTTTTCATGCTCCAAGATCTCCAATGCAAGGACATGCATCATATTAATATTTATTAGCTGATCAAAGATGTTTCAAGTTCTGGTATACTTCACAAGAATATTCATTTCTCCCTTGCTAAACAAAATTATATCCAAAAGTTAATCCAAAATATCTGTGTGGAAACAAAGAAAATGCAAAACAAAATTTCTTTTGACTTGCCACATCCTTTGACCAATCCTTTTAACCTCCATTTGAAATTTTGTGGTAGTTAAATTGTAGACTGGTGCTTTAAACAGAGCTTAAAAGTGATGACAGTGTTGGAATAAAGGTTTGAACACACTAATAGGTTCTAGTGTCTGAAACTTTTGATAATCTGTCCCTGAGCGTCATGAGTCTCTCTGAGTGAATTCCATCTGTCCCATAAAGTTATGTATTGAAACATAACACAGCCCTTTGATCTTCCCTGTTTGGAGATCCTCGTGTTCCATAAAATCAACAAGATGCTCTCATTCACTGAGAAGCCAGATCTCAGACTTGGTGATTGGTAAGACTATAATACTTGTTAGAGTGTTGCCTTTTCCACTTTGGTTTATGTCAAGTTTCAGCTACAGCATGACCCAAGAAACACTGGTGAAAAATTAACATCTTTATTATTATGACTTAACTGACTAGCATTTGGCCATGTTAACATACTATCTATTGAGACTGTAAAATAAACGCTAATGGTTACACTCTTCAGTAAAACACATGGTAGTGAATTAACAGACATGTCAGCAATGTTGTTTATTTGTCTATAGTGAAGTGTTTTGACATCTGTAGGTATTCTTCACAATGGAGTTTGTTACATAAACATGACAAGGTTACTTCCAATTAGCATTGCTATAGTTGGAAGCAGACCAAGAGTAGGATTATTTTTAACTGAGTTGATAATTAGAAATTAAATTCAGACTGAAAGCCCTCTTGCCATAAGCGTACAGCACAGTGCAGAGCACATTCATACACTGTCTTTCCATGCAGAGACACTCAGCCCTACACCCAGCACTGCCACCAAGCTACTCAGCAGCTCTCTAAGACCCCTGGAATCACTAGTACAGGGAAAAGCCAAACAGGGCTGGATCCCAGCTGGCCTCCAACAGTCCCAGAAAATGAAGCACTACGAACCCTCAGGGGATCCCCTTATCCTGCTTCACATCCACATAGCAGTGCTGCTGTGCTTGAGTACTTTTATGCAGACAGATGTAGGGCAGGGTTTTCCCTTAGTAACTTTTCAAGTTCATTCAAGAACTACATTGCATATCTGCAAACAGAACCCATGGCCTCTACTCCTTGTATCTTCATCCCCAAAACTCACTTAGGAACTTATGTGCACTAGCTGGTGAAAAACAACCTCT
Organism: Lepidothrix coronata; assembly: GCF_001604755.1. Lineage (NCBI taxonomy): Eukaryota > Metazoa > Chordata > Aves > Passeriformes > Pipridae > Lepidothrix > Lepidothrix coronata. Next base: position 4,072,342 of record NW_016690180.1, on the reverse strand, counting down.
GGCACTGTAAATACTGGTTTTAGGATTATGTGACACCCGGGAAAAAAATCTATTATGATATGTAAAATGAAATTTCATTTAATTTGGGTTTTTTTCTTCATGGCTTCAGAGAAAACCTTCTTCACTATAATTACTTAGTTCACAGTTTCATTTAAATATCATCTGTACAATGAGTTTTTTCAGCGGCTTGCCATATCATCACTAATTCTTACTTAAAATTATAATAATTATTAATAATATTAAAAATTATTAATTTTGTTGTTATATTAATAATTAATTAATAAAGGTACTGTTTTCCTATTATTATAAATGCTATTAATAATGAAGTTTTATCCTGTGTTATACCACCTACTTCCAAGACCAGATGGCAAAACTGTGAAATATTTTCATGTAATTTACAGTTATTTCATTAGATGGCAGTGTAACATTCAAAACAAATGTTTTATTCTTTTATACGTATGTATTTCATAATTACCAAGAAAAGCAGATGATTTTATGCTAGATGATACATAAATCTTTTTCCAAAAACAAATTTATTTTTACATTTTGGAATGTTCAAATCTTACATCTGGAGGTGAATTTTAAAATTAAATGTTTAATGTTGATAACTGAATCAAGATATTATTTTTCTTACCAAAAAGTTATAACTTTAATAAATAAAATTTTATTTGCTGCTATTTTTAACTCCTAGGATCTATTCAAGAAACCTGTGTTGCAGAAATCAATGTAATGAGAGGAATGATGGTTTTAAACAATCCATATATCTTTTTGATCCTTAGGCCAACAAAGATTCAAGTCAGCTCCAGATAAAAGTTTCAAATTGGTTTAATAGGTTGTTGTAACGAGCATGTTGTAAAGAATGATGAGAGAATTGTTCCTCTTGTATCACAGATATCTATACTGCCCCCTTTCTACACAAAAATCTGAATCCATAGTGCAAAGACCTGCTATCTTACTTTTCAGAAAATCTTATTTTTCTAGAACTGAAAACACATCTGAGAACATTTCTCCTTTACTAATTTCTTTATACTCCTTTCCTCCCTTGATATATCTATCAAAGAGGAAGAAGGAGTATTAAAAGAGAAAAAGGAACTTCTGCATTAATGAACACCAAATCTAAGAAAGAACAACAAAGTAATTGGTATGACTGATAGTGAAATAAAGCAAGCAGTTGGAGGATGAAATAATTGTACTGGAGAAATATCACTATATGTTTGTCTTGGTCCTGTCTTCTGTCCTTCACATCTGGCATTGCCCATTATATAGGATACTGAGATTGACTGACAGCCCTCTCATCTGACCAGGTATCACTGTCCATAGGGAAAACTACTAATAAAAATGATTCATGCTATGTGTATGCTTCTCTCCATCATACAGATTGTTCTCAAGTGCCCCATGCTGCAGATGATGCCTTTTTTCTTCTTTTTTTTTCTGGGACTAAACTCTACTACCGAAACCTACAAATGCAATTTCCACCTACAAAGTGTGTTCAGCATTTTGAGTCATTCCATCCATGTAGATCTATACTTTTATACTTTTTGGGAATCAATAGAGTTTCAGTCTTGCTGGAGGAAAATTGTATAAAAGAACTACACCAGTTCTTTGTCAGCATTTCTTATTGTCAGTTGTTCTGATAGCAGCAGAACTTTTACTGGGAAAAAAATAATTCCCAGTTTAGAAATGGGGTTTATCTCTCTCTCTCTCTTTACAGTATACATGATACCAACAGGGTTACTGATGTGTTGCTCTTTTTGATTGTAGTCTTCAAGGTTACAGGACTAGTACTGCAGGTGCCCGATAAGAGACAGAACCCTCCTTAATATTGCACTATCTTTTCATGTACAGAAGTCTCAGGCAGTGTACTTAAGTGGACTGCTTTTATCTCACAATATTCTTTGAGGGATTTCTAGTTTTCAAATAATGTCTGATGTGACAAGCATTTTAAGAATCTCTAGTTCTTTAGAATTCCACCTAGTCCTCTGGAAACACATGCTATCAAAATGCCACGTCCTTTTCTGGCATTTACCCTGAAGGCTGGGAAAGCATTTCTGTGAAAAGTAGAGTTATGAGGGGTTCAAAATTACAGCAGATGTGTTGCAAAGCCCTACCTCAGACTACTTGTTGTTTTTGCACCCTATCAGAGCTGATTGGATTTTTCCATCTATGTGAAATTAGCATGTTTTCTTTCTTTTTTTTTTTTTTTTAAGTTACCAGTCTTGTGCACCAGTATAAGCATATTGCAGAAATATCTCTTTTTTTGCCTTGTCTTGGTTTCTACTGTATTTAAATGTCACGATTATTTGCTCACCACTTTTCAAACTTCAGTAAAAATATCAGATTCTTTTAATTTGATTTTCTGCTTCACTTTATTGGCAAGTTACTTAGTTCCAGGAAATTATAAAGCAGCAAATTGACATTATCATTGGCCCTTTGGGTGCAGAAAGACTATACATAATGTGGTGAGATGATGTAACACTACTAAAAATAGAAGAACACAGACAAAGAAAATAGTTCTCTTAGTAATTATAGTATATGAAAAAATATTGTTTTCCAAGCTTTTCCTGGTTTTTCCCATCAACATGGCTAGGAACTGTATTTTTTTCCGTTCTTGTTTACTAATATATTAATATTTTAAAATAAAATAATAATTTATTGAAACATAATCTCTCTGGTTTGTTTTTTTTAATACTAGGAAAATATTAATGTGCTACAGAATTTAAGAATTTAGGAAATTTTAAGTGTAAATTGTAGACATGAAAAACTACAGAGATGAATAATTCTAATATTTTATCTATGAGTGAATGTGCCAGATCGTGACTGAATATATAGTCCAAAGTCTTTAGGTTTTTGTATAATCAGACTTTGGTGACCAAAAAAAAAAAGATACTATAAAATTATAGTTTGATCAGCATTCCCTATCAAATAAACTTGTGTTCCCCATATATTTTGCACAGTGTGAGAAAAACACCACACTGCTTGCCAGTAATCACCCTTGTGACTGTTTAGCTGGAAAATAAAATACAGAACTTTTAGGGATGTGAAAACCTGTACCACAAGAGGCTTTGGATGCTGTAGTTCAGAGAATATGGAAGGTGAACATTCTACTGAATGTTTTTAAAAGAAAACAATTCACCTGATGTTTAAGGATAGACAGCCAATGAGATCTGGGTCAGACCAGGCAGTTTCTGATCCTTCTTTCCAGCTTTATAACCAGGGGCTAAATGCCAGCAAAGCAGTTTTGTCTCTGGCTGCCGTGGCCTCCCCTCCCTGTGCACACACCTTTGCTGCCACTCACACCCCTCAGCACACTGATGGTACTCAGGCACTCTGTGCTTTGTAGCTTTGCTCCTTCATCTGCCTCAGCAGCATCTCTTTGCACAGAAACACCAGTGTTACTGCTGGAGGCTAAGGTAGCCACATTGCCTGAGGGATTCGGCATGTCTTGGGAGGCAAGGCAATGCTTTCCTTTGTAAAAGCAGGAGCAGCTGTTTAAAATCCAGAGCTGTCTCTGGCAGTAAACACTAAACAATACAAGCAACAGGGGCATAGCCTTCATTAGAAAAGTCCAGATGTCTTCAATGAAACAGACACTGGTAGAAGGAACTCAGGCTATAGTTTCTAAAAATAGGTAAAAATGGGTAATTAGGAAGACCTGATTTGTTCGTGAAGGTGAATGTGCTTGTGAAAGGAAGACAAGAGTACATAGAAGAAATGTACATAGAAGAACTGATGACTGATGGATCAACTTTTGGAGGGAATCAACTGCATGGAGAGCATAGTTTCTGCAAAAAGTCAGGGACATGAGACTGGGAATTTTGTTCACAACATGTTAACCCCATCCTGTTATTCTCAGTGCTTTGGAACACAGTCTATTTCTGTCTTAGGAAAAGAGAAGCAGAAATGTTAGCCAATTATGATTTGATTAGGTGAGTATTCCCATATATTTCCAACAGACTTAAAAGAAATTAATTTCCTGCAAAACTCTATATATCTGCTTTCTGTTAGTATGAAAAAATAAATGTTATACCTCATAAGTCAGTAGTAAAATACATTAATTTTAATATTATTAAACAGTTATGAATTTTGTATAGAAAAGCAGAACATCAGCCAATTTCCTTGACTTTTTTATCAGCTATGTGAAGGAAAACTCAAACAAAAAAAATGAAGTTCGAATAAACCCGAAGGTCAAAAATAGATATCTTTTGATTATTTTTCCCTTACTATAAGATCTCTTCTGCTGATTTGAAGAGGTTACCTAGGAGAAACAATGTATAAAAGTCTGTCTTCAGATCTCTGATAGGAAATCCCCACTACAGCAATAAATATTATTATTATGGCAGGCAATTGGCAAGCTACCTTGATCATGATAGTCCCTGGCTGACAATCACACAAAAGCGAGACCAGAAAGTATATCTTAAATGTTTCAGCACTTGGGTTTTCCTAACTACTTCTTTCAAGTTCTTTATGAACAACTTGTATATAGATCAAAACATGCTAATTTCATCATTGCTGGCCAGCATCATAGAAGAATCATACAAAAACATATGGGCATACTCACCAACTTTTTAAGCAACCAAACCTTTCATAGAACTATTGAAGTTTCTTCATGAGATAAAAGAGTTTTGCTGGTTTGAAACAATAGTACCTCTTCTTTTAATATGAAAACTTATGTCGTTCACCATCTGTTGCCTTTTCATTCGAAACACTGTCAAGGGGATGCCTAAATATGCAAAGGTAGCAAGGGCCACTACATTGCACAGCCAAGACAGGTTTGGGTTTTGATCGTTAATGCACTAATTGCCCAAGGCAACATACATGATACCTGATTATAAGATGTACCCTATTTTTGCTCTCTTGAGAGAGATTTTGGAAAAGCATTGCTGAGCTGCAAGAAGTCTGTTTCAGAGATGCTCAGAGATAGGGAATGCATCCTGAAGAGTCACCTAAAGAACATGAGGGCAGATAGAACACCTTAAGACATACACTGCTAATAACCTAGAATTAGATGTCTTAAGCTTTTCAAGGTGTATATGTTATGAAGAAAACTACAGAAATGTCTTACTGCTGTTTGCCTAGCACCATCACAGAATGGAGAACACTTTACATAGTTAAGATTAGCAGACACGTTCCTAGACAAAAGAATTTACCTCCTCATTACAGTAAGTTTGAGGAGTTAACTGAGGTTACAAGACACAAAACCACAACCACTGCACAAATGTGGGTATCTTAGACTCAATTTTTAGTAATAACTCAAATGCAATGTGGTGATTGTAATGGTACTTGAATACAGCCATAGGACATTTCTAGTCAAATGAGAATTTCATACTGTATGAGACAATTTCATAGTGCACCTTACAGCATTCAACAATCACAAGCCCAAAACTAACCTCAGGAGACTTAATGAGTTTAGAAAAAGTACCCATGGCACCATGACCTAAAAGAGAAATTGTGAGTGGGTGGGTACTATGCCACACAGGGTTTAGTGTTTATAGTTTCTAGGTTATACATGTTAAAAGTTAGCAAAGGGATAGATCATTTTAATAGGCCCATTCTGGATCAGGAAAAAACTCTTAACAAATTTACATAGGTATATGTCTTATAAGACTGTTCTGCATTTGCTTAGCTTAATGATTAATTAGACATATTGTCCCCTTATAGGTGATGAAATTGAGATATAAAGATTAAATAGATAGGCCCAAGGTTGAATAGCTAGAGGAAAAGTCAGAACAAAGAGCAGAGTGCTGTTCTGACTTCTCATGCTGTCACTGGATTATGCTAGTTTTCAGAAAGAGTAGGTGGCCAAAGTAGTGCCAAATCTAGGAGATGAAGACACAGTCTTTGTCCAGGTGAAAAGAGAAAGAGTTTTTGATTGGAGTTCAAAACTTAATAATCCACCTGATAAGTAGGCTCTCTAGTAAGGAAGACTTACTAATTGTGACAATCTTCTCAGTTTGCAAAAAGTCCTGAGAATATCCTCCTTCTGTAATTTCACCCCCATCATATTTATACCAAGCTTCCATCCACATATCTATTAGAAAAAGAAATTATGTTTTCTGACTCCAGGAAACTAGAAGATATAGAATCAGCATTAGCAGAACATTGGCTGCTAATATTACTTAATGCTTTTATCCGGAAGCTTCGGTACAATAGAGGTCAACTGGAATTAGAGATGGATGGAAGATCTTGCATGAATAATAAAGAGACAAACATGTCCCCTGAAACAGTCAACAACTGAGAGTGTTATTGCCAGAAACAAAGGAAACTCCTGTAACTAATTTGAAAAGCATCTTTCATAAATAGATGCTACAGTGGATATATATATATTTAAAAGATTACATTTCAGAGAAAAATGTTACTTGAGTTATATTCGTAAATCAATTAACACTCCTGACTTGAAGACATCCATGAAAGTAATATGTGGGTTATAGTATTTTAAGTGGGAATAAAATATGATTCAATTTTCCCATAACTAGACAAAATATATAAACAAGGATTTTACCACAGGAAGATTTTTACTAAGTTTACTGTCAAAAGACTGCCTAACACTCTTACTCCTCTCCCCAGGAATTGCATTTACAAGAGACTTGCTATAATAAGAGAACATTACCAATAGCATTTTTTGATATATTTAAAATACAGAGAGATACTGTCACCACTGCTTTAAATCAGTATTTTTTTCTTTTTCCTGAACTTCCAGAATGGTTCTACTGTCTTATCATGTTGCAGATGAAACAGTTATTTTGGCAACCTGCCAAACGCTTTCTGTTTGAAACTTAATATCTCTCCAACTGGTAATAGAAGTAACTGTTTGACCTCTTCCCTGTGTGGATTTTTTTCTTTTCCTGTTTGTGCACAACTTATTCATAAAGATGTCATGGTTAAGTATGTCCCACCTGAGAAACTTCTACACCTTTCTGTTTTCTCCCTATGAATCTCTGAATGTTAAGAACCCATACAGGATTGTCAAAACTTCTGCAAAACTTTGTTTCAAAAACTGAGTTAAAACTAATGCCATAAACCAAACTTCCCTGATCACCAATTTCGCGGTACATAACAACTTCAGAACATTCTCCTTCTCTCTCTAGCAATGCATTTATTGCCATGTACTGAGACAAGCACATGTACATCCAGATGTACACTGACACTAGGTACCCTAACAGCAACAATTCCGCCACAGAAGGTGAACATACTACTACTGCTAAAGAAATTGTTTTGAGAGAAATGTCTGATAAAGTGTAGGTTTATGTAGACATCCAGGAATGGCTGAATTCCACTATCATGTTCTTCAACTGTGAAATGTATAATTCTTTTCTGCCTCATAAAAGGAAATAGCCCAGAGGAGAACTGATAGAGGAGAATGCCCAGAATATACATCTGTCTTATTCTCCTCCCAATGCACAGAAAATGTGGTACTGTCTTATCTCACGCAGCTGTTGTTATGTCCATATAACTTGAATCTTCAAATGGATCCATTACTAAAAAAAACACCAAATAATTGCAGAGATTTGAACAGTTATGAAGTGAATAATTTTTCTTATATGAAAAGTGAAAGAACAAATATGGTAAAGACCTGCAAAAGATCTCCTTACCAATAGAATCTCCATATAGCAAGATAAGAAAAACTTAAGCATCCTACCACAGTGTTCTCAGTACCTGACACAGGCTTGGTCCAGTACACTAAGGCAATAGTAAAGATTCATTTATGGTATATGAAATTGTCTTACCTCTGTTTAGGTCTTTGCTGTATGGAAAAAGGAGTAAGGCAAACCTAATGGTTTGCAGTGGTATAACTAGAGCCATGGCACAGTAGTACTATTAAGATAACATAAGCAGATAAGAATAAATAAATCACAAACATTGCCCTTATAGCTGCTGCTAAAGGCCTGTGTTCAGGTAAACTTGACAAAGTTACTGAAGCTAGAATGGATGGCTATGAAAAAAAGAGTTAACAAAGCACATCAAGAAATTAAAGTAGCTGGAAATGAAAGCTGTTATGAATATGTTAAATGACCCTCACATGCCAGAAAGTAAATTCTGCCCAACCCTGGAGTGCTACCAGAATGCATGGTCACACCAGTGATTTGGACTTTCAGATAGAAGCAGTGAAGGTGGCTGTTACACCTGAGTATGAAAGGTAATATCAATAAGCTCATGATAGAAAACACAAAGATATGGACAGGAACAAACTGCTCTAGGCAAACACAAATGGCTCAGATGAATAAAAGGACTGTGCACCTTTTAGACTAGCTGTCCACTTTTCCCGATTATATAAGTGCATCTAATAAAAAATACCCATTTCCAGAAGGATTTGGGTTCTCCTACATCCAGTAACTATTACGACTGAAAAACTTCCACAGAAGACTGTTAAGAATTCTATTTTCTGCATTAACAGAAGTAACAATTTCACTCCAAGTAAGCTCAGAAGTCAAGGTTCCTCCTGGATTTCAGAAAATATTCTGTATGGCCAGTATATTATTTCTGACACAACTTGGAAAAGAGAACAATGAAACCCAAAATATATGAAGAAATACAGAACTGGCATGGAGCACTCAATTTCCAGCCTACTCAGAGATCAAAAGGCCAAGTTTTACAGCTAATAGGAGAATCCATGGGAAGCAGAAAGTGGGGCTGCAACTGCTACACAAACTGTATGCTACACAAACCTTGATTGGTTCACCTTCCCTAGGGAGAAAAAAAAATAAGCAAAGGCAGAAATGGGGCAGTCAATCATGCAGGGATTTATTTCAAGATGTGGCATTTTCTCTGCTTTCAGATACTTCCTCTGAACCTTGAATAATGTCATCTCCTTCTGATTACCCTCTTCACAGTATTAAGAGCAGTCCACAGCTTTCAGATTGATAGAGTTATGCAAAATGTAGTGAGTGCTAAACTAGATCATTAATTCTACTGGTTAAACAGAACAAACTTCTCCCTCTATCCTGTTGGGCTTTCTGCAGTGGGAATGAAAACCACACACAAAAAACCCAAACAACTGACAACTAAAGCTATTAGTCTATTAAAATGTGAAAAGAGATAGTTTTAGGTGTTGCTTTTGCATCCACCATTTTCAAACCAGAAAAATGTTAAATGCATCTGAACATCATGATGGACAAAATTTAACAGAGCAAATAAATGCTGCAAGCAAAATGAAATAGGAAAACTCAAGGTATTTCTTCAATGGCAATACACCAGAACTAAAAAGGAGGCTGTGACAGCTTTTCAATGGTCTGGAGGTTTTGTACAGTCATTCATCACCACAGTACCTGCTCCATTACATTTTGTTCAAGGATTATTTGCATATATCTAATGCAAATAATGGGGCAAGCATATATCACTCTTGTTCATCTATATGTTGGGTAGGTGTTTGGATCCAGAAGTTTCAGGCAATTATTCACCATTTAAAGTTGTCCTCAGTTACTATTGTGGAGATCCAAAGAAAGATAACTCTTACTGGTATGGTTAAACACTGAGTGTTTGCCAGAAACCCATGGGAATTATAACCTGAGCAGCAGCTACTCCTTTTTTACACAACTTACATGGAACAAATTACTTTTCCAGATACAGAAAAAAAAATTTTCTATTTAAAGCATATACTTTTGTCTTTAGCTATTGATGTATTACTGATGGGACTCAGCGTCACCCATAAAATCATTAAGTTAAATTGAAGTCCATTACAACATTATTTTACTAAGCTATTTTCGATGCACTGTAGATCTTCCTATTTTTCAGAACATTTAAATGAAATATTTAACCTTAGTAAGTTACATATTGCTAACCACAAAGCACTGAAACATGCTTTTGCGGACCTGCACTGCATTTCTATTTGGCAGAGAGTAAAATGAATTTGTCCACAGTCTGTCAGTAATCTATGCTCATCCACTTCTCACTACAGGTTGGAAGAAGTTCTGGTACAGCAATGGTTCTAGCAAGTGTGCTATACACTGGAAAATGTTTTTCATTAATACCTTAATTTTATATAAATGGTGCATGTGCAGTACTTGAACCATATACAATTCCATAAAATTGAATGAAACAGTTATCTTGAGCTGGAGCCCACTGGGAGCATTGGCTCTGAAACATGAGACCACCTCTGGTACAGTACAAATACTGTTGCCCTCTCCTGAATTGCCTTTTCTGTAGTCCTTCTCCTAGGCCAACCTTGTCCATGCAGGTGGCAATCATCTGAGAGCAAGCTTCAGCAGCTTTAGGTCTAAATCATATAGGGTCTGTCATTAACCCTTAGTATTCTTGCAGAGAGCAGACTTTCCCCTCAGTTAATATGCAGATGAGTTTGTGCTTCATAACTGACAGTTCCGAATTGAATTAGTGCAACATATCTGTTGTGTACCTGGAACTAGCACAGAGACACAGCTCATTCTTGTCCTGACACTTTTCACAGAAAAACTTATGCTGAAAGTATTCCCTAAATGGGGAATCGAGATAAGGAAGTTGTCTTCTTATGCTTCTCTGTATTCAGTGGAGAAGCAACCTTCACTTACGGAAGCTTTTCATTCAGCAATATCAAAAACTTCATACTCTGAACTTGTTTCCCCTTAAGCATATTAATAAGAAATATAATTAAAACATTCTATATAGTGATGAGAACCCTATACAAAAATTTTGAGTAATACAGAGAATAGCAGGAACCCTTTGGCAAAAAACTATCAAGAATGTTGTGATTTGAATCAAGATTTGAAGAGCTAATACTACTTTTTCTTTCAAGGTAACTGCAATACATTCTTCACAAGTTTTGCAGGGTTGAAATGTTACACATAGTGTGCTAAGAGACTCTCAATTTAAAAATAACAGTAAACCAAATAAAGTGAAATAATTTTTAATTCCCTTTTTAAATGTGCATTTGAATTTCATACAGATCTGTAAGGCACTCTTCATTGGTAAAGAAAATTAAACATTCTTTTCCAAATAAAGACAGTTACAAGGCAATGGTATGTGCATAAAATATAAACTTATCTGTAACTGATAAGCAATGAAATATGAATGTTCAGATTTTGAATGCTTTTCTGTGTAATGTCACTTCTGTATCATGACTCTATTCAGAGTAAATATTGGCACTGTAAATGATTTCTCGTTGGGGTTAGGGGTTGTATTCTCTTCATATCCCAGTAAAAAATAAACTCTTTAATAAATAAATATATAAAATAAATATATGCTATCTGGAAATGTATAAATAGGTCCATCCTGGAGAAAAGTTCCAGCTCTAAATACGATGTATTGACATCTAACGTCCATCACTAAAGCGGAGCCAGTAAAACTTCATATGCAGTTCTCAGGATTTATTACTATTTTACAGTACATTTCTTTCTGTTTCTTCCTGCCGTTGTGTCATTCATAGGATGTAGGCAGTTCTTTGCTAATCTACAGACCACAGATAATCCAGACAAAATTTCCAAGAGTTTGTTATTTTTAAAAAAGTCACACTTCCCTCTGGTTACTGGCTACCAAACAAATCACAAGTTTCAAGGAGGTTGGTCCACTCTCAGCTTTAAGGTTTTGTCTCCTAAATCCAAAGGTTAGAAAACAGAGGTTTGCCTTCACAAAGTAGCTTCTTTGCATCCAACATCCTAGACCTCTGCAGGTTCCTCATGCTCGCATTGCCAGGAAAGCAGGGGCAGCAGCTCCAGTTTGGGTCTTTTCCAAAGCTGCTTCCTTCTTCAGCTGTATCCTAACACATCTTTATACAGTTCTGGAACTCTCTCAGGATCCACAGGCCGGGGCAAGAAATGTGTGAATTTCTGGTGTCTTTTGGACCTTGTCCCATCTCTGGGAGTACCATCTTTGTTAAGTGCTACAAAGTATCGCCGCCCTGAATCTTCATGTTTGTACACATTGGATGAGTAAGTGTTGTACCAGTTTTCCTCAAACTGTTCCCTGAAGATGCATTCAGAAGTTAGTTTCTCCTGCAGAAAGAAAGAGCAAAGAAAAATAAGTTAAGCTGTCACTAGATATCTGAAGACATGAAAAAACATATGATAAAAATAAAATAAACAAAATGCTTAAGGCTTTGTGTAGCCTTACTGTTCATTTAACTGTCAACAAACCAAATGCAAGGAGATTATGTGGACCTGACATCAAGTTTGGAAACCTAGACCTATAAGTATACAATTTTAGATTTAAACATGAGTTAGATAACACTCACTTAAGAAAGCATTACTTATTTATTATTTAATTAAAATTCATCAGACTTCCAGGAACTATATTATGTAGAGTTCTGTCTCACTACTATTCTAGAAATGAGATTTGGTGGAGGGACTCGGGTACACTATAACATATCAGGAAGGTAGGTATTTCCATATGTTCTTTGTGATGTGCATCACTTCTCACATTTTCAACTGGAATAACCACAACCAAAGTGGAGAAACAGAATATTTTCTCTCAAGATGTTTTAAAACCTGAAAAGAATAGAGTAGGACTGATAGTATTGTAAAAATCTATTTTGTTGAAGTTATTTAACAGATGCAAATCAACTGTCACGAGTACAAGCTTATTTTCATTCTTAAACACAAATATTCCAGTTGGGATCTAAGATATTGCCAGTACTCTTGCACCATTCAGATTTTTCAAATAACAGTGGTACTTCTTTGTGACATATGCTATTATGCTCTTTTCCCCAGCATTTGCAACAATGCTGTCATGTTGTAAACTTGGTACCTGGAAGCACCACCTGATGATTTTTAAAGGAGCATTTAACTATACATAAAGTAAGCCAGGTACTATATTAATTGTCGTTTATTTGTTCAAACTATCCTTCTAACTTTTTTCCAGTTGCATTTTATGTTTTTGATGAGAGAGTATGCACTATGATACATTTACAGAATTCATAAAATAAAATTAGATAGTACATAATGTAAATGTTGTTCCAATAACTGATTTAATTTACCTATTTTTGTCATTATTTAAGAGGAATATCTCTTTTCAGTTCTCTTCATTTAGGATAGAGAAACTTTTCCCATCAAATCTTTAGTATCCAAAGATACTGTATACTTCAAAAATATGCTACACATTTGAACAGGAAAAAACGTTGTGTTTTGAAAGCTGAGATGCTAGTTTCTTGAGGAGTTTGTATAGTGTTAAGAAGTGAATCAAAACCTCAAGATGTATGAGCTGACATGGATGTGATACTTACAGAGCCATAGAGTTCTCCTTTCTCATTCATTCCAAGGTAAAGGCCACTGTCCACGCCTCTAATACTGACCAGTCCCACTGCCACACTGATGAATTCAAGGATACCTGGAAGAAAAAAAAAAGGATTGCTTTAATTCATTTCGTAAGCACACAATACATACCGTCCAAAAACACAATTGAAAACAAGAAAATGTACATACTATAATAAATGTGGTCTACTTTCTCTGAAATTTCAAATACTATATGGAAATGCACTCAACATTCACAGGAAAGCAGTTCGAGAAGCCTCATCTAGGAACACGAATCCTACATTATTTTAGAAACTTTTTTTTAATGTTGAATATAAAAGGATTTTATTCAGCACAAGGCTAAAGCCATCAGTACTCTGCTGTTGGAATCTAGAATGATTGTACACTATTTGCTAAACTGCCTATTCAAACACTGGAAGATAGGATTGAATTACCTGAAATCATACTTTACTTCTATAGAGTTATCTTAAAAAAACACATCCATTATTAGATCATTTGAATGGAAATCAAAGTACAGATGGGAATTTCATATCTACCCACAGAAAAAAACCCCGTATTTGCCAAACATCTTATCTAGCATATGGGCCCACACCTCTTGACACAACTTGCTGTCTTCAGTACAGGCTTTTTAAGTATATGAAATGTGCTGCTTTTTTTTTGCTACTGTTTGGATTACAACATTATTTATATTACATTTGCCCAAAAATGTAATATATATTAATAAAATAAAGTATTTGAGAGATGAGGTACTATTTGAAGCCTGAATTTGGCAAGGGTAAGCCAACATAACCAATTGATATGCACAGATTACAGTATATACAAAACATGAAAGAAAGGGAACGTGTGAACTGGCTTTTTGGAAGTTGTTAACAATGTAAACAAAGCCTCAAAAAGAAGTTGTGCTAGAATCATGCCCAAGATTTTGCTGTTCAGCAATTAAACCACAAAACATTAAAAAAAGATCTGAATCTAAGGTAAGTAATTTTAAATAAGGCATTTGATTATGACTTTTTGTCTACTTACTATTTACGATTTCAGGACAATTTTCACTCTCAGACAAATGGACTGTCCAGACTATGCAATAATTTAAAATGTTTTGAATTTTAATTCAACTTTGGCAGGTTTCTTAGTTATATTAAAAACCACAAGAAAATAATAAATCCTTTGCAAAGAGTAAGCATTAAAAACTCTTATCACACATAAATCATCCTAGTTTTTCACTTGCTAAAGCAAGAAGTCCCATAAAGCAGGTGGAGGTATTTTGTCTTTCTGATATCACTTTCAAAGCCACCCTTTTCCAAAACTATAATAAGCAGGTGATACAACCCACAAAGAAACCAGATCAGACAAACTTACTGAGAATAGCAGTAGAATAAAGGTAGTACAACACTAAAAAGCCCAGTAAATGTTAGATCTGGGGCTAACTTGATTTTCCTTTTAAAGCAAAGATTTACTTCATGTTTACAAGCTGTAGGAAAACTTCCTTCTGAGAAGATCTGTTTGACTACCGTTTTTCTACTTCTTAGAACATCCATGTGTTATAAAAGCAATTAAGAGCCATTTCAGCAGATTGTTTTGACTATGGGGAGTATGTTAGGAAACTCTTTAATCACCTTTTTAGGACTGCTAAATCAATACACACCAAAAGTCACGTGTAGTTGACAAAAGGAGGTTTGTTCAGATGTCCAGCTTCTACAACTAATATTTAGGTTTTACTCTCATATCTCAGGAAGCATTTACTTTTGAGGGTTGTCTTCACCTCTTTTGGGTTTATTGACAGAGAAACCTGACTGGGAAGCATTTTAAGCATTTGAGCAAAGAGGCATTTTAGGCTCCTCAGCTTCAACGTTCAGTCCTGTGAATGCAGCCTAAGTATCAGCCTGCCCAGGTCTGTGACCTATACTATTCTACAAAGACTCAAGAAGCTCGACACCTATAGCGAATAGAAAAAGGATCGGCCTGACTCGCGACTTTTCCCACTCCACTAAACCTGCAAGCACATGCATGTGCTTATAGATCCCCAGCATAGGCTGAGCAAAGAATACATGCCCATCTCCTGGCTCTCATGGGATGTGCAACCCTCCCTCGCTACCTTGCCCTTGTGCAAACCCCATGGGCTAATGCCAAAGGGGTACTAATGCCGGTACTGAGGGCTCATCCACCTGCCTCAGCATCACCAGTATCACACCTCTCTCCCAAGAGCACGACTGCTCACGTCCAGGTACACAGAGACTCGTTTACACGCAGACACAAACACACAAACCAGCACCCGCACGGACACGCACCCGCGTGTGGTAGCGCGCACACACACGCACACGCCGGGGCCATATCGCCTACCGAAGAGACTGTGGTCCTGGCGGGTGCCGCGCACGCTGCCGTCGGGCAGGATCTGCAGGTGGAAGCCGGTGCGGCAGTACAGCTGCCGCCGCCGCAGGATGCCCTGCAAGTGCGCCAGGTCCGCCGCCGCCGCCGCTGCCGCCGCTGCCGCGCCGCCGCGGGCCGCCCGCTCCGCCGGGGCGCGCCGGTCCCCGAGCAGCGCCGGGCGCTCCCCGGCGGGCGGCAGCAAGAAGTGGGCACCCACCGGCTGCCCCAGGCCGTCCAGGCCGCCCAGGAAGCCGCCCACCTCGGCCAGCGGAGCCATGGGGGCGCGGGGCGAGCGGGCTAGGGCGCGGCGGCGGCGGAGAGCGGCTGCCGGCCTCTCCCGGTGGGCATGTGGGGGTGCGCCGCGGAGCCCCAAGCATGGGGAGCCGGCAGGGCCGAGCGGAGCCGAGCCGTGCTGAGCTGAGCCAAGCTAAGCCGAGCCGAGCTGAGCCGAGCTGGTGCGAGCCAGGCAGCGGGGTGCTGTTCATACGCCCCGCGCGCGTGTATATATGTACGGCGGTCCCCTGACATATGCTAATGAAGGCGCTGCGGGGAGGCCGCGTTTGAAATTGTAAACCAGCTCCAACTCCGCTCGCACCTTCCTCTGATCTGCGCTGACGGCGGGGAGGGGGCTCCGGGCGCGCCCCCGGCGCGCAGCCGGGCACTGACGGGCGCGCACACGCGCGGCGCGGGCGCGGCCCCGGCGCGGAGCGGGCAGCGGGGGGCGGGCGGGAGCGGGTCCCGGGCGGGAGCTGGCGGAGCATTACGTGGACAGGTGCAAGGAGAGGCAGGAGGGAAGAAGGAGAAAGGGCGTTACCTGAGGGTTAGACCTGCCCAGACACACATGAAAGAAAAAAAACAAAGATCTGACAGTTTTACTCCTTGTTTCTAAAACGCTAATAAAATGTACATGCATTACCCTTCCCTTTTATCACTTCAACTACAAGGACGGGGATTTCTAAAGAAATTGGCATAGTCAAGGAAGGTGTTTTCCCCTTTGCAAATTCTCCCTCACGTTTAATTTATCATTAATGTGACATGAAACTGATCTATAGCGTTTGGGTATTGACAGGAGGTCTTAAAAACATAAATGGGCAACTCATTGCTTGCAATAAATATTTTCAAAACTTGCCGAGAAAAAGAAAGAAAGATTGAGAGGTGGCTCATCTAATCCATCTTCTTTGGGGTTTTGCATCCGGCCCATAGCCAAAGTCTGGGAACATCACAAATTAGCAATATCATCTACTGAAAGTTCCCTGCTGTCTTTCCACAGCGTTTTGAAACAGTTTGGCACTTTGCTGTCCTGTTCGAGATGAGCATATGCTTTTTTTTTATCCCCAAATTAGAATAGTTCATGCATATAAATGCATTGGTGGAACACATGCTCATTCATTATCAGCAATGGTAAAACAACGTTATATTAAATCTAAGAGCTTAACTTTTGCTATCTTTCCTGTTTTTTCTGTAAGGTCTAATGAATTTTAGGGCTGAAATGACATGACCCATCTTAGCATTTAAGAACGCAATGCAGTTCCTTGCCTATGTTAAAACACAGTATTAGAGTATAAAATGCAAAGATCTTTCATAGTTAATTCTTTCAAAAGTTCAAGAGAATCACTTGGCAGTTTAAGGTTTCATTTAAACAAAAAAGTTGCACAGAATCATAAGAGATTAGTTCTCCCATCTTGCTTCGTGGTCTTTTCAGTCACAGTCTAAATCTGAGAGATCAAATGGATTTGATTGCTTACCTTTATTTGCTACGGAGAGTATAGGGCTAATTAATTGGCAGGTGCTTTAAAGCAGGTAATGCTACACCTTTTCATCACTGCAGTCCTAAGTACTGCCCCTGTGTGCACCTGAATTATAAAAAGGCTGCTTTAAAGCAAGTGATTTACTGTGGAAGGATTTAAAACTGAAAAAATTAATGCTAAATACAATGATCAGATAAATCACCTCAGAAGAGAGCACAGGCAGACCTGCTCTGAAGGCAGTTACAGATAGATGTTATATTATTTTACCTTTTAGATAACAGGAGCCTGTCATGTGGTGGGACCCAAAAATCCACCATAATCGAGATTTCAAAGCACATCTGTGTAAACATTATCACATCAGTGTAAAACATCAACCAATGAGCTTTCTCTTTGAAGCAAATCTACTTAATTGTAGTGCTAAATCAAAGAAATAGATCAAAGCTGAATAATCTATATGGCACCTATTTCTCAAGTAGCCTGTACACTGATTACTCAAATATACCTAAAACGTTTGAAACACACATCAAGTATTTTTATTGACATGACTGGCAGGTCAAGATGAAACTGCTCATCACAGCTGCTGAGTTGCAGTACATGCACTAGGATGGTACAGCTGAATGGAGGAGGTATATTCTTCTCAGCCTAAAGATGCTCCTGTACAGGTACTGTTCCTGGGTCCAAGAAGAACCTTCGAGTCCTACAAACAGTATAGGGGTTTTCTGGTCAGATGGCACCACTGTCTCCAGTAGAGAAGGATGGCTTTTTTAAAAAAAAAAATCTTCAGCCATCACACATTGAAAGACCCTTATGGCTAAATCTTTCCTGTTATATAATGGAAACATTTAAAGTAGAGTGGAATACACAACATCGATCTTTTCCGAGTGGAGTCTTTAATGTCTGGGCACTAAACCGGTTATGCTGTTCTATAAAGTACCAGAAAAGAAACAAAAAGATAAGATTTTTTTTGTGTGTTTGCACTAGTCATGTGACAGGAAAAGATAACGCTAAAGATTTTTTTTTTGCACCTTCTGAGACTCTACCATGGGAAGTTAAATAATTTGGAAGAGAGTTTTTACAAGAGTACATAATTCAACTTAAAGTATACAGTACAATCTAATCAACTCTACATATACTTCCTAGAGACGGCACTTTCAATGTCATTGAACAAATACATATGTGGTTGAGTTTTTATTTCCATAGCAAGTAGTTCTGGCTTCTAAAGACAATATAATTACTGTATATTTACCAAGAATAGCATGTTGTCATAAGCAAAATCTGGTGCCTACAAAGGGAGTGGACAAAGCAAGGGACTGCAATCTTTCACAGATAGTCTATAGATAGATAGATAGATAGAAAGAGAGAGATATCTATGTATCTATAAAGATCCTGGTTGGTATAAAACTGTATGTCCTGCAATTTATTGCACCTTTATTAATTTTAGAACTCCCTTACAACACTGCTGTGCCAGCCATAAATTTTTAATGACATAATAAAATACTGTGAGGGTTCATGAATACATGAGAAAGAAAACACTTGGCAGAACAAAAACCATGAAGTATAACATAAAAGGGTATGTCCAGCTACAGATACCTGGGTATCACGGTCAGTTCAAGATTCTTCCTTGATTTGGACAAGAAAACATGGTTGGCTGCTTTCAACAAGGCAAGCAAAACATGCAGAAGTTGCAAGTGCCTTTCTGAGCACTGCAAATCTGAGTGAAACAAGGTGTATTTTTGCGCAGAATTTACTAGAAAGAACAGAACCTTTTCCAAGGCTCCATGTACAAATCAGGTCATGATGATCAAAAGCTTTTAAAATGCAATACACGTAGATTTAAAAAACATTCACAACTTTCTCTTCCGAACAGATACAGTTGCAGGTATGTATGCATACATGTATATATAAGTATATCTACCTATTTGCAAAAACTCAAATGAGAGAAAAACTATGCTGAAAAAAATTCTTTTCCTATGGAAAGCGAGTTCTGCATTTCTTACACCTTCATTTCTTTTATTTCTTTAAATTAAATCAGAAATTCATAGGGCTTTTTAAGATTCTTGATTTTTTGTCCATGTTTTCACGGACACACATGAATAAACTCCTGTATAAGCAGAATGCGATGGAGAAGCTAGGTAGCAAGCACACATTTACATGGTTACATCCAGTGAGAATAGATCGTTTCCATATATCAACATTCAAATGCCTCCTTTGGCAGCTTTTTTATTAGTTCTCTAAGTGAATCATTGGATTAAAACCACCTTGATTTATTTAAATTACATGCTTTCTGAATCTGTGCATAGAAGATGTGCAGGCAGCTTATGTTTTTTGACTTGCTGCACAAATAAATTTTGCTCTTGTTCCTGAGCAAACAGCTCACCAGGGAAGTTCTAATATATCCAGGTGTAAGTAGCTGCAGATGTGTATTGGATTTTTTGAAGTGAAAAAAATTTAGCCTAAAGGTGTTATTGAAAAGTCATTAAAATGTGTCTTACCAATTTCAGGGAAACAATGTGAACAGGGAGATAAATCATGGTTCATGTCCACACTTTACATGATTGATGAGCTCCTAATAGCTTTACTTTGGGACACTACATTGACCAAAAGTGGTTTCTTTCCCAGCCAAACAGAAAAAGTAGGCTATTTGAAAAAGGTAATGGTATTGGTGAATGATGTCTCCTAATGAGGCAGCTAGAACTGAAAAGATTTGAGACACATTCTACAGAATTTTACAGACTAGATGGTTAGTCATGTAACTGCAGGAAAAGTACTCGAGTTTCAGTCATATTAAGCATCTGAAACTATTATTGCCTTGACACCTACATATTGGCTTTTAGTCATTTAGTACACAGATATAACTCAGATTTGGAGACGACTTTTGACTGGGAATCATACATACAAAGAAAGTACTATAAAATAAAGCTTAGATAAAAAAAATAAAAAAAAAGTTTTTGGCAGATGGGAATAATGAAGTCAAGGGAATTACTTGAGGGATGAATTTGCTTACAGTATTCTAAAATATTGAAAGAAATGCAGTAAACCTGTCATTCAGCCCAGATACCTGCCTTTCCAGCTGTAGCTCTGAGGAAATTCAACCATGGCCATGCTTAGAGTTGCATGATCTGACAGACTGTCTGTTGACAAACATGGCCACACTTTTCCCTTGATACAGTATCACTGTGTCACTGAAATGTTTTTTAGAATATGAAAATGCACAAGAGTGTCTTAAAGCTATTGAAATGAGTTATGGTTTGTGTATTTTCCAAAATCTTTTTCATAATAATATACAAAGCCATCAAAGACTTAGGGGGGGAAAAAGGATAATAGGCTGAAACTTGGGAAAAAAGTTATGTACAAAAGAAAAAGACTGAGGCTCTACCTGGCCATTGCAAAAAAATGCCATACAGTGTGCTATGTCTTGAAGTGTTTGTTTGCAGCTTATGAAGTTTCAAGGAAACCTAGGTGGTGATGCAGGTTGCACCATGGAAGAATGGCCTAATATGAAATGCCTGACGAAGTGTATCGTCCATCAGCACCAGGTAGGGACAAAAGACCACGCTCATCTTTCACCACTGGTCTTTAACTACTGCTTGGTTATGCTAAGGAGGCTACCTGCCACCAAGAGTATTTATCAGAGGAGAGGCTGCCGACATGGCAAAGATACATCTGCTGCGTCGTGCGGCACACTCCCTTGGGAGCACGGCCCTGGAATCACGCGGTCAGGCTCTAGAGCACGTTACCGAGGACCCACGGCACACCCGCCAGCTCTGCCCGCAGTCGCGGCAGTTCCCACGCATCCCCTTTCCCAGGCACTTTGGCTTGAACTGGGCGGATCCTGGGTCGTGCCCGTTCTTCGTGTTTGGTCTGACCACCTCGTATCTCCACTAACTTGGCGGCGGCCCGCCAGTGGCACTGCACATCCCGCCGCGCACTGCTGCCTATCCCTGGAGCCGGCAGCCGGATCCCGGCGCGGTGCCCGCGGGGCGCCCGGTGGCGCGGGCGGGGCGGGGCCTGCCGGGGCCGCTCGGTTCCCCTCCCCTTGCCCGCTCTCGCGAGGCTTCTGCCGGCACCGGGGGCTCGGAGCGCCCGGCGCTGGGGCGGAGGGGGCCATGGCCGCCCTGCGCTCCCTCCTGCGGTGGCGCCGCCGCCTGGGGCTCGCGCCCGGCGCTCCGCCGGCGCGGCGGCTGTGGGGCGGCGACGGGGTCGGGCCGGCGGGGCCGCGGCGGTGGCGGCGGGAGCTGGGCTTGGCGGCAGCGGGGGCGGCTCTCGCCGGGTACGCAGGGTACCAGCTGTCCGAGCGCCGGCGGGAGCCCTCCCGGGAGCCGGCAGGGGCCCGGGCGCTGCTCCCTATCCCCGTGGCGGCCGCTGCCAAGGAGACGGTAGGTGTGTGCGCGTCCTTTCGCAGCGGGACCGTGTCTGCCAGGGGCGGCCGGCCGGGGGGGCGCTTCCCGGGCTGTGGCGCAGAGGTGACCCTGCGTGGGGCCGGCCCGGGGCCAGGAGGCGAGGCAGGGCCCCGGGAGGAGCTGTGACCCCTCGGGAGAGACGGGCTGTCACCGGAGCGCGGCGGGTAGCGGGCACTGACGCGCCTTGGCTGCGCCTCGTCTCTGGTGCTGTCCGAACCTTTCTTTAATAGAGAGTGCCGGTTTGCAAATGGAGCAGCTCAAAACCTGAGTTCAGCTTCTTTATACTTAGGACAGTTATCGATTTAGTATAAAATTTCCTGTAGAGTGAAAGGTTTACGCAGAGCTGCGTACAAAGTGACAGCATTATGACAAACAACGCTTCAGCTGAACTAGTTCAGAGAAAACACAGGTTGAGTAACCAGGGGTGACAAGAAACAGTTGGAGTTTACCTGGAAAATGAAGTGATAAGGGAGATACTCCGCACCGTGACATGCGTAACATGTGGTAATGATAGGGGTGGGGTTTTTTTCATTTAAAAATGTCAAGAGATGTGATTAGGCAGTTTGTCAGTATGGGATCTGCTAAGACTGGAAATCAGTGGTGCAAATGGCCTGCTTTCTGTATACCAAGTTTATTTTAAACTGTCTTTGGGAGCAGGGTCTACATTTTTGCAGCAGAGGCCTTGGTCTTAAGAATGAATGTTATCAGCCCTTTTGCCCTGTGTCATTAGCTGAAATGCAGATTCTGTCGGCAGCATCCTTTATGAAAGGAAGTTGAGCCAGGTGGTTTTGATTATTCATGTACTTGTTTCTTGAGTGTGTTACTGTGGCATAGAGGACTGAAGACAAACTCCTCCAGGTTTTCATACTGTTTTGATTTGACAGAACTTAACACTGTTTTACTTGGCTAGTCTTAACTCTCAGTCTTTTTTCAGGGGAAATATGGCTCCTGCACCCTAGAAAAGTCAATTCATTTAGTCGGATGTATAATTATGAATTTTCAGATACATCACTGTAAAAGGACTGAGGTTACAAATTTAGAATTAAGGTTATATTTTAATTCATGTAAAATTAAAAAATATGTAAAATGTATTTTCTATGTATACATGGGCTATTTTTTTGAAGACAAACACAGTTTTAAAGACAAACACCATGGTCTTATGTGGAAAACAGCTGTGAAACTTTTGGTCTGAGGTAGTGGGTTCCTGTGGTTTTTTTATTAGTGACTCTCGTGCTGCAAAAGGCTTGTATGGCAGTGGGGAAAGACCATAGTTTGAAAGCAGATCTAGATGGTGAACTACCAAGAGTAGTTTGACCATGAACTCTATCTGTGATCCGTTTATAATTGCCTTCTAGACCTATGATGAGCACCAACTCTCTCACTACAGATTTCTGAAACATCTCCAGAGATGGAAAAAAGGATGTGAATACTGTTCAAATTGCATTGAATGGTATTCATGGTAGTGACAATAACTTTTTTAATTCCTAATTTTAAGGGCTGAGCTTGTAACCTTAATAGAGTTTAACAGTTTAAAAAGCATAATAATGTTGGAAGTAGAAGATTCTGTTGTGAAAAATCATAAAAGTGTCAATGTTATTAGGATCAAGGCTGGAGCTCTTGGATATACTGCAGAGTGTGTTTAGACTAATGGCTGGAGGATGATAATCTGCAGCTTCTGTATAGATGAGTTTGATGGAACTGTGGTGCATGTTTTGTTAGGAGATTTTTACAATTCTGTCAAGTACTGACCAACAACGAATGACGAGGGTCAAGTATCTTGGGATTCTTTCTAGCTGCTTTTGGATGTTTCTTCTTTATTCCTGATGCATAAAGTCTGACACTGTTTTCTGGGGCTTTCGAGGTTTGTCCCTCCCTCACTTTCCCATTTCCCTAGTTCCCCCATCTCATTTCCTATCTCAGTCTGTGTTTCATTACACCAAAGCAAATAATGCAACAGCTTTTTTTTTTCTCCTCTATCCAAGCCACACTTTTCTGTTTCATCCTAATATTTCCACTTGTGTGTTTCTTCCTTATTCTTCCCTCTAGCAGCGTGCTTTTCCCAAATGCATTTGCTTAGACCACTGGAAGCAAGAAGTAGCTGGTATCTCTGCTGTCAGTGTCTTGGTAGAGAGATCTACAGCAGCTAGCTGGTGAAAGCAGTTACACTGTTGGTTTCTTGCATCACCCCTGGGGGACAGAATAACCTCTAAAAAAAAAACCTCAGTCCTGACACTAAAGTGACCAACCCCTGCAAGACCTGAAACCTTTAAATCTTTAAAACATAGACAGCCATAATGTATGGACTTGTATAAACATAGACTTGTCAGAGAGTCTTAAAAATTTTTAAGTGTTCTAATGTGGGAAAAAGGAATCTATCTCCTCCCACAGTTTTTTGTGTTCATTCAAAAAAAAATTGTTCTGAAACAGCAACTGAGAATGGATAATTTCATTTTTAATGGTTAACACAAAGTAAGTTTATAACTGAAAACAGTATCACAAAAAGTGATATTCAGTAAAAAAGTAAAATATTTAGATACTCAGAGTGTTTGCAAGGATTCAAGATAGCTGCAGCTGTCTCATCTATAACGTTGGGGTTTAACCTTGGCTAGCAGGCACCACACAGCCACTTGCTGACCCTCCCACAGTGGGATGGCAGGGAGAGCTGGTAGTGTAAAAGTGAGAAAACTAATGCGTTCAGATAAAGACATTTAACAGGCAGAGCAAAAGCCACACAAGCGAACCAAAATAAGGAATTCATTCACTGCTTCCCATGGGCAGGAAGGTGTTCAGCCATCCCCAGGAAAACAGGGCTCCATTACACATAATGGTGACTTGAGAAGACAAATGCCATCACTCCGAATGTGTGTGTGTCCATTTCCTCTTTCTTCCCCAAAGCTTTTATTACCGAGCACAATTACACTGTATGGAATCTTTCTTTGGTGAGTTGGGGTCAGCTGTCCCAGCTGTGTCCCCTCCCAGCTTCTTGTGCCTCCCCAGTTATCTTGCTGGTGGGACAGTGTGAGAAGCAGAATGAGCCTTGACAATGTGCCAGTGCTGCTCAGCAATAGCTGAGATATCTCTATGTTATCTACACTGTTTTGGTCACAAATCCAAAACATAACACCACACCAACTACTGTAAAGAAAGCCAAACTAAGTACAATATCTAGTCTTGAATTCCCATGTGTCTCTCTTGTTTCTTCAGAAGAATTTCTGTAAAAGTTTAATAAGTGAAATGGCCTTCTTGTTTCATCTAGGCAGCTCCAGCAGACAGCAGAACAGTTTTCTGATACCACCAAATACTAAAAAATGACAGTTAACCTAGTTTACATCTTGACTGTCAAAGAACAACTTTCTTTTCTGGCAGGTCACCTGCTTCCAGGTAATTTTCATATGGCTTGTGAAAGTATTCTGAGAGTTTACTGGTCCCAGTTAGTATCACTACGGTTGACTTTTCATGAGATTCTGTTACTGAGTCGAAATAATGCTTGGCAGTAATGATGGCATATTTAAGAATATAAGATTATCATATATATCTTGCTAGTTAGTTGCTTTGTCCTACTGCTGTCATCTAGGATTTATGGAACAAGTAAATTTTAAAGGGGCTTTTAGATTCCAAGAGTAATAGTGATGATTACACAGATGTTGATGCGACACTTTCTTGGCCAGTTCAGAAATTAGGCACACCATTTAACTGGAAAAAAAATGTGTTTGAGACTCGTAGAGAAACAATGTGTCAAAATGGTCTGCACATCTGTCCCCATGTTCAATGAGGCTTTTACAGTATGAAACCTGATGAGCAATAGATTTGTGAATTTATGTACAGATGAGTGAGAAGATGCTTTTTCTTAGAAGTCAAGTAAGCTATGATATGCATCACCAATATGGGGTGAGTGGTGTGGCAGGCATTTTGATCAGACAAAGATCATGTGATCAATGAAAAAGTATACTTGCTTGATCGAGCATATCATTGGAGGTGTTCTGGTGGAGAGTAAAATTTGTTACAGAAGCAGCATGAAGCTAAGCTCCCTACAGGATTACCTTTTCCCAGATGCTTTCTGAGAATAATTCCAGTCATGACAGCTTCATATGTGATTACCTTGAGTGAAATCTTGTACGCTATAATAAAGCAGCAGCTTTAATTCCAAGACTGCTGCCTCAGAATCAAAGTAAAATTCTGCACTGGGAGGTGCTGGTTTTGTGTCTGAAGGTTTTGGTGAAGACTGGAAGAACTCTGCTGGCTGACAGCTCCTTTAAAG
The DNA here is from genome assembly GCF_001604755.1 of Lepidothrix coronata. Classification (NCBI taxonomy): domain Eukaryota; kingdom Metazoa; phylum Chordata; class Aves; order Passeriformes; family Pipridae; genus Lepidothrix; species Lepidothrix coronata. The sequence goes on along the minus strand of NW_016690180.1, from coordinate 4,046,400 downwards.
TCTAGGAGATGCTTATGCAGAGCAAGAATCTCTTTGAATGAACTGTTATTTTGATACAGGTTCTCTGTACTGGTAACTGAGAATGATATTGACCCAAGAAGACCCTTGATCTAACATACTGCTTATGAAGTATTTACCTTGTTGGAACAGCTGTGTATCATGTTTCCTTCAAAGAAATATAACAATTTTCTAAAAACATAATCCAGTGCCAGAGTTCCAGTTTCTTACCTCCAGAAGTCCGGTGTTATTAGTAAAACTTAGTAAAATGGTCTTGGCAGTACACATGATGCCTCTTGCATTCCTAAGAGATCTTTTTTGTAGTCATGTTGTCATTGCGTAAAGGTAGTGAACTCCAGGCCTCTATTTATTTTTAGGAGTTGGTCTCTAAGAGTAATTTCCTTTAGAGGTAATTTAGGTATTAAAAGGGAGGCAGGGAGAGACAGACATGGAATGTGTACTTTATCACATTTCTTGAAGGCGCATTGATTTCCAGGAGAAGGAAGCTGCATACTTCGGAGGTTTCCAGAGGGTTTTTCCTCGTACCTCAGCAGTACTGTCAAATTCCCTTTTTGTGAAAATACTCAAAAGGTCAAGTTTATTTGTAGCAGCACATTTCTAAGTGCATTATGTCATGTATTTCCATCTCCATGAAATGAAGAACAAAACTTTTAACTCCAAAAAGCAAGGCAAACTTCCCTAGGAAAGAGACTCTCCTGCCTGCTCGAAGAGGATGCTGTTCCAAAAGATGCATGAGCATCATTTTTACAGAAGCCACTTGTAGCAAATGCTTTTTCATGTCGTAGGTCAATTGCCAAACGTAGGAAGATGGTTTGCTCTTCAGCTGATCACAGATGAAGCTCCTTACTGGCATTATCCCAAGAAGAATACAGCTTGCCAGCCAGCTGTAGTGAGAGCCATGCTGAAGGAAAAGGAAGGTTTACCTTTCATCATTAATTCTGTGTTCCTCCTAATGTTAAAAAAGGATAATGCATGTTTGGGACAGATGGATGCAGCTACTTGTATGTTTTAGTGCTGCGTGCAGTGAAGCACATGCAGGATATACACACTGACTAAAGCTTCTTGAGCTGCTAGAGGTTAAGTAACTTCCATGTGAAACTAATGTAAGAAGGACTGTTGGAGAATATTTTAGCATAATACTTACTTCGAAGGATTTCTGGAATAGCTGTGCTTACAGTTAAACACTGTTACCCAAGGATTTCCTGTAACACAATTGTACTTGAACATGGCCCTTTTTACAGCATTTTAGATACACTCTAGCTTCCTGTGCTTGTAAATACTTTAATATAATAATGCCTGTATCTCAGTGAAGCAGGATCAACTAACAGAATTGTTGGCTGTACTACATCTAAGTTGTCTGCTAGAAAGACAACTTCAGTAAGCATCAAAACAGTTTTGTCTGCTTTGGGATTTTCCCACACTGGGAACTTGACGTTTAACCTTTTGGCCACCCAGCATGAAAACAGAATTGTGCTACTTTTATCTACATGGGAGCATATTAAATAAGCCTGAAGTCAAATATAAACGAAGGAAGTTAGGAACAGCATTGCTTTGAAAACCTTTTTATTTTAATGATTTGCACAGATTCTCATTGATGGAAGACAGATTACTTTGCAAGCAAAAATTCAAAGAAAGTTACTCACTTGAAATAAATTAAAGATTAAACTACTACAACAAACATAATTTTGACTGCAAGCAAAATGTACTTTTAGTAGTAAATGTTGGCTTCTTTAGCTAAAATAGTCTCACCTTTATCTCAGTTGGAAAAAGCAAGAGAATACTGAATTGACTTGGAACACAGCAAAGTTGTGATTTTTTTTTTTAATGTGATACTGCTGGAGCGTTTTGCCTCACATGCAAACAGCATGTATATTTTTACCTGTTCGTTCTGTAAAATATTTTGCATTATTTGTAGGTATTCTCAGAATCTAGGAGTTGGACTAGTATTCTGGGTTTTGATAAAGGATTCTTGCAGATTACTTCTGTAGAGCTTTATGAGCTTATAGGCATCAGTTTTTAAATTTCCAAGAGACGATTTCTGTATCTGGATTTAAGTTTGTTTCTGTGGAAAAATTAGATTTTTTGTCACAGAATAAAGACTTCCGAATTACTGACCTAATATAGTACAAGACTCACACTTGACAAAGAACATTTGTGGGTTTTAATAGAAAGAGTAATTATGTAGCATTTTGTCTTCTGCACTTTACTCACAGTGAATATGAGCCACATCATTAATACTTATTGATATTTTCAGATAGTTTGGGGTCATAACTGCTGTAAAATTTTAGCTATTTTAATGCCACTGTGGGCTCATGCCGTGTGTTAGGCTGTCAATGTAAAGTTATTGCATGGATTCACTGGAAGGCCATACAGGTTAATTTGTGTTACACCAAATTCTGGCTGAGCATGTCTCTGAGATAAGAAAGCTAGTAAGATGAGCATGGGACCAGAAATGGAGATTAGGCCATGGTTCAAGTAATACATGGACACCATTGGTGACAGCACCAGACTTTCAGGGCATTTTGACTTGTCTCTGTTGGTAGACATCTGAGGAGATGAGGCTACCTAGGTAATTAAACTGCTGGACTGATTTGAGCTCTGATTGGCCAATGGTGATATGGGGATGATGGGGGACTTCCTGAGGTGCAGGTTGATAAAGAACCTCTGTCTTCTTTAAGCTGACTTCCAGCCCAAAGAGCTCAGCAGCATCTGCAAAGCAGGATGTTAAACGCTGCAGAGCTATTTCTGTGTGGGCCACAAGGGCGGCGTCAGCGCAAAGCAGCTCCCAGACAAGATGGTTTAAGGTCTTAGTGTGGGCCTTCAGTCACCTTAGATTGAATAGACTTCCATCAGTACGGTATCGAATGTAGATACCGTCCTGATCATCAAGGTCTGCCGTGGCCCTTTGGAGCATCATGCTGAAAAAGACTGTGAATAGGGTAGGAGCGAGAACGCAGCCTTGTTTCACACCATTCTTAATTAAAAAGGGCTCAGAAAGTGTGTTGCCATATCTGACTTGGCCGTGCTGATCCTCATGGAGTGAGATGATCATTTTAAGGAACTTGGGGGGACGTCCTAAACGTTCCAAAATCTGCCACAGACCTTTTCTGCTCACAGTATCAAAAGCCTTGGTGAGGTCGACAAAGGTTACATAGAGACCTTTGTTCTGTTCCCTACACTTCTCTTGCAGTTGTCTGAGAACAAATACCATGTCTGTGGTACTTCTGTTGGCTCTGAAACCACATTGGCTTTCAGGTAGAATTCCTTCTGCTATAGCAGATATTAGTCTGTTCAAGAGTATTCTTGCCAGGATTTTGCCAGCAATGGAGAGCAGAGTAATACCGCGGTAGTTTGAGCAATCTGATTTAATACCTTTCTTCTTATACAAAGTGATGATGACTGCATCTCGAAGGTCTGATGGTAGTTCGCCGAGTTCCCAACAGCGCACCACAAACTCATGAAATTTGGTGTGAAGTGCAAGGCCCCCATGCTTCCAGACTTCAGGTGGAATTCCATCAACCCCAGCTGCCTTGCCAGTTTTCACCTGCTGTATGACCTTGAGGATTTCTCTTAAAGGGGGGCAGTATCCAATTCATACTTTACTGGTTGTTGTGTGATGGACTATCAGAGCTCAAATCAGTCCAGCAGTTTAATTACCTTGGTAACCTCATCTCCTCAATGGTAAGATTGACGGAGAGATAGACAAGAGGTTAGCCAAGGCACATAGTGCTTTTGGAAAACTCCACAAAAGAGTATGGCGTAATAAACACTTGAAGAAAAGTACCAAGATCAGTGTTTACAGAGCCATAGTGCTTATTTCCAAAGATGGTTTTATTTGTCAGTTTACTAAGGTGTGTGCCTGGAGTCTTCTGCAGCCAAACCTTGCTTTTATTTGGACATTTAGTATATGGACCAGTCATCCAATACATGGTAAGCCCTGAGTACATTTATTTAAATTCATGTTGGATCAATAGCAGAAATAACTTGTTTTGGTTCTTTCAGATAAAACCACAGAGTTTAAATTAAAGTGGTGGTTTTATTCCTTGGAATAAAATTATGCTTAAGCTTGCAGTTTTCCCTTCACTTTAATTAGAAGTAGGTGGAGCTTGCTGCTGGAACAGGTGGTATTTTCTTTTCCATAATCTGTAAGTTCCTGTGGCCTAGGTTTTGAAACAAATAACTGTTCTTGTGGAGTAGATCCAGGCATTTATCTGACTAAAAAAATAACACCACTGAAAGAAAAGTTCTCAGTCAGACCAGCTCCATTATCTAATTTGACACTTGGAAAAATGAACATAAAGTGGCAGAGCAATGGCATGTGGGTATTGGGCCTTTAGGGAGGTACTACTCTTTTTGGTGGCAGGCTGTATTCGTATCAGGTGACAATGACTTTGAGCCAGAGCATGAAATATTGGCATTGCTATATAGTAAGAGGGAAACTAGATTCAAATATGAGGCAGAAGTTAAGATTTTGCAGACCTGAGTACTGACATGTATTAAGTTTAAGCATGTCTTGAAAATTCCATGTTTGCAGCATGTTATTTTATACTTGTAGTAGCATAGAGTCCTTAAGATAATGTTGAAATATGTGTCTGAGAATTTAGCAAATGCTTTTCTCAGCCTCTCAAACAAAATACTAAGCAGTGGTACCTGAGACAGAATTTCTTGAGAGAGCAAAGAATCTGAACATGTTCTCAAAATGGTAACAGTGATCAAAACTATGATATTTGAGAGAGACATTATCTACAGATTCCCTTGATTGTGTATGATTGATTAGGACTGATTGCAATCAGTTATACATACTGCATGTGTAATATGGCCTTGAAGCAGTTTCTTTTCTGAAAATTGACTTTGCAGAAATATTGCTTTATTACTCATGCTTACAACCTGAATGTATTCAAAAAGCATGTTTGTAATAGTGATAAAATAACACAGGTATCAAAAATAAGATAGATTATTAAACTTCAAATACAGGGATAATCAGTTGTGTCACTACAAGCTCTATCAAAACAATTGAGTTGTGTAAATCCCACATGAAGACATAGCTTGAATGCCACTGGACTGCTCAAGGATCAGTAAGACCAAAATATTCAAACAGTGAGATAGGACAGAAATATTTTGGCTTGCATGTGAGTATGTCAGAAAGGAATTTAGCTTCTTTTTATCATTTAAAGATGACTTTGTAGTCATCTAACTGGCTGTTAGATTTTTTTTTTCTCCCCATATTTAATTTGGTAATCATTTGAAAATTATAAAAAACACAAAGTCCCGGTTTAAAGCTGCTTCTCAGGCAGAAGTGCAGAATATTTGTCTGTAGAGCAGTCTCATGAAAATTATTGTATGAGTGTTTCTCTCACTTTCTGTGACAGATTTTTCTATTGAAACAAAACATTTTCACACATACAGACACAAAGCAATGATTTTAAAAATACTAGAGATAGTCCAGAAAGAGGAATAGACAGTCAGTAGTTTTTCTTCCTTCTACAAGGCTGGTGAAAGTGTCCTAGATAAAGTATTGAAGTAGTAAGACTCTCCTATATAAAATCAATTTTTTTCCAAAAAGAAAGTGTTTGACCTCTTCTAGACACATTCATTTTTGATGTGTCAATTTTACAATCTAATTTAATCCAAGTTATAACTGGAGGCCATAAAATTTTGTTTCACTGCAGTAGTCTTACTAAGGCTTTATTTTTTAAGGACTTTGTTTGGAAAGCTGAAGAAAAGTGAGCCCCGATCTTTGACTGTCCGGTATAAATGTGCCTTTGCTTCTAATTGCTGAAATCTGAAGTCTATTCTTAGATAGGTTTTGGAAAACCAATTTCTGTTTGTATTTGAGGTCAGTTATCTCCTAGTGGACAGCCACTGCAGACATTTTCCAACTTCTGTTTGGGTTTAGATGCCTCTCTGAAAAACAAGGTTTGTTTGTTGCTTAATTGTTAAAAGAAAGCATAATATTAGTTAAATCATGTGCTACTTGTTGCATTTCCTTAGTTTGACATTGTAGGGATACTGCATGAAATGACAAGAATAACAAGCAACTTGGGATATTTCACTGATAAGATGCTGCATTACTATTTTAGCATTCTGGGAGAAGTTAGCTATATCATTGCTCTTCCTTTTAGGAAACAGTTTGGGTTTGGTGTTTTCATCTCTGAAAAAACATTGGATACTTACATTTTCTTCAAGATACTGATTCCACAGAGCAGCTCGCTTCGTTATGGGCTAAAAAAACTTTTCAGATAGCAGTAGTATATTTTCTGTTCAAAGGTTTGGCAGTGTAACACAAAGATATAATAATTCAGAACATTTTGTACTACCAAGTTTACATGTAAATCAGCTGGCTGGTAAATGTACCAGAAACTCTTGACATATATAAACTCTTCTGATGTGTGAACATAATGCCGTATTATACTTTTGTAACTCTGCAGGTATAATTGTGCTCTTCTGTTCCCCCAAGTACAGTAGCTTTAATTGCATTGGATACTCGAAATAGAAGTATTCATAGAAGAATTTACAGTGGAATACCAACAACTGCACTCTATGCACCTTTATGTTTACAGTTCCTTTATGATGAATGGCAATGCCAATTGTAAACCAAAACTTTTCTCGTACATTAAAATTGTTTCCTTCTGTCTTTGAAGGTTACAGAAAGCAGATCAGACCTTGAAGATTTACACCTTTATGCAACTCCTCGGGAGCAACGGTTTCGTATGTTTGCCAGTTTAGAATTTGAAGGACAGCTATATATGACTCCACATGACTTCATTCAGGCTGTTACAAGTGATGAACCCAAATGTAAGCAGGAGTTTTATAATGATAAAATTGCTAGGGAAAATGTCAGCAGTGTATGTTATTTTTCCATTTGCTTTTGATTCCTACTTCTATTTCTGACTGTAGTAGAGAGATACTGCATCTTCCACATTTTTATTTTTAATGGTATCCAAGTGCATACAATCAGTATGCTTGATTGCTACTAGATTGCAAACATCTGCTATTAGTTTAACTTTCTTCTCGTAAAGGTCACAAACAGCTCAATAGTCATGAAAGACAGCAAGTCGTGTCATTTCCATGGACACAGTTCCTTTCAGAGCAGGCCAGTATTGCTGTAAACTCTTGCTTCCTTCTCTTTATAGTTATTCTATAAACAGGCAACATATGAGTTCTCTAAATAACTTAGGATAACACTTTTTTGCGGATGTTGCCATCTTAAATTCTCATCTGCTGTCCTGTTGGAGTGTTTTGCCCCACAAAGGTTCTCTGACTATATCACAGCGTTCTAAATAACATGCTTTGACTGAGAGATTCAGTCCCCTGGGAGATCCACTTTCTACACTTTAACATTGCCAGAGTTAGTACTATGTGTTAGTTAAATTAATGAAAAATCAACTATCAACTTTAGTTCATTTACTGTAAAATCTCTGTTTTAAGTATCAAAGAGTGACTGATTAGTAAGGTGATCCCTTTCAGTTCTAGTTTGATTTCCTGCCCCTCAGGTTTGCAGTGCATTGGTAGCAGCACACAGCTTCTGGGGAATGTGAATATCTTTGCTCAGGTGTGACATGTGTGATCACTCACCTTGGGTCTTTCTTCATGAAGTCTACACCACAGAACTAGTATAGAGAACAGTCAAAAGCAGCACTAAAACAGTCAGAGGAGAGCTTAAAGCTCTGTGCAGATGTTGAATTTCTTCCCTTTGTTCTCCTAACAGTAATGAAACAGGGAAAGAATTTAGCCATGGCACATCAAAACTTCTGTAACTTTTGAATAAAGATATAATCTTGTTATAACAGTGAAGACAGAGGATAGAGCTTAGATGGGGAAAACTTGCAAAACTTTGAAACTCTTACCAGAAAACAAAAATTATTTTTTTTTTTTTTGCTTTGCAGTTAAAAGAGAGGAAGCAGATTGCTTATCACACGATTTAATACAAATACACATCGATGATTTACATCTACTTCCTCTGCCCAGACCTTCAAGTCTTCCTTTTTCTGTTACTGTGGGGTTGGGTTTCACTGTGTATGGTCATGAAGCACTTGTGCTACATGTACTGGACATCAGTTAAACATTTGGTTTAACTCCATTTTATGACAGTTTGACTGGCTTGACCACACTATATGTATGGTTTGCTGTTAAAATTTTCCCATGCTAACAAAATTTACGCTTCCTCCTCTATCAAAGCAAGTATTCAGATTTTAAAAACAAAACCAAACCAAAAAGCATTTAACTCACAAGGACATTCTGTTTATCTCATTACAAAGGAGAAGAGATCTGAGATCTGAACAGTCAGGCACCCTTCTGAGTTCAGTGTAGCAAACCTTGTTTGTATCAAAATCCTTCCTGTGCATCCAGTTCACCTCTGAGACCAAAAGCAAAACTAACCTGGATGTTCTTTAGATTTTTAGACTAATATCAGAGACTACATGGCTGACAATTATTTTAAGGGATTGTAACTAAGCAGAAGTGGATGACTTCATTATAGTGGAAGTCATATTGTCTGGGACATTTGGACAGAAGGCTGATAAATAGGAATAGGTGAAATAGATGACCCGCAGATTACCACTTCCAGCTTCTCATATCTGACTGGGATAATTTTAACCCTTGTTAAAATTATCAAAGTACTGTCAAAGCATTGTCAAAGTACTGCTTTGTCTGCTTGAGCAAGTCTTAATTTTCTATTGAAGTCTTTCTCTATTGAAGGCAGTGCATTTAAGGAAGGTGTTTTTCAGAATAAAGTAATACATTCTAAACATCTTATTTTGTATTTTTGGGGTCATTGTATAAATACGTTGCAGGTTGTAAATAATTGGGTCCATTCAGGCTGACATACTAGAGCATCTATGTTTTGCATAAGAAAAAAGAACATAGACGTGGGAGGTTTTATGGATGAAGACTAGGAAGGTCTTAGCATTTTTTTTCTTTTTTGACAAAACTCCTTTGAAGCATAATAATAGTAGCTCTTTATGTCAGCTTTATAGAAAAGCTAATAATACTAGACCTGAATGAGATTCGTGATGGAGTGAATGCGTCTATTGTGATTGATTTACTTTGGAAATCATGTAAACCCTACAAAAGTCAAGAGGGTGTTCACTTCCTTTTTTGATTAAACACTAACTAATATTATAAGAGTATATTTTCTTTTATAAAGTGAAGCTTTTTACTCCAGGCATTTATTATAGAAAATAGAAAATAAATGCTATAATTAACTTGCTGCTGTCTTTATGGTGCAAGCTTTCATTTGGGAATATATAATATTTTTAAGAGTCAAGCTTGATACGTTCGTATCAGCCAGTTATGAGAAGAGGAAATATATTTTGTTCCCTGTAGTGCTAACTACAGTAATTTTAGCCTTAGCTGTAAGAAGTATGAATATACACTTAGATCTTCACTGACTTGTCTAGAAAGAAAATACGTATATAATGTATGAGACTGGAACATTATCTGATTGGAAAATTAGATATATAAATTAGATATATATATATTAGATATAAAATTAGATATAAAAATTATATATATAAAAATTATATATATATATTAGATATATATATTCTCCAATCCATATATGGATTTGTATGGTAAATTAGGTCGTTATGGGGGAGTTTATTTAGTTTTCTGAGACAAGACTTTAATTGAATTTTAAAAAATAAGGTGAAAAGTATATGAAAATCTGTTAGCTTGTGTTATGATGTTGTTTGATATAACTCCCCCATAGTTAGAGTGGGATTTGTGGACTGCCTTGGTGCAAACCTTTACCAAGATGTAAAATTAATTTCAGTCAGTTTTTAACTATGAACTAATAAAAGACTGTAGTAAGTAGCTTCTGTATTGTGTTAATTATTTAATGGAGCATGGGAAAGGGATTTCTAGTACCACAGTGTGTTTTGCTCTACAAAAAGGAGCCTTTACCCACCAAAAATTTATGGATTTGATCACATGCAATGCTACTTTTTGTACCCTTGTGAATTCTGATATTCACAGAACCGTGTCTTAATATTTATTGCATCTGTGCAAATATTCGTCTTGAGAGGGTGGGGATAGACCTCAATTTTTGAATTCTTGAATGGTTATGGACAACTCTTGTTAAATATAAGTATTTTCCTCTGTGCCTGGAGTTAAGATGTTAGGAAGAAAGGATCTGGTCAGTCATAACCAGTTTTCAGTGCTAATGAGCAGTTCTGAATTGGAGGCCCTCTTCAGCTCTTCTGTTATAACTTAAAAAGAATTGAACCTGACAGAGGCTGTAAAAGGAAGCATGAATCTGAGTTACTAGGAAGGGCTGAAGAGGGTCTTAGTGCCTGGTGTAGTTTTAAGGACTTTTTTTTTCTGTGTTTGCTTTAAAATGTATCAGTGGTCCCTGAAGCAAGGGCCAGAATTTAGGTCTCCCTACAATCTGCATTGTAATACTACTGCTACTAAATAATCATTTCAGAGTATTGAAAGCTGAAAACAGGAAACCATTTCCTGTTAAATGTTTTAAGGACGTATTTTGGAGGTTGAAAGTCTTTTCTCTCACTGAAGCAGAGTTGGATTAAAAACTATACATCTGAATTGTTTCTTTAAAGTTAGGACTTCAGATATGTATTAAGCTAATTTTTTTTTAAATAACGTAAAGAGAATTTTTTTGGAAGCAGGTTAAAGGTTATACTCATAGAGTAAGGAAAATACTACTTCTTTGTCTTGAAAACACAGTGTAATGCAGTCTAATTTTTATGACATCACATTGGCAAAACGAAATGCTGTGAGCTCATGACTTTGTCTTTTGTTGCAGGTGCTAAAAAGTGGCGATCCCTTTCAAAGCAGGTGGGCATTAATTCCTGTGTGTCTTATAACCATATATTTTGATAGTTACTTTAATTCAGTATGCAAACAGAGTCACGGGAGAGTTTAATTTCTTCATTGTTGTCACTTCAGAGTCAGTGGAATCCAGAATCTCTAAGATGCTTTAGCAGTTGTGCCTGTTATTTACTTAATTCCTCTAGCCTTTGGCAGTTGCTTCCTCAGTCCATATCTGCCTGCATTTCTTAGTGTCTAGGTGTAACAGGTATATCCCAAACTGACTGAAATACTTATGCCACTCTCTCCCTTTTTGTGGTGTTTAAGTGCCTCTTACTTTTTTTTTCCCCACATTTCTATAACTGCAGAAGCACACTGTTTCCCTGTATTTTAAGGAAAGTACATTCATATTCATGGGTGAAGTTTGCTTTAGTTCAGGCTGAGTGTTTTAAAAGAACAGTTGCTTGGATTTTGTATGAAGACTTTATTGAAATGCAGGGAAACTTATCCTTGGCTTCACTGAGTATGATCAGTTGTGAGTAATTCCAGCCACAAATACATTGCATTCATGCAGATGAGTAATACTTGTAATAATTGTGTGTGCAAAATTTATACGGTGCTTGAGTTCTTTCAAAATGATTGTGGTAACTGCAGTTAAATTAACTGGTAATTTGCTTGCAGTTTCTTATCTTTTATATTGATTTCCTAGAATTTACTCGTAATGCGTTGACTTCTTCATTAAATATTGAACTATATGCTTTTATATTTTTTAAATCTTATTTTTTAGGAACTGAATCAGATCCTTATGGAGACACCACCAGTTTGGAAAGGATCATCCAAACTTTTCCGTAACCTTAATGAGAAAGGTGATTGGCGAAAACTTATTTTCCTGAACCAAATTATCACTGTATTAATTTGTTGTGGTTAAAGTGAAGTTGTACTTTCATATGCATCACAATTTCAAAAAGATAAAAAGTTTGTCCTTGCTCTCTCCATTTTACAGCATGGAAAATTTCCTTTTAATCTCTACAGTGTTTTAATGATGCCATCTTACAACTAGCCTCTTCAGGTGAATTTGTGTCTTAGAGCTTGTTAAACTCATGTTGAATGTTTCAGGTTCAGTTTGTTGCAATGAATGGTATATAGACAGAGTATTTTAATAAAGACACAGTATCTTTTTTTTTTAATAAGTTTGATAATATGATTTATTTCCAAAGACGGTAATGGTATTGTATATCACTGAATAAGCATTTTGTACACAACACAAAGTGACAATTTCAGAAATGCTATATATCCCTTTAAGTTCTGCAGATAGCTTTTAAAACTCACACTATTGGTAAATGAAGAGCCAAGAGTCACTCCTGGTCTCCTCTTTTTTTTTTTGTTTCTTAATAAGCTCTATCAAAACTTCAAAACCAAAAATATAGAGTGTAAAAAACAATGATGGCTTGTACAGACATTTAAAAGCTATTTATGATAAATTATCCGCATATTTATTTGCTTATATTCAGAATGGCAAAGGTCTGGTGGAGCGTTTGAAACATTTTTAAAAGCAGCCCCAAGTACTTGCTATAAAATGAAGACAATTTATGGATGTTTAAAATAAATATGCCAGCAACAAAATTCCAGTCAAATGCAGCTCAAATTTATTAAAGGACTAAGTAGTATAAACCTACTCTCAGAGGAGGATCCTAGGCTTGAATCTCTAGTGCATGAAGGCACTCCCTTTTTTTTCTCAGTGTGCAACCAGAACTCTAGAGAAGCAGAAATTGGCACATCTTTGCACTGTATTTCCATGTATTTCTTTGCTCTAGGCTGCTTTCTATATAATCTAGCTGACTTTTGAAATATCAATTGCATAAAAATTCAACCTCAGAATCTCTTAAATCAATACATTATCAGTTTTAAAAAACATGTCTGGATGTTGCTTGTTAAGCCTGTAATAAAATGTCTGCAATATGCACGGCCTTGAATCAACAGTATCTTACTCCAGTTTTCTGCCAGAGAAGTTCTACAGAAGTTGATGGAATTAGGAGGACTCAAAACTGTCGTAACAAGCTGGTAAAATTAGTAATAAACTTTAGCAGTTAGATTTTTTTTCAGCATGCTTTCTAAAAAAGTGAGTTCTGTTGTCCAGTTTTATACATCATATGAGAAAATACGATGGGTCTTAGGACTGATAATGTCATTCAGTAAGCCAGTGAAAGGAATGGGAATAGAATTCAGCTCTCCTTAATTCTAATTTAGTTTTTTTTTAATTTATTACTTTACTCATTTTATTTAAAACATGCACATACGAAGCAAGTAGCAAAAGCCTATGTCCATTTATTTTCCCTTGGATTTATTTAATTCAGATAAGTCACACTGATTTATGCCCATTGTCCTTAAGTTTTATTATGTTTTATCCTTGAGTGCCCTCCTTCTCTTCTTTCTGACCATAGTGTAAGCTTTTCTTCCCTTCAATCATCATTTCAGAGCCTCTCTCCCATAACACTCAGAGCAATCAACCAGAACTATCTGTCTGCAGCTACAATACACCAGTACAAACAAAAGGAGAGAATACTTTCAAGGCTTTTTTATTGCTCTCTTCATACTGTGATGGACTGCTTGACAATTGCACTTTCTTTCTCTGTTTTACAACAAAGAAGGTGTCATCAAAAAGCCAAAAATACATATTTACATTTATTGACTGGTCATTAAAGGTTTTACATCACTGAATGAGAACCTTTGAGGTATCTGATTTCTTGATAGCAGATCTTTGAAAACTAATTTCTGCAAGCTGCTGTATAAAATCAAGAAGATAAAGCATAAGAGCGTGTACTATTTAAATGCCTTTATTTAATCTTTGCTAGTCTTCAGTGTGGAGCTATGTGTAAATTGAGGAAAAGAGGAGGTGGTATTAAAAATGCTTAGTAACTTCCCTAACTAGATCTACTAGTAGTAATAAAATCTTGGTTGTGAAGACTTAAATTTGCTTTTGGATCAAAAGATGGGAAATGAAGTATAACGGAAGTAAAATCCACATGAATGATACAGTGTTTTGAGTTTTAATTGTACAGATTTTTCAGTGTAAAAAAAAGTTCAGATGACTATTTGCATGGTTTGTCACACACTCATTTAAGTCAGATTTTAAAAGATATTTAAACATCCAAAGATTTGGCTGTTTTTGGAAAAACTTTTGCACCTGACTTGGACTGAAATCAAGGAGACAGCCAGCAACTTCTGAAAATCCCAGCTGATAGACATCTTTACTCTCAGGGATCTAAATACTTTTTTTTTTTCTCTTTTGAAATAGTCTAATATTGTGGACTGACTTAACACTTCTGGTTTTGGAGGGCAGACAAAATCAATTTGTTAGAAATAAGGAACATGTTTTCCTAGTTCAGCCTCAAAGGTCACTGGAGCTAAGGGCTTTTGGGGGAGCTGCAAGTCATTGTTTTCAGTTCTTACTGAACTGTAAGATGCTTCTCGTTGTTGCCGCTGTGGGCATTTTGAAAAGTTGTCTCTTTTTACCCCTTACTTCAGAGCTAGAAAAGCACAAGTACAGCTTATGGTACCAGACATAGTATTTGGGGATTGACTTCAGCTCTTATTTAAATTTTGCCTTAATCGCTTCTGAAGAGAAAAGGAAGTGCCATTCCACACTATGATTCCCTTTTGACATCTTGTAAAAGATGAAAAGCCTAGAACATATTCCTTACAGGTCTTCTGAACACAGAAGAAGAGAGAGTACAAATGTCTTTAACAGGCTTTAAAAATATTTAACAAATTACACATATATTTACTAAGAGTTTTAATATGAATTTCTGGTAATTATTATGAAAAGGTTCATACAAGGTCGACTTAAAAGCCAGAATCTGTGCTTTCATAAGTAACACGAGACCAAGTTTTCTGTTAATATAATGCACTTAAAAACCACATATTGAAGTCAAGAACTGTATTCAAATGGGATGTATCAGGAGGGAGCACTGTTAATGTTCTCCAAGTAAGTCTTTTCATACTGTTGGAGAGTGTTGTCATGAACTATTGGTGGGGTTTTTGCAAAGAAAATTTAATAAATCATTTATATTAGCTTTTAAGAATCTATCCAGCTTCTGTTTAATGAGCTGTTCTCCACTGACTCTAGTTGTTTATTTGCCATATTTAGTGTACTCCTCCCCTAAAATACTAAAAAACAAACAAAAAGCCCCACACTCTAGTTCAATATTTTAGACAAATAACTCATTTAACAGGTTGAATACAGTTATATGCACACAAGTATGAATATGCATATACACGCGTACAAAAATTCTTCTTATACATAGATTTAATGGTTTCAAGTTTAGGATATAAAGTGAAACTAATATGACATAACTTTTTTTTTTGTCTTCAGGTGTGATATCTTACACAGAATATTTATTCCTCTTATGTATTTTAACAAGTAAGTATTTTTGGAGAAAAAACCCTAAAAGATTCATTACAAATTTCTACTCTCTGAATGTGTTGCTGTATGTTAAAATATTCTTACCCTTATCCCACATATCCCAGTATTGAAAAAACTATATCATACATCTCTATGTCCATTTGAACCTCTTTTGCCCTAGTGCAATCTTGTGTTATGTTTATTGAAATGTTGAGGAAGCCAAACTATACACTTCAGCTAAAGCCCAATTAAGAGCTTAAGTTTATTTTCTTGTTTGAAATTTCTATAAAATTTCAAGCTAAATTTGCTGACATTCATAAGGGACACTGAATACAGGGAGAAGAGAAGGATACCCATTATTACTTGTTTCACCTATTAGTGCCTGATAGGTGATATCAATGAGACAATAATAAAATATAAAGTATTTATGTTAGAAAACACTAACAAAATTGAATAATTATGCTTTTATCACCCATAAAACTGAATTAGAATAGAGTTAGAACGCTATTCTATTAGAGTGGAGAACTGAACTGAGCCTGATACAGACTTTGTTTTGATATTTTGAGATGTGTTTTTTGGGAAGGAGCAAAGAGTTTTATTTGTCTTTCATTTGTATGTAATTAAACCATTTCTATTGGATTCATAGGGGGTTTTCATCAGACATGATCTGGATTCCTGTTAGGAATCAGAGCAGGAACTTGACCCTAAACTCATCTCCAACTCCATGGATATTCTTCTGTTACTTTTTTGTTACCTGGGTTAACTTTTGGCCATAATTCATCCATATTTCAAATCTCTGAGTGTCACTAAAATGTTGCCTAAAGGCTTCACTTCCAGTTACCTTCAAAATCCCCATGTTTCAGAAATAATTTAAAATTCTAACATGGTCTCAAACTTCAATGGCTCTAAGCATGTAAACAAGAAAATGCTGGATGTCTTTCTGCATAGCATTTATTTTGATCAGAAGCTGTTGGATCCTGTAACTTTTTTGCAAAATCTTTAAAAGTGTCTTTTTAAAACACTGTGTTTTAATAGAAAATGTATTTTCTACAAATCTGGTTTTGTAACATAAAATGGATTCTGCCTATGAACAGTCTTAACTATCTAACTAGCCATTACTGTGAGATGTTATTCTTGGATATTTCATGTTCTATTTCTACTTTTGTGAGCACGCCTTCTGTTGGCATAACACGGGTAATACTGTTTTACAGATGGTACAATTTGCATTTACTATGTACACAAATGTACTGATGTACATTAGCTGAGGGTATGGCTTTTATAAATGGACATTGAATAATTCCCTAGAGTTTTATATTTTCTTTCTTTCCAAATAAATAAATAATTGGATGGGATTTTTTTTGGCAGAGCCACATGCAGGTTTTAGAATTGCTTTCAACATGTTTGATACGGATGGCAATGAAATGGTGGACAAAAAGGAATTCTTAGTGGTACGTATATTTTCAGGTTTTGAAGTAATCTTGAAACAAATGTGATGATGTCAGTAGTTATGAGCATACAAGCTATTCTTCACTGAGTGCAGTTGTTTATTTGCCTTATTTAATATAAATGGTTATTATAATGTTAATTGAAAATAGTAGCTCCTTCTTACAGTGCATGGATGTGTTGTATATAATGATTTTTTAAGCTTAATTCCAGTTTTTATTCTGTAGCTTTTTAATTGCTTCTACATTCACATATAGTTAGGCTATTAAACTAATATAGCTGTATGAATTGTCAGCAGAGTTACTTAATTGCTATAATCATAAGGGACTTGCAAAAGAATCTTTTCCTGGGAGACCACTTCACTTTGCCATTCATTCTGCTGATAATTTCAAATAACCTGAAAATATTGACCGACATAATGGGACACTATCACCTGTTTTGGACAAGATTTGTAATTAAATAAAACATATTGTACATATATCTAGTTCAGGTTCTCTAGAAACTAACATCTAAAATTTTGTGGTTAGTGGTGTAAACTGCACAAGGCTTTTATTTTTTACTGAACAAGTACAGATGATTAATAAAATATATACAAGAATCGAATCAGATGCTCTTAAAAAAAGACTTTTGCAGAAGACATAAATTTTATCTTCACAGAGTTTTATGTAGTTGAGCTTATAAATAAATACAGTAAATACACATGAGAAAAAGTCCACTGCCACACTGAAAAAGATGGAACAAAATATAAAGAATGAAACAGACACATGGAATGTATTTAAGTGTCTGATTCCATTTTATTTAAAACAAAGACACCCTAATTTCCTGTGTGCAGTTTCATAATTGATTCAGATAAACTATGCTAACCTAAAGAAAACAAAAATGTGAAAGAAACTGTGCTTAGTTTTAAGGACTGAACTTCCCTCAGTTCTACTTTTCAAGGAAGTTACATCAGAGGTCTGGGGGCTTGTTTTCTGGTGACATAGCTTAAGCAGAACAGGTGTCATTTATTTTGGAAGGTGAAACCACTTGCAAACTGTGCCATGCTGATAACTTTTTTGTCTTCTAATATTAAATGTACGCATCCTTGTAGGTGCTAATTCCTACTAAACATCTCCAATTGGAGGAACAAAATAGCAAGCATTGGATTAATTAGCAAAAGGAAAAATAGACGAAGAAGAAAAAAAAAGAAAACTTCTAATGATTCAATAACACAGAATGTAGTGGAATACTGAAAACTTTTTTTGATTTAAAAAAAGGATTTCCATCAAAACAGCTAAATGGGAGAAAATTAAAGCAGGAGGCTTCATCTTTCAGAAACTAATGCTAAAAATGAAATAAAATAAGCATGTGAAGTGGGAAGTAAGGACAACATTTAACTATGGATATTGCATCTTTCTTTCTAACTATGTTTTTATAGTCTCCTTCACATCCTGCTATGTATTTACTGTCTGTCATGGTCCCTGGCAAAAAAATTCTCCTTATACGTTTTCTCTTAGGAGACTTGGTGCATTAAAAAAAGAAAGGAGAATTTTCAAACATTAGATATACTGTCCTCCACCTATGATTGTATTTAACAAATTCATATAGATTAAACCTGAGCATAACTCTGCTTCATTAGAGTGTTAATGACACTTAAAAATTAGTTCAAAACCTGTAAGTCAGAATGGTAGATCTGAAGTGAAAAAGATTGAAGTAGGTAGGTAGATAGATAATGTTTGTGTAATTAAAAGTAAATTTGAAAATAGCAGTTGAATCAGTGATGCTGCAACTATGTTAGTTGACCCCAGAGCATACATTTGGCTTCTGTACTCACTTTGAATACGATGCATCATACCCTCTCTGCCTGGAAGCAGGAGGCTGTTCAAAAGATACCATTTGAACTTGGTCCAGCATTTTCAAAGTATTTATCCATAGATTACAGGCAACTATCAACACAAAATTGGAAGTACAGTTAATACTATTCAGTTTTGCAAATAAAGAGACTTTAAAGAGTTTTGTTTTGGGATCACATGTTGGGTGATTCTTGAAGAAAATAGTACATGTAGCGAAGAGTTAAAATTCTGTTAATTTTTCTGTTAGCAGCTTTAGTGTTTTTGTAAACTAATTCCATGGTGTTTGTGCTTCCCTTTTTGCTTATGTAATAGGGTTGAGGTCAGGGAACAGACGTATTGTGTTGCCTTGTTACAGGAGATCCTGTTTTTGCTGCCTTCGGTAGTCAATCCCATTATCCTGTTTCAAACAACGTTCCTATGAAAGTACTCCTACACCCTTTTTGAATTCACTTTTTTACTCGCTGGTATCCTATAGCACCCTTTCTGAACAAAAGATCCATTTCCAGAAGTTTAGCAAGTGCTTTAATGATGTATGCAACAGAATCCTACTCCCTTTGCCTCTGTGGCAGGGAAAATACATCCAAGGATGCATTGCTTTTTACCAGTCTTTTTTGGTTTTTCAATTACTGCCACTCTTCGCTCCTGCTTGATGTCATGTCACTTCACTTTTCACAAGGGACTTTCTTTCTACTTCTCTCTCTTCATTTAACTCTTTTCTTTCCATTGTTCTGGGTTGCAAATGTGTAATACTCTGGACCATACAGCTAGATGTCCTGTCATGACTCTTTCCTTGTCAGCATAAGTTACAGTAATTTGGGTGTGAAGCTTTGCAAAAAATTAGAAAAAAAATCAAGATCTGTAAGTTTATCCATACTCAAAAATAGGTATAGTGACACACAAAATATTCTGGTCTGTATTTGCCCTATAAGAAATTCCAGAACACTGTAGTCAATTTTAGTAATTCATAACATGTTTTTTATAAATGTGTTTTGCTACTTAATCACTAAACGCTGTATTCTTTTGTTTCAATAATGTCATACACCTGCAGTAAAGCTTGCTGATCCCCTTGTCTTAGTCATCTGCCTTCTCTGAAATAGTGATATCCTTAAATTTAGTTTGGAAAATTTCCTTGCAAAATTTATCGCACACACTTTATGTTTCACATTCCGATCCCTGGGGAGCTGTGTGGATGCCATGACAGTATCAGGTTTTATCAGACTCTTGGTAGGTAAAATCAGGTCTTTGAAAGGACTGTCACAATTGTGTCTGTATGCCATGGTGTTTGGTTCTGAAAAATACCATATTCCAGATAGGATGAATTTGTCAGCTGCAGTATTTATTCTTTTTCCAGCCCACTTAGAGGATAACAAATGCTACAAGTGACAGTACAATATTTTCACCTGCAGTTTTTTAAAAACTGAAGTTTACTGGTAGAGATCTAGGTGATATCATAGTTAATACTGCACTCTCTTGCTACGAAGAATAAACACTGTGACACTTTTTTCCAATGGTTTGGGAATATTAATAGGTGTTACTATAAATAAAAAGATCTAAATAAAATAGATACTTACAAAGAAAGATAAGTACAAACCAGTTCATACTCTGAAGACTTCACAAAAATAAATATGCTCAAGAATCTATGTTTGAAATCGTGTATTTGAGGTTTTCTCAGAAGTCATGTTTAAAGCTCTTAATGTTGAGATAGTTGTGAAAGGGGTATTTTACAAGACCTGAAGGTATTCTTTGAACAGACTTGAAAAAAAAGGGTACTTGATAAATTACTCTTGAGTAGTAGTCTGTTGCTGCTGAAGGGGAATGTTTCACCGCCACCAGGTGTTTCTACCCCTCCCTCGTGCCAGCAGGAGTTAAGAACTGATCAGGTTGGAAACTAACAGTATGAAAAAAAGATTGATCCAGCTGACGGTGTAACTACACAGATACTAATTAGTACCCAACAAGAAAGAATGTGCCTTGAGGTGGTGAAAAAGGCTGGAACTCCCCCTTTTTATATAGGTCAGATTGGCTAAATAGGATGTTCTTAATATTGTGCTCCAAAGTAGAATTGTTAGCCTTCCTTTGTGGAAAAAAATATTTCCTTTTTCCTTTCTGTGGGATGGTTTTAAGTCACAGAAAGAACATAAAGGCATGACTATGAACAATAAAAGATCATTGAAACACCACTATTTTAGTAAAGAGCTACATTTTAATCCTGTTTGTAGTTTCCTCATGATGAAAGGTTGTTATGCATGTGAAATAGCCTGAACACTAAATATGAATAAAATGGTTTGGTTTTTAGCTCCAAGAGATCTTCAGGAAAAAAAATGAGAAGAGAGAAAAACGAGGAGATGAAGAAAAACGTGCAATGCTGGTAAGTAAAATCAGAATAGTTGCATCTGGGAGTTGGTTTACTTTCTTCAATGTAGGACAAAATTGTGTGTGTATATATTTCACTAATCACTGTTTTTTTTTAAACACTAAATTCATATTGTTAAAAGAATATGCGTAACCTTATATGTAGAAAAAAGCATTTATCCTAAACTGCAGTTGCTGAAAAAAAAATTAAGTGTATTCTATAAAGGAAAAAATAGTGTTTAAATATGGTTATGACATGTTATGACAGTACCATTGGTTGCATTTGGAGTCTTTAAATCTAGGGAAAAGTGAATAGTAATGACCCAGTGAGAGATCTTGGTGACAAGACCAAGACTCTTGCTTTCATAACTAACTAAAGCTGGTCCTGATGCTTGTTATCAATAGAGTAGTTTTAAAATAGATTATGAAATATTACAAGTGAACTTAGATTTTGTTTTCAAATTTAAGTCTTTACTAAATAAGGCTTATGACCAATGCAAAATATTTTCAGTTATATATATGAATCTGAATAGATTTTTATGGAATATTGGATACTCACATGATGTCAAATTTGCATTTCTTATGGACATAAGAAAGGTAAGTCAGAAATAAATGAGCCTGTGGTGGTTTGTTTGAAGGATGGCAGCAGTATCAGGTACTTATTTTGCTGCTGGAAAAGTAAAAATTGGGTACAAATGTCTGTCAAGCCCACAGCAGAACAAACCACGTTCATTTGCAATTTGCATATTTATGGAAAAAATTCTTTGCTATAAGAAACATTTTGACACATGCACGGAACTTCTCACGGTGTCCATTATCCTTTTGCAACCATAGATGCTTGATCTCAGTTCTTTGTCCCTGAAATCATAAGAATTTTGAATTTCAAGAATTAATACTTTTTAAACCTTCCCACCCTCTCCTGCTCAGCTTTACAAAATGCTAGGTCAGTTGTTGAATCTCACACACACTGTTTATTTTGAAAAAAGGAAATGTACACACAAGGAAAGAGCTTTTGGAAAACACAAAGATTGCAAAATCGCACATTTCTCCTGAGAGTAATTTCTACAAATCTGTACTTCTCTTTTGAAAATTTGAAGAATGAGATTGAAAATAAACCATTTTTTCTTCACTGTCATTTTGCAAACAAAAAACCAAAAAGACTAGTAATATAGAAAGTAAAGGTTTGCTTGTCTTAACCTATTTTGTTGTCTTTTTTTTCTCCCTTCATTTGTCTTCATTCTGATGTGTGATACTTGCCTTGGCCCATTTTTGCTGTATGTCAGCGTCTTCAACTTTATGGATATCATACTTCTACTAACAGTGTATGTACTCTAATTATTTTCAATTGATGCAGTCTTCACCAGTGAGATAATATGCTATAAGAAAATTTACTATATTTATCTTTTTCATGAAGTAAATTACTTCTGCTAATCTGTAAAAATGCGAGGGATCTTTACCTGGGTAAAAAATTGTGCATGCTCATTGCACACGTTCTGAACAGGCAAGCCTACCAGGAGGAGAGGTTGTTCTCTTTATTTATATATGAAGGAAACAATATTTTTAAGGGAAAGTTGAAAATACATTTTAATAAATTATAGGCTTATTTTTAATTAATGTATGTAAATTAAGTCATCCTGCATGAGTCAGTTGATTAAGCTCTGTCTTGTTTACTTGTGTATAATGTGAAGTAATAATTAGTCAAATGAATCCTTTACGTCTTTGTTTCCCCGAAAAAGGGAACCTGAAGAGAGCTTTCCTGTTGTTGTGCTTTGCTTACAGAACAAATACATAAGAACTTCCAGTGTTGAACTAGAATAGGATTTTACAGAAAATAGTCCCTGTATTATGTAGGTGACAGTAAACTTCTTTTCAATCATTTCTGAGAGGTGGGAGAGAGAATCAGCAAGAGAGAGATCTAAGGTTTTTAATGTCTTCATCTTGACCTGATTAATTTTTGGATCATGGCAGAAGTAAAACTGTTTTAAAAAAAAAAAAACCAGATTGATTTGATGTTTCAATAGAAGAATTAATCTTGTTTTGGTATGATTATTGTGATACTCAAAGTGAGGGGATGCAATCTGAGAATTAGATGACTAGTGAAATTCCAGTTTTAAAATTTGTTTCTTTATACAATCACTCATAGGAATGTGCAGATTCATTTCCTGTGAAGTTGAAACAAACAGTTTGGGCAATATGCAGGAATGAATTCTGTTGAATTAAAAGATGCAGTTGACAGGATATTGTGAGAAAAATGTAGTAGAATATGTAAGGCCTTATGATTCAATGGATTTCAGATTAGGCCTTACTGCAGTGAAACATTCTGTACAGAAGTTAACATATTCTTGTGCTGCTGCCTATTTCAAACTGAAACCAAACTAGTTAGGCATTCTACTCATACAATAATTTTCAGCTTTAGTAAAAATCCTCCTTCTAGACTCCAGCCATGTCCAAACACTTTATCAAGATGATGCCCAGGTGTTCTCCATCTTTTTTTTGCCCTCCTACTATCTGAATGGAGATCTCCATGCAAAGGAAGCTAAGGTGTATAGGAATTCACAGTATCCAATAAATCCCCCACCCCCAAAATTGATATTTTTGGGGGTTCTATTTCTCCTACTGAAACAAGAAGTGTGGCAGCCTTTTCAGTTTCCCTTGATGTCCCAAGGATTTGAAGATGCTCAGGACCAAGGAGATGCAACCCTAAAATTCTGGGATAGTCCAACATGCTGTGTTGGGCCCTTCTCCTCACTTTGTCTTACAAAACAATGCTAACTTTTTGAAAAGTGTTGAGGTCTGTAGACCATAGAAAGCATCGAATGATGTTTTAAATGGGATAAATATTTTAGTATTTTCATTTGCAAACTCTTTCCAGCCATGTTCTGGTGCATACTGCATTTGCGTCTCAGACCGCTTCAGCATGTATTGCATGAGTGCTTTCACTGGCCAAATGCCAACCAGAACATGATAATTATGATGAGATGCATGTAATGAAAATAAAATGTGCACACCCAGAAGTACTAATTCCATTGACTAAAGTAAATCTCCAGTAAGAGAACAAATTCGGTGAATACTTAAGATAGATAATTACAGAATTGTATGCATGAAAGAATGAGCTGCTGTTCATTCACAAGACAAGGTAAGTTTGATCATCAGACATGCAGTGTTTTCCTGATAAGTATGTTACTGTTGAAGTTGAACTTATTAGGCTTATTAGTTGAACTTACTGCCTTTCTTTATTAGTGCAAGGATGTCATCCTGATTTTTGGATGAAATTATTTTTATATATGGTGATATTTATATTTTAATCAAGGACAAAACACATTTCTTAAGTTTATAAATTATTAATTTTTGGCAAAACAGAATTATTAGAAAAAACAAAGGCAAAACGCTGAGTTTAAATGGTCATTTTCCTTTTAATAAATGTACTTTTAATAAATATTTTCGCTTTATGCTTTCTCTAATTTATTTTATTTGGGAAAGTGGAGTCTGGTGATACTTTTGGTACCACCAAGAGTAATAAGCAAGTAGCTGTGATAGACCAGTGTTCTTTCATTGTTACGTAACTGGGTTGAAATTTCTGTTTAGAAGCAAGAGAACGAAGCCATGCTTTTGAAGATCAATTGGAAAATATTTTAAAGTTTATAAGTGGTTTTTCTATTGTTCTTTGTTTTTCAAACAATTGTGCTTCTTGAAACTGCAGGTTCTTAAAACAGAAGGAGAGGACCTTGTCCCCAGAAGCTATTGGGATACTTTGAGACGTAGCACAAGCCAAGCACTCTTTTCGGACCTTGCAGAGGTATAAGACAACCTCTGTCTCTGGTCCATAAACAGACTTCTATTTTATTTATTTCTGTTCTGATTATTTTCCTATTTTATGCACCTTGTTTCTTTTCTTCCTTTTAATTACTTTGTTTTTTAAACCTGAAAGTTCTCAGATAAAATGCATTTGATTCTGTGCAGTTCAGTAATTGAAAGTTGTAATTTCCAAGAAAAAGCAAAGTTACCTTTTGAAAGAGTTGGAAGATGAAGTCCTCTTCAGTCCTCACTATAAGAAGCATTTTCTAACACTAATAGTGATGGTATTTCACAGTTGGAGAAGTAATTTCAGAAACTTTGCCGTTTAGACTTGGTCTAGTGATATGACAACTTTAATGAGACTTGCAGCCCTTTAAGCTTTATGTCCTTAATGCACTTTTTATATATGTTATCTGAACCTATCTTCACAAAAAGTATCATGCAAAGATTGTTTTAATTATTGGAGAAAACCAGGAATGTTTTAAGGTAACCAAAACATTAGTCAATATTTTTTCCATAGTGATTTAAATTCTAATAATTAATATTTCATGATCTGCTTCCAGATAATTGGATAAGACATTTATTTGTATCGATCATTTCAGAGGGTCAGAAAACTAGATCATTTAGGCTTTTCTGTGCCCCATGCAGTGAGAGTGATTGCTTTGCTGGTTGTGGCATTAAAGGACATACAGCAACTCCCCACTGACTCTGATCTCAAAGTCCCATGTTTCCTAAGCAGGATCATAATGAGAAAAGAACCAGGAACTGAAACATCTCCAGGGTAAAACAGTCTTTTTCTTTGGTTGGTAAGCAACGTGTGTTTCTTATTAAAGGTAATTAGTGTTTTGTCCCTGCTGTTCCTCTGCAGAAGCTATTGAATAACCTGAGGACGTCAATGGACTTATTTCTAATTTACTGATAGGCCCTTTATACCAGTCTGTTGTTCCTTAATTTTCACAGGGCTTTTTCTTCTTTAGTGTTAATCTTCTTACTCATAGTTGTGTTTATAAATGTAGTCAGATCCCTCAGTTTTAATTATCATAGGCCAAACAAAATAAGGTACTTGATTTTTCTCTTAAGGTAAAACCTAAATTTCCCAGGTATCAAATAGGCCTTTTCAGTATTTCTTTCTTCTTGCGTTCATTTGCCCTTGAACAAAACAAAATGTAGTTTACAGAATTGAGTTTTATAACAATATTTATAGGAATATTCACAGTAATAACACATACATAGTAATCTTGCAATAAAGCAGTATACCCAGTCTTCCTTCCCTTGCTTTTACATTGATGAGCTCCTGAACTGTTAGTCCAGTTATTAGTCTTTATTTATTCCACCAAATTTTAAAACCCAGAATATCAGTGCTCTTGTCCAGTCAGCTGAGAGAGATAGAGGGGAGAGAAGGCTGCTCTTTTCATTGACAATTTACAAAGCTTGAGGCATTTAGTTTTCTGAATAAACTGTCATCTTAATCTACAGTTAGCTGGCATGAATTCAGTCCCAAGTGTAGATGGATTTACATTTGGTAATGTCTACACACATTTAATTTGAAGAGAGAGAGGTTTTTTAATATCTGATGCCTCAGACTAATATCTATAACTACAATGTAACTGAAGCTTAACGCTGCTATGCTCAGCATCAATTTCAGTTCTCTGTAAAGCGTGTAAAAAGCCTGTTTGCTCACTTGTAAATCATTTTATGAAGCAAAACCGTGTTCTACATTTTCTCCACTGACAATTTCCCCTTCTCACCAAATTCATCTTTATCTCATTTGGTTGATTTTGAGTCAGCTGACTTTCATCCATATTCTTATCTCTCCCAGGTCCTCTTGCGTCTGAATAATACTATAGCTTTTGTAGTAAGAAAGTGGCATAAAGCTCAGTAACACTAGGGTCTGTGTTGTTTGATAGGCTTTTGAGAAGGCGATGTGTAAGCTGAAAAAGAGTGTAAATAAGGTTTGTTGCTGTGGGAATCAACAGGAAATGTCTCTTTGGGGAGAAAAGTTATTTATCACTTCTAGTTTCTTTCCAGGACAGTGTGCAATACTGTTTCTGCTCTTACTAATTTAGTAACTACACCATCCTGTTGGAATATGCCACTTAGCACTGAATTCAGTTTTTAGGTTTATTCCTGAATTACTAAGTGAAACTGAAAATCAGTAGATTATTTATCATTATCGAAAAATCAAGAATTTGCAGTAAGAAAGCTCTTAATAAATAATATACATAATTATCAGAATATGTTGCTACAAGTGGAATTAATGCTTATAGTGTTACCTATTTTTAGTCAAACCTCTTTAATCACAAGCTTGAAATTAACTTTTCAGAATATAAAATAAATATATTTCATGCACTTCAGGTTAGGAAATTGAGAAGATGTTGCTGTTATGCAGCAAGCCAATAATGTGATTGAAATGCTTATCTCCTGTTTGTCTCTTTACCTGTATTTGTATTATGGTTAGTGTAAAGGTAAAAACAAATCAGCAGGAT
The DNA here is from genome assembly GCF_001604755.1 of Lepidothrix coronata. NCBI lineage: Eukaryota > Metazoa > Chordata > Aves > Passeriformes > Pipridae > Lepidothrix > Lepidothrix coronata. The sequence goes on along the minus strand of NW_016690180.1, from coordinate 4,019,302 downwards.
TTTATTCTTATTTTAATGACTGCAAAATGTATTTGATCAAAATTGAGGCTCATATTTGTGTACATGGAAACAGGCATGGTCATTAAATTTACTTGATCTAAAGTAAAAAAATCGTTTTATCATGAACAGTAAACAATAGCTTTAAATGATTAAGGCTTTTGGTTTTATCCTTACCATGTAAGAGAGCGAATTTATTTAATGCTATCAGTGCAGAAGGACCACAGGAATACTTTTCAGTTGCCTGCAGTTCTGCAGAGAAGCATACTGGGTTGAGTTTCTGCAGTGACATTTTTGTTTGGGGTTTTTTCATTTAGCGAGGCCAACCAAATGGGAATTGTGAAAAGACTTACAGATTGTATTTTTTTTTAAATGGTTCTTTAGATATGGGCAAATGCAACCTAAGTCTAAAGTTTTGAAATGTTTTTGCAAGATGAAAGGCTGTAATTTAACATTTGATATCTTTTCAGTGTACTTGAGGGAAATTGTTTGAATGTGCTTAGGGATTTAATTGCTTAAAAGACATAAGAAATCAGGGTATCTGCATTTCAGTATATTGTGTCCTGTAGTGGAGGATAACAGTATTAAAAGACAAATAGTGATTACTTTTCTGAATTAGTTTGCTCACTTGAAGAGCAGAGCTGCCTTAATTGAAGGGCATGAAATATCTCTCTGTCTCTATATACACTGTCATCTTATTTCTCCCTGGAGAAGAATATGAGAATAAAGAGGAAGGTAGGGTACATGAAATACAATCTTGAGAATACTAAACTGATTATACTAAAGAACAGAAAAGTCTCTCTCATTTCTTTAGATCTTGGATGGTGAAAGGAAAGGATTTGTGTTGTTACTGCCTCATGTTTTCCCTTGTTGTTGATATGTAAATACTCTCTTAACGGATATTGCATTTTACTTTTTTTACAAATCGGTATGTAAATTTGAAATTAATGTAGTGTATTTCAGAGACTGTAGATATGAAATGGTTTTTCTTGGTACATCATAAAATGGTTTTTCATGATGTTGAACTATTGCATATTGTTCAAAATTTCTTCCTGGTTTCTTCACTTGGAAGTGGAATTTCTCTATCTTATAAATTTATAGCCTCTTCAGTTATGAAATAAAGTCAAACTTACAGGACTCTGAGTGCAGCTTACAGGTTTATACATGCAGATCTTTATAAAGAGTTTTCTATACTTATGGTAAATCCCATAGATTTATAATCTCTCATTATGGTGATTAAAAGTACTAAAAAAATAGTACTTTTGCATCTCCCAAATACTTACTGTGTTCCTGTACTGTGTATTCTGTTTGGTACTGTAACACTAGAGTCATCAGAAAAACTTCCTGATCGGTGGTAGCTTGCCTAGGAAGAGCAGAAACTACTGTCTCCCACTCTTTGCTTTTCATAAAATCTTGTCTTTATAAGAAAAATGAAAGCTCAGACAGAAGTTTCTCTCTAAGCAGGTGCAGTAAGGTGACTAAGTATATTACTTTTTATATTTCAAATGTTGGCAAATGCCCATTAATTTCAGGAGATCACTGCCATGTTGGAATACTATGGCTTATTTAAGAGCCTTTTGTTACTGAATTATTCTTCTAGCTCTTCAGTATATCAAGAGTTTCTTTGTAAAAGAAGTAAAATCAATGCACGTAAAATGAAGTAAAATGCATGTAAAAGAAGTAAAATCAGTGCAGTACACAATAGTTAAGGGCAATGAATATTTAGTTAAAAAAGTGGAATGCTGTGCAATCACTATACACAGATGATAGTTACTTCGGTTTGTTTTGTTCTGTTTGTTAGTTTTCATGTAACCCTCTGTTTACAACTCTTGCTATTAGAAATGGTTGAAATCAGTTGGCTTTCTATTCTAGTTCTGCCTTTCAAAGTTTTCTGTTGTTTATTAAGGAAAAAGTGTTAATACATGTTCAGAAATTCCTGTCCTATGCAGAGAGCACATTGTCTGCAAATATGGAACATTCTTAGGAGAATGAGTCAAAATATTACTTCATTATTGTTTAGCCTGAAGAAGAAGAGGAGGCTCAGGGGAGACCTCATCCCTCTCTACAACTATTTGAAAGGAGGTTGTAGCCAGGTGGGGGTTGGTCTCTTCTCCCAGGCAGCTATCAGTAAGACAAGAGGGCATTGTCTTAAGCTCTGCCAGGGAAGGTTTAGGTTAGATATTAGGAATAAATTCTTTACAGAGGGGATAATCAGGCATTGGAATGGGCTGCCCAGGGAGGTGGTGGATTCACCATCCCTGGAGGTTTTTAAGATGAGACTGGATGTGGCACTTAGTGCCATGGTCTAGTAACCACGGCAGTGTTGGATCAAGGGTTGGACTTGATAATCTCAGATGTCCTTTCCAACCTGGCTGATTCTGTGATTCTGTGATTATTTCAAAATATCTTATGATTCTGGATTTTTAAATATGTTTGAGCAATAAAATTTAAACTGTAATATAATGTATACCTAATTGATGTGAGTGGTTTTGGAACACAATCCCATACTTAATACTGAAATAGAAAATAAGAGTATATGAAGTAACGTCCTTTAATTTCTTTGTAGTTGCATAGGAGAAGGGAAAGGAGACTGTGTACAAAGGGAATTATGCTTATGGTTTATCTCAGCTGGCAAGAATTTTTTTTCCTCATGAGTTTCTGGCTTTATTTTTTATGCTTTTCCCCCCTTCACTGCAGCTTCCATTATATTATTTTGTTCATTTAAGTATTTTCTACTAAATGCAATTAACAGCTAATGCCACTTTTGTGTGAAAATTGCATGGCAAAGTTAATGTAATGGATTTTAATACTAAAATCTTTTTTAAGACGATGAACATAAAATACAAACTCTTTCAATAGAAAGGTCTATTGTGATGATAGGCATTCTCAGATTATACTTCTGTATCTGATCCAATCATGGCCTTTAATTTTTTTTCTTCTAATATTTAAGCGTGCTGATGATATTTCAAGTTCACTGTCAGATACTACACTACTTGTACACTTTTTCGGTAAAAAAGGAAAAGCTGAACTGAACTTTGAAGATTTTTATAGGTGAGTATTAATTCCCTGTAAAAAAAATTTGCATTGTTCTTCTAATTAATGTGGCTTATATTACTATAGACATAGCTTATGCAGGCACATCTATAAGGTTTATGTTCCCTTTGTGTGTGTTATATATAAGAAGAGCAAAATAAAACAATAATTGGTCCAATAAAACAATAAAAAATCATCTTCTAATGCTGCTACGTTTGCAAATTTTGTTAGCACTTGTGTGCATAATTAGTTTGGAGTGGAGAGGTTATACCCCCAGCCCTGTCCTTATGGATATGTAGGAACTTTTTTTCTTGGTTTTGATTTATTTTTTATGCAAAGATTTTCTGAAGATACCATGCAGGCACCTTAGATCAAACTTCTTTGGGTAGAAGTGAAAACACAGTGGAAGCTATTGACTTAGTTATTATACCAGTAAAAGTAGAATTTAAAAATTTAAAAATAGAGTGCCATCAAAACAGAACCATAAAACTGTGTGCTTCTGGATAATTGAAACAGATACAGTGTTTGGTTATTGCTCCTTCAGTAAATGCTCTCAATACCTATTGTCTTTATAGTTATCACTTAGCTATGTATTCCAGTCAATTTTTATTTTTCAAAATATTTTGCCTTAAATGAAGAGTCATGAAAAGTATTCAGTATTTCACAGAATATTAAAACTGTATCATTAAGTCAAATCATGATGTGAGTTCAAAATAAAAAGCAGAAAAGGTAATTTTTCAAAAGGCTAAAACGTTAAAATGCTACAGGTTTTGTTTGACAGTCAGATGAACGTGAGCTCCCAGTGAGTGCACTACTGTGACCAGAGAGGTAATTTCCCCCTTCATTGTATGACTAGGACATCAGACAGAATCAGGGAAGTTACATTTCCTTTTTGTAGGCAGCTGGTTTTATATTTGGTATCCAGTTTTGGTGTCCGGATTATACTAAATAGGTTGTTAAGATGGGAAGAGTTTATAGAAATATCATGAGAATAGTAAAGTCTTTAATAAAAACAAATAAAAAAAGGTTAGATTTAAAGGCTGCAAGATCTCATCATACTTGGCTTGCTAAAAAGAGAAAGGCAAGGTTAAATTGCAAGCTGTAAGTAACAACACGGGGAACATATGTTGGGAATTAATTTAGTACCATGATGGAATTTTGACTTTAACATATACAAATAAAGATCAGTGACCCACTGAAGAAGAAAATCAGACAAATAGAAACTAGAATTAAATTAAAAATGTAAGTATTAACTAATTTTAATCCTTACTAACATTTCATCGTTGTGTTAAGATCATCGTATTGATTAGAAAATACGTTGACATAGATAAGAGATTTACCATCAGTGCTGCAAAAGGAGAACTAATTTATGTAGTGTTACTTGGTTCATATTCTACCAGTCTTTTAAGAACATGAACAATAGAAATAGAAATTATGACTCTTCTTCATGTTTGTTTGTGCTTCAGATTTATGGATAACCTACAAACTGAGGTTCTAGAGATAGAATTCCTTTCCTACTCTAATGGGATGAACACAATCAGTGAGGAAGACTTTGCCCATATTCTTTTGAGGTATACAAATGTGGAAAATACATCAAGTTACTTGGAAAACATGCGCTGCAGTATTCCTGAAGAAAAGGTGGGTTAGCAGTGGGCCACAGCATGCAGTCCCATTGTCACTAAGATAAAAACATCTTCTTGGACTGAATGAGATTCTGTCACTGAATTACTTAGTTCCAGGATTTTATACTGATTCTAAGATGTGTGTCTGGTTTTTCAGATTACGTGCTGAATAAAAAATAACATGAATAAAAATAGCATAGAATTGTGTTCTATAGGATTTAGCTAGTAATATTTTTGAAGTTTACATAAAACATAAAAATATAGTTTAAATAACAAAAACCATACAACTTTAAAGAACAGTTTTCTAGCAATGAAGTATTTAAAAAACCCTTTCTTTCTTACTACTTCTTTTTTGCACTACCACTGGAGTAGCACCTCTTCAGAAATAACACTGACACCTTTTATCTTATTGTTTTATAGTCTTAATAATGGATCATTTGTGTATAAATATTGTTGTTATGTGGTTTATATTAGTGACTGAAGAGACAGAAATGATAATATAAACAGTAACAGACATGAGGTAGATAGTCCTTCATTTGTTTAACAACAAATGTGTCATCAGAAGTGTGTCTGATAAGAAATGTAGTAACCCTGCATCAGTGATAACAAATAGGATAATGTTAAAAGTAGCCCTTTAAATAAGGACTGTCTGGGTATATTCTGTTTGTGTTTACAGAAAAAGATCAGATTCCTCTGTCCTAGAAATCTAACTCTTCAATAGCTATATACTTTAATGGCATTGACAGCAGAGCTCATGAGGAAAAGTAATAAATAGGTTTGGACAGGTTTTTTTGGTTTTGTCAATTTGAGAAATGAAATTGTAATTTCAGTCTTCACAGTAAGAACAGACAACTGACCTGAAAGAAGCACACTCAAGAATCAACAGTTTTCTGTTCAGATATCTGGATTATCTGACTCTTCCTGTGGTTGTACAGCAGTTAGGGCCACTGAGAGATAAATACAGGTGGGGAATGAAAGGGAGAAGCAGGGTTGTCTCTTTTGACCAGATTAGGCATAAAATGCAGTGGTAAGATTGGTGTCTGTTCCTGCTTAGTGACCCTTTCTGAGTTCCTGGTCTAGCCGCTGAGGTGTTCAGTTCTACCTACCATAAAAGGTAGTATTCAGAGCCAAGATACTGCAACAGAACTGCTAAAAAGCTTTTTCTGTGTGGTTCCGAGACAGAAATGTGAAAAAAAAAAAACAAAACCACATCACTCTGGGGCTTGTATAGCAACAATAATACAAGTATCACTTGGAAAGCTGAAAAATAATGACAGTTGTAGGTATAGAGAAATATTTTGAATGGCAAAGGTGAAGTTAAGTAAATACAAGTACAGACACTTTCTTTCGAACACAAGGAAGTATTCTTTGAAGGTTTTCTAAATCTTACAATGTCACTGTTCTGATAGCAAGTATTCCACAGTAGTTTCCTCTTCTTGACTTCTGGTGGGGCCATTAGTTAAGGAAAACTTCCATGTAGTCACTAATTCACAGGTTTACTTATGCTGCATTCTGGGAATATCCTGGCACAAGATCAGTGCCATATATCCGTATGTCATATGCTATACCTCCATTAGGTGAAACAAGACACTGCTGTTTTTCATAGCTTTGTATCACTGGCTCAGTAAATGTGCTGTTAGTACAGTGAAAAAAGTAAATCCCTGTGGCATCTCTTATGCTGGCCACATTCTCATTTTGAGAATGGATTTTGCCTCTTATTGCCGTGGAGGCGCTGTTCATGTGTTTGTACTTTCTTATACTTGTAATAACATTATAATTTAAAAATTATAAAATGTGCTCTCTGTGTTATTACAGTGATATGCTGCAATACTAATACTAACCAGAGGATTCCATTTAGAAGAAAAATTAGTTGAGTCTGTAAAGTAATAGGCAGCTACTCTCTCAGTTAGCGATGTTAATCTTTCAGGGCCCTGTATGAAGAAGCTCCTAAAGCAACACGATGATCATTTGCCATATTGTAGACACATTAAAATATTCAGCTGGCATGCTGCCTGCTCTCAAGATGCTTTCCTCCTTTTACTAACTAGATGCGAAGCAGCGATTAATTTAAGCTGGCATCTTGAATTACTACAGATATCAGCTCCTGAAGAAAGGCTATGTATTTTTAGCAGCACTGGTGTGTTAATATGAGTTCTCCTTGCTGTAGTAATATATAATCTGTCCATTTAAATAAAAAGTTAGCTTCCTTTTTGTCATGGTTTAACCCCAGCCAGCAACCAAACCCCACGCAACTGCTCGCTCACTCCCCCACCAGCACGACCGGGGAGAGAATTGGAAGGGTAAACCCGAGAAAACTTGTGGGTTGAGATAGAGACAGTTTAATAGGAAAAGCAAAATCATGCATGCAAACAAAGCAAAACAAGGAATTCACTGCTTCCCATGGGTAGGCAGGTGTTCAGCCATCCCCAGGAGAGCACAGCCCCATCACACATAATGGTTACTTGGGAAGGCGAATGCCATCACTGCAAATGTCCCCCACTTCCTCCTCCTTCCCCCTACTTTATATACTGAGCTTGATATCATATGGTATGGAATATTCCTTTGGTTAGTTGGGGTCACTTGTCCCAGCTGTGTCTCCTCCTAACTTTCCCTCCTCGCCAGTGTGGCAGTGTGAAAAAGGCCTTGGCTCTGTGTAAGCACTGCTCAGCAATAATAAAAACATCTCTATATTATCATCACAGTGTTCAGCACAAATCCAAAACACAGCCCCACTCTAGTTGTTGTGAAGAAAATTAACTCAGCCCTAGGCAAAACTAGCACATTTTTACATAGAAAATAAACATTTTTCAGTATGAAAGTTCTGGAACGCTTACACAAAGATAACATCCTGTGTGAAAATACAAAATGTGTGGCAAATATGAAACGTTATTACAAGTACCAGTTGAACAAAACAGGGTAGTAGAAAAGGGGAGAGATAGTAGAATGCTGCATGCCCAGCTGTCTGGGTGTCATTTTGCCTGACCTTCTGTTTCTCTTGTGTCCTTTGCTGTTTTTCCTTGAGAGGAAGTAAGCATTTATGATTGCACATTATTTCAGCAGAACTTGTACAACTCCTAAATGAAGCAAGATATTTTCCTCATTGCTAGAATGTTGTGGAGTATGTACAGGTTAGCCATGGACTGCATGTTTGGCTCCTTTATCTCACTGTTCCATCTCCAGTGTCAACTCATGGCAGCAGTTTTGACCACAAGGGGAAACACAGAAGCTGCAAAAAGGCTTGTTTGTAGGAATTTCACAAATACGTGACAAAAGTATTCCAGTCCCAGAGAGTTTTCAGTCTAAACACAGTGCAAGAAATGGAACTTGGACACATAAACTATTACTGTCAAGTGCAATGAAACAAAAACCAGTATTGGTAGTAGTAAATTCAGTTTATAAGATAAAAATTTAAATGAGAATAAGGAGGTGGTTCTGCTTGTGTCTAAGAGAGTTTCCTCCCAGTTGCAAAGGATGAAACAGAGAACAGATATGCTTGTTGAGAAAAGCAATTCATGGTGGAGATGGGTCAAGCTCTCCAAACAGTTTTTAAACCTTTTCTGGAATTTAGGTAGGATCACTTAAGCAGGGATTTACATCTCAACTGTGTGGAGGCCTATAAAAGTCTTTTATTATAACAATATTATGTTGCTATCCACATTTTCCACAGTACTTGCTGTCTTATATGGGTTTACACCCAAACACTGCCATCTGCTCTGCCACAAACCTACTTTAGTATGTTTTCTGTGTTCCACCATACCATAATGACTATGTATGTATTTGAGGAGAGACACAGGTCAATATTTTAATTTGAACAGAAAGGCTCACAGGTCTTTCAGTTGTCTTCAGGTTTATTTTCAGAGGCAAGTACTTAAATAGGATAAAAGGATAAAAGCAAACAGAAAAATAGCCAGAAATAACAGTTAAAGGAGTCCGTGGAGATCAAGGTTTGACAAGGAATGCCAACCCATGTTCAGAATGGCTGAGACTAAGGGGATTCAGATATAGGCTTAATTCAAAGTCTTAGTTTAAAATCTCTTTCAAAATTGATTTAGAGATAGTTTATCAGGTCTTTGGATTTGTAGCTGAGAGAAGAGCAGAACAAGTATAAGGAAAGAAGATAAAGTAAGCTCTTTTAACAATGTTTTCAGTGAAACTTTCAAAGAACATATTCTGAAGTCTGGTCAAAATGCAAAGGATTTTTTTAAAAAGCTGAACAAACTACAGTACTTGATTCTTGGAGTATCAGCTGAAGAGACTTGCGTGTTTAAATCTGGATCTGTAAAAAAATTCACCCTAAAGTACAGACTTAAGGTAGATCATAATACGTATTTGTGATTTCATTCAGTGTATTTATGTGAGCACATGCACTCACATATATGTAACAGTGGTTTGCAGGTTTTCAGTAGTAAACATACTCCAATATTGATACAAACCTAGACTTTGTCAGTATTAAGTGTTGTGTCATAATAAATCCCGTAATTCTTAAAAACTGCCACGAGCAATGGAACAGTATTTTCAGCTGCTCTGGTGAGAATTGCTGTCCATTGCAGTTGCAAAGAGGAAAGACTCCAATTCTTTACTTCATTGACTTTTACTAGAAATCTCTCTCTTTTTTTTTTAAAAAGGTATATCTGTTCGTAGATGAAGTAGACAAATATAACTGCAAGGTTTGTTTATTTAGTTGTTTCTACTACTGATAATTCTTATGGTGCATGTTGTTCTTCTGTTTTTTAGGGTATCACCTTTGATGAATTTAGATCATTTTTCCAGTTCTTGAACAATCTAGAAGACTTTACAATTGCAATGCAAATGTATAATTTTGCAAGTCGTTCCATAGGTCAAGGTAATTATTTAAATTTTTAAAAAAATCTCTTGGTAACAATATAGAACTGCTGACAAAAATGCAAAAATGTTTTGTTGTTCTTAGTTTGTACTCTTAATGTCTCCAGTAATAGGCTAAAAAGGACTCCAGCTTTGAGAGGAGAAGGTTCGGTCATATCATAAGAGATATTTTGCCAAGTCATATAAGTGGTGGATAAGCTGAATGCAGAATACTTGTTCACCAAATCCTACAATACAAGAATTGAGGCACTTGATGACACTAGTAAGAGATCAGATTAAAGCAAACAGAAGCATTCCCTTACACAGTGAGCATCTGGAATCTGGTTTCTACAAAGGGTGCAGAAGGAAACAGTGTCAGAAGGTCTGAAGAGGGATTAGATTTTTTAAGAAATCAGTAAGTGGCTGCTAAAAGAACTAGGCATGTATGTACTGACTAAACTCCTTAATAAAATAGTTGTGATGCTTGGGGAGTGCAAGGTGAACAGTATGTGGTCAGACTTGTGTGCTCTCCTCAAGTAGCCTCTTCATGAGTCTGACACAGTAACACCAGCATAGTCCTACCTCATGTGTCCTTTCCAAAAGATTATATCATTTTCTCTGTTTTGTATTCCCTGGGTTCTGTTTTGTGTCAAATAAATAAATGCCATATATGTGACATAGATTTTATTACAATATGCTCTTCTATTTTTGTTATTGCACGTAGTATAGTACATGAACTGTTATATTTTGTGTAAAATAGTTGATACCAATTAAGCAATGTCATTTTGTATCAGTTTAGAACTACTTGATTTAGAACTGTGAAACTCAATCCCGATTTTCACATTTTCTTGGTTTTTTGGTGTTTAAACGTGAGAACTCAAAAGTTTACTTGTATTTCACAGTATGTTGTCCACAAAATACCATTAACTTAATGGGTTTTTTAATTTTTTTCTGTTGTTCTCCTTACACAGATGAATTCAAACGTGCTGTGTATGTAGCCACAGGTGTGAAGCTTTCACCACATTTGGTGAACACAGTGTTCAAGATTTTTGATGTCGACAGAGATGATCAGCTGAGTTATAAAGAATTTATCGGGATTATGAAAGACAGACTCAATCGAGGGTTTAGGGTAAGGATTCTAATTTTTATATTTACCTTAGTTGACTTTACTACTTACCACTACTTTAGCATCTGTAGCACATGTAGGTTTTAAACCAGCAGTGCATGTGTTTAAAGACATATGTTTTATAGAAATACTGAAACAGTCTGTAAGATAAAAACCTTCCCAAATTCTTGATTTTTTTTTTTTTATTAGAAAGCAATACATAGAGGACATAATGTACCTTTACCAAACCAAATCGTAGATGAGAAATCCTCTGCATACTGTCATTTCTTCCGTATTGTGTGATCAATAGATTAGCATTAAGAATTTTAACAAGGGTAGCAATTATGTCTGGGTTGCCTGCAGAGAAAAGAGAATTTGCCTCTCTCAAGCTCACACAGTTTAGTTAAAGGTCAAACACTGGCTATTCTAAAACATATAAAATAACAAGTGTTGATAATGACAGTTGGAAAGAGTTGCAGCAGAAGATAGTTTTAATTTTCAAATAAAGAATCAGTGAAGTGGAGCTGAACAATGTTGTATTCTAGTTCAGAGTTGCTTTTGATAATTAAACCTTGCATATAATACATTCAATTATATTAAGCTAGAGGGCAGGAAATTACTTGCAGAAAGTTTTCATAGGGAACAATGGTGAATGTGTAGGCCTTGCTGCCCTCTTCAGGTTCGATATAGTGCCAGGGGAATGTTATAGTAGCAGAAAATTTTTTAATTAGGGTATGATCAACAAAAGCCTTTTTTTATATATATGATGGGGTTAACATTTTTAACTAAACATAAAATGGTGTTCTTACTGACAACCTTATCACTTAAGACATAAATCTTAAGCTGCATTATGGTTCTTAGATTCACATTTCAGTATGTTATTTCTGTGATGTAATTTTAGTTATTTTAGTTAACTTCCTAAATATAATGTTAGAACTTTTTGTGAAGTGGTGTTGAGTTTAATAGTTTACTTGTTATTTCTGTAATAATATGATCGAACATAAAATGTGGATAACAACCACTGCATTTGTAACAAACTTATTTCCTTGTTGGTCCTCAGTTCCTTTTATTATGGTGTGGGAATGATGATTGTTTCATAATCGTTTTAAGATGTTTGGCTATATGTTTTAATTGTTTACTAATTGTAAGTGTGCAGTGTATGGTTACTTAACCAGAAAATGGTCTGCTTACTAAGTAATTTTAGTATTACATGTTTCTATTTCACGAAAAGCATGACAGAAATCACATATAATCCTAAAAAATCTGTATCATCCAGCACTATTCTGTCTCATGTATGTATCTTTCTTTTCCCTAGACCTCCATAAAATATTCCCATGGACTGTAAAAGAACTATAAAGAATAGCCAAGGACATTCAGAAGAATAACACAGTCTTTCATAAATTACATGTCTAATTTTAATAAGATACTAAATACCTCCCAGATTGCATAGGAGATGATCATGATTTGGTCCTCTAATTATGTTAAATGCATTCTCTTTATTAATCAGTAGTATTCCAAGACAATTACAGTACCAAACCGAGGAATTACAATTTCCAGTAAGTTTTCTCAAGTGTCACACAAACCTGATTTTTCCAAGAGTAGGTAGTAGTAAAAATTCTGCAGAAATTTGCTTTTTCAGTTTAATAAACACCTGCTACCCACTCCTGTCTTGGTTTAGAATGAAAAGTAGAAAACACGTAAGAACCTTTTTCACAGAACAAATTGGTGGAAGGTCATTGATTGCTTCCTGTTGTTTGTACATTAAAAGTGAAACAGTATTTAGTGTGTCCATAACAAGTAAAAATTTGTCCTCTTGCTCCTGCAGTGTGGAGGCACAAATGTTGTCTTGGTGCTAAATCAAAACTAATAAATCACTAACCTCTTCTTTGTCAATAACTGTGTTTTCCATCTGTATGAAGATTCGGTCAGTTCCATTATACAGATAAAAGATCATAACAGCTTCTGCTTATGCAGTATTTTGTAGCAGCATAGAAATCTTTGCCATGAGAAATATGAAGCTGTTTACGAAGGTCAAATGCCCAATTTTAATGTAAAGTATCCCACAATTAATGTCTATCCAAATCAGTGTAGTGTCTGATTATCACTCTAAAAACGTCCAAAAATTACAGTTTCAGCTAGGCCTACGATTTGAAGTATGATTTTACAATTAACATCTTATACTTAGCAATTCAACATTTTAAAAAGTTGTTTTGCTAAAATATTTGCCCAGAATCTTGAGGGCATAACAGAGTTTGGTACCAGGACCATATATTTTAGAAAAGAGCATTTTGTGGTTATGTAGTCAGACTAAAGCAAACATATTAAAGAGCAAAGAGTTACACAAGTCCAATGAAAATGGAGCTCTGAAACATCAGTCAGAACCTACCAAGTTTGATGTATTTAAAAGCTTAGCCATGGCACTACAAACTTGAGGAGGATCAAGTGCTACTTCTTATAGGAACATAATAAATTTGCATTTTAATATAAATTGAAATACGTTTTTGGAAAAGTAAACATCTTAAAGAGTTTATCAAATGACATTTCTCTCTTTCTGCAATTTAGTAGCATAACCCGAAACCTCGTTTTGGTTTTAGTAGTTTGAAACCAATTCATATGTTAAGCTGCCATCAGGTGGTCATTCAGAGTACTGCCGTAAACTTACTAAAATGTACAGACATGAAAAACTTTATTTTTGCTTAATATTTAATTAAATTAGTTATTTCCTTTTTTTTATTATTAATTTAAAAATATATAAGAATATTCCCTTTCCTTTATAAATTCCATTTTTAAACTGAAAGACTTGGAACTTAATGACTAAATGATAAATGTTCTGCATAACACATACTGTACTGTATTTCCTAGCTCTTTGTCACTTAAAGCCATTTTTTTGTATTTTCATGATACCGTTGTCTTATGCTTACCTCTGGCTGCCTTCACATGTTGTCTGCATCTGCGCACTTCTCCATCTTCTGCTCCACAGGGCTACAAACCTATACAGAGGTATACTACTTTCAAATCCTGCGTGAGGAAGGAACTCTATAGCAGATAAATGACGGTATGTGTTAGCCACCCAATCTGAGTGTGCTGGCATGCTTGCAAGAATGGCTGAATGTTTAGCTGTCACTGCTTTGTTTCCCGTTCAAAAACTCTGGAAAAGGTTATCTGACTGCAAGCAGTGTGGTAGCTCAAAGCATTACGTTGTGTTTTTGAATGAAGCAATAGAATTTTATGCTGGAGTTGGTAATGACTGACTCACACTGTCACTGTTTTGTAAGCCAGCTCCAATTTTGTACTGTGTTTGAAATTAGTATTCTTTCATAGTTTCTGTTGCTGTTTTCTGTCTGTCCTGTTACTTCTTTTCAAGTAATTTCCCAGGTACCTAAAGTTAATAAGGATTTATCAATGAAGATTGTAGAGGTAGATTTTTCTGACTGTTAGTAACTTGGTTCTACTTCAATTTATACTGTTAGACTTTTGAAAGCAATAATCATTTTTGGCTTGATTAATGCTATACCAGCAATTTTCAAAAATCAGCACTGTGTCCACACACAATCACCATGACTGTTTCCATGTATGCACTACATGAATGTCCATTCTTACAATTAGATTGTGCTGTGGGTTTCAGTGTAAAAACTGGGGTGTGCATATTCTGTAGCCAAATCGTGAAACAGTTTGTCACGCAGTGGACACAGCAGACACTGTGTGTTAGTAGACATTTCCCTTCTTACATAAAGCAAAAGTTTTTTTCTTTAAATCACAAAGTTTTTTCCTATTTACATTTAAAGAGTTTGCAGTTGTTGCTATGAAGGCTGTTAGCTCTCAGATGTATTATTTTACAGAGGGGAGGAACAAAGAGATGTACACCATGACAAACAAGGCCCCATGGTCGGTGGTTGGGTGTCAGTGGACCCTGTGCAGTAGCCAGCACATCTCGTGTGCTTCTGAGCCAGGAGGGTTTGACTGTCATTCCCCTGCTGTTTTTAATTCTGAGGTGTAATATTAAGCTTTTATGTTCAATAACCATCTTCAGATGGCTCCATATATTATCATATCGGCCTCTGACCTTCTGAATCCTATCCTTTTCTGTCATATGCCTCTCTGACCACTTGTATGCCACTCAGTGTGCTGGGCCTCTGGTGTCCATCTTTCTTCCCTAACTCTGAGATAGCATGTCATGAAAGCAAAGCGTCTTGGATCCTGTTTATCTGGGTTGATGGCTGGCTTCCAGCAACAGTGTAAAATCTAAGTGTTTAAGGATGAGAGGTGGGGTCTGTTTACCCAGACTGGTAGCCCATCAGCTCTCCAGTCCCAGTAGTGTTTTTCCTTTGTAGACCCCCGTGCAAGATAGATAAGGGAGGGGAAATACATCCAAACTATTGACCTTTCCTGTGGCACGACATGTCATGTATCATGAACCGTGTTCTTTGGAACTTTTCAGACCATTTTTTTTCAGTGAAGTGTGTCACATCTTTTGAACAGGCCGTTTCTCTGAAATTCAGCAGTAGAGATGGCTTGGGGTATGTCCAGGCTTACAGAGACGGTTTGTCCTCCTAGAAAGAAGATGAGTTCTGTTTGATTTGTATATGTTCTTGTACATGTAACATTCAGCATCCATAAAATTATTTTATTATTATTATTTTGATTATCTGTTAACACTTTTAAAATTATACTTCCTTTTGATATAACCCAAATACTGAAGCATTTGTACTAATATGTGAGGGGCAGAACAGGAAATTTGATCTTAATAAAAAAAGCATCTGGTTTCTCCACCTTATTAATGGGAAGTGTAAATGACTAATGAAATAGTTGAAACAATATTTTAGTAATCCAAGTTGCCAGTCATATGAGAGGAAGGTCATGGCTTTAAATTAATTTTATGTAAATTAAAGATCATATCTTTGAAACTTTTGACTCTCAAAGCTTCTTTCCTTCTTTTCCCATGTATTTTTAAAAATGGGTTTTAGTAGTACTTTTTGTCTTTTTGACAAAACCGATATTGCAGTTGCATGTCACGTATTGTTTAATCTGTAAACTTTTCAAGATACGGAACAGCTCTTACAGGAAACTGGCAAAATGCTATACAGTCATGATGCATGCCTAATAATAGCAGTGAAGGGTATGTGACCCAGTGGAAAAAAAGGCAGTGACGCAAAGGAATCCAGTACCTAATCATCAAACCTAATAAAATTAATCTTGGTGACTGAAAGGTTGTAAAAGCATCAAGTTTACATACACCAATACTTTATAAGATCTGAATTCAGGCAATAAATCCATAGGCTGAGATGATGTAAACTGGGGAAAAAATATACAGTGGAGAAAGGGAGATGTTATTCAGTCTGTATAAAGTCATTCTCAAGAAAAAATTTAAAGTTGAATAATAGTATGTCTACACTACACACTGAGAGACAGAGAAACCAAGTTAGTTCTCAGGGCATGGACTTGGTTAAAGGCAGCCTCACTGACATAGTGTAGAAGCCTCTGGTTATTTACCCTGCTCTTCTTCCCAGCTGGAGCGTCTGGATGCTATTAATGAAAATTCTTCTTGTACCCAAGCTTTCTTGAAAACGTCTGTATCAAATATTTGTTGCCTGTGCACTGAAGAATGCAGTGTAAGCCTTATATTTATAAAATTCCCTGTTTCCTGCTTACACATTAGTTTGGTACTGCTCTTCACTTGAGCAACTCCTTCTTGTCTCATCATGAGTTAAAATCATAGAATCACAGAATTGTTAAGGTCAGAAAAGACCTCTGAGATTATCAAGTCCAGCCGTTACAGTGACATAACCAATTGTTGGCTGTTCAGAGTTCCTTTTTGTGCGAAACATTCCACAACTCTTTTAGATTTTTTGTAAACTTTTACTAAAGTTGTTGCAAGTGCCAGTTAATGGAAATGGAAGCCTTAGCCAAAGCATGTGAAGTGATTTGGCAAAAGTTACCATGGAGAACAGAGATAGTTCTGTCTTTGCCATACATTGTGGAGTGAAAGTGGATTTACATAACTCTAAAAATTATTATTTTCCATTTAGTTTATAAATAATAAAGATGGAATCATTGGAGATTTGAAATTGAACAGTTTCAGTGGTTAATTTAATTTCAGTCTGATGTACAAAGAAGCACATAAATATACATGAAATACAAAAATCGTCTGCAACTACATCCCAAAGTTAGATGCAGTACAACTACTATTAATTTTACCTCGTTCTAAATATAAAAGTACAGATCATTGTGCTTTGATATACTTCCTATGGTAAATGTAGAACTCTGATGAAGGAGATTAAGATACTTGGCACACACACTACAGATTATACCCTACTTTGAATCTACACCTTGAAAAGGGATAAAGCACATTCTGCTGTACTTTAAAATGCACTAATGCCATTTACTCCACATTGTAAAGAATGTTGCACCCTTATAATAAATAATGATAGTCTCTCCTTGGGAAACCTGTAACAAGCTGTGTGTGGTCCCTGCAGGGCAAAGAGCCTGACACAGCATTGGCAGGTACTCCTTTGCATACACCGCAGGGAGAACTGAAAAAAACATGTTAGGAGAGAGCTGCCTAACAGAGCATAGAGGAGAACTCTGCTTCGAATCTTACAGAAGGATATAAAGGAAATTTCTAACAAAGCCCTTTCAAAGTTAATTTCTGAAAAGGGATGCTAGAAGCCAATTTAAGAAGGGATTCAAGTCCATATAAAAGTACTGTTTGCCAAACTATTTGCATGGTCAGTAGCTGTGATAGATATTTAAGCCAAATTCTGATTTTATTGACTTCTAAAGTATTGAAAGTAACTATTACGTGTCACAGATGTAAATCTAGAAATTAAGTTCTATATACCAGTAATTTCCTGAGAATCTTAAGACATTTTGCTTTAAAAGAACTGATTTCTAGATGTTCTGAATGTTGTGGGGTTTCAAAATTTCTAATTTAAGGTTTTTAGGAAGTAATAGTTAATAGCTGAAAATAGTGCCTTGGGACTGACCAAGGAAGGAAATTTCATTTTGAGAAAGCCACGAAAGACTGAAGCATGGATTCAGAATCTCATTTCTAGCTATGTTTCAACTATAAATTGTTATCTTCTGTAAACACTTCATTCTGTCAAGTGAGATTAAATTTGTCATGTAGCTAATATTTTTAAAGCTTTTAATTTCTATACTATCCTAGTACATAGCAGTTGAATATATCTGTTGTAAGATTAAAAAAAACTAAAAGATATTGTTGTTTACTACTTGAAGAGACTTTTGCTTACCTCTTCTCTACAGTAGAGAAAGTGAGAAGCGTGTGCTAAGACACACCTTACTGACTTATGTTACAAAAGTAATTGAAGGTTACAGAACCTGGGCTTTTGAGTCTAAACCTGACTAGAAAAACATACCTGGATACAGTGGGAGGAGAATGTTCCAGTGAAATATGAAAGCACTGCGGAGTATGTGAACAAAATGTTTTTTCTGTGGATTTGGTACACTCAGGGTAGGTGCATACATTAGAAATGACACTGTTCATCTAAACAGTCAGTGTATTTCAGCATTTCTTTTAATGACTTTCATGAACATTTCTCTGAACTTGTTTCATAAAATAAAAAATGTGTACCTTAAAGCACGAGTTAATCAACTGAACGTGCTTTTGTTAAATAATGCAGTGCAATTTACAAGTAATGCATTTTTTCATGAGATTGACTATAAATTTCAACTATAAATTATGCATTCATGTAAGTATTGTTTCTAATATTTCATTTAAAGTCTGGATTATATACTACTGTGGATTAGATTGTTTTCTGAATATTTACAACTTCTCTATAAAATTCCATGTTTTTTAATTAAAAAAGATGAGTGAGAAGAATAAATGGATATAGGCTTCACTGTCTAATGGTTGATTTTAATGTACTGCAATGTTGCAATATTTTTAACAGCTTCACTCGTTTCAACCAAAACAAGGTATTGGACAATCTCTAATCTTGTGTCATGGTTTTGGCTAAGAGACAGTTAATTTTCTTCTTAGTACCTGGTACTGTGCTGTGTTTTGAATTCAGGATGAGAATAATGTCAGTGACACAGTTATGATGTAGTTGCTACTGAGCAGTGCTTACACTAAGTCAAGGACTTCTCAGCTTTTCCTGGGGTCCTCTACACCCCAGTGAGGAGGCTGGGGGTGCACAGGGAGTTGGAACAGCTGACCCCAACTGGCCTAAGGGATATTCCATACCAAGTGGTGTCATGCTCAGCAAATAAACTGGGAGGAAAGCTGGGTGGGGGCTGCTGCTCAGGAACTGGATGGGCATTGGTTAGTGGTGAGCAATTGCTTTGTGCGTCACTTGTTTCATATATTTGAATTCTTTTTTCCCTGTTCTGTTAAACTGTCTTTATCTTAGCCCATGAATTTTAGGGGGTTGTTTTTTTTTTTTTTCTGATTTTCTCTCCAGAGTGGGGGGAGTGATGTTCAGCTGCTTACCCAGTTAAACCGTGACACCTTGATACTGTAACCACTTGCCTCCAGATACTGTACTTAAATTGTAAATCATCTTAGAAATTAAAATTACTTGTAAATGTTTTTTACTTCCCTATAGCAATTATAATTCCTGTTTCTCCCTTAGCTTCTTTCCCCAGTTGCTCTAATACTTAGTACCTCTCCATCTTTCTACACCTGCTTTCAAAATAGGCTTGTGAAGTTAGGAACAGTGGAAGAAATAATAAGATCCAGTGATACTTACAGATAGCATAGAGTCTAGTGAACCTCCCAGGCCAGCCCTTGGCCAGTATTCTTCTCCATTCAATGGGCACTTATTCATGTTGCTGAACTACAGTGCACTTTAGGATTAAGGTAACCTAGTATAGAGAAGCTTTCATGTCATCTGCCTATATTGTATTTAGCTTTTCCTGATGCCTCCGTTTAATGAACATTAGTAATTTTCTGTGCTTTTTGTTTGGTGTCATAAGTGAACTTTTTAGTACAGTGTCAACACAAGCAAGAAACAAAACTAGAGAGGGAACAGGACATACCTGAATAAAGAGCAAATCCTTTCCTGCAGCTTTTAATATAAATAGGCTATGTGTTGAATGCTAACTGTGTGCTGTGAGGTGAGGATGCATTTTGAATACTGAACCTGTGTATGGATTTATAACCCTCATTTTACAGAAGTAAATTTGATCTTTCATTATTTTAATATTAAAACATCTATCTAGTGTGTATGAATCTGAGTAAAATATAATGTAGAATTAAAGAATTTAGTGAATGATATCTTTTTTTCAATTGTATGTTTTTCACTTTTCACAGGAGACTCCAAGGTATGGTTGGAAGGAATATTACTCTTGTGTGATGACTGTAACCAGTGAACATCTCAGAGATCTGTGGAAGCAATTTCGGAGACAAGATATGCTGAGATAAAGGAAGGAAGAAGAATTATCTGCACTGGCTAGAAATATTTATTCCTATGAATTCCTAATGAAGAACAAACTAACCCAGGTGAATTGTGAATCTTCCAGCTGCAGCAGAAAATACAGGACTTCTTTTCCACTTAGTGTAGTGATCACCAACTCTTAAAACTGCTTTTCAGTATGTATTTTATTTAAACGATGAACTATTACCTGAGTGGCAGAAGTCTTTTTTTAAGAACATCTTTTGAATATTATTTTTTTATTATTTTGAGATAAGTTTGTCATTAAAAAAAAAAGTTTTATGGCTGGGTAGGAAAATGTTTTGGCAATGAAGAGAAACTCCCTCCATCAGCTTAGACTGTGAATTTGCTTTCAGAAGAGCACTATTGAAAGTTTGTGCTAAACTGAAAATGAGAATGCATTAAGTAGCATAACAATTATGTATGAGTTGAATGGACAAATTAAACTCTTAGAAGCTGTAATTTTAAAAAGAGTAAAGCTGTTATGGTTATAATGTGAATGATAGGTATTTACCTAGGAAAAGTACTGTATGAACTATAACGTTCAAATTCTCCAAGTCTTATTATTATGTTTATTAATTTATCCTTTTGAAAAATAGTAGGGATTTTAAGATGTCTTACAAGCAGTATGTCAAAGAAAAGTCAAAATGTTCAAATTCATGTTAAGTAACACACACTTTGTAATATTTATTATAAATTTTATTGCCATACACTGATATGTTTCCAGTAGAGTAAAACTTCTTGTATTTCTTGTGAATAGTGCACTTTTTATGAAGAGGCACTGAGTAGAAATTATGGTTGTCAACTTGCTACTCTGGAATGCAGTATCTGAAAAATAACTCGTGTTTGTGTCAAACAAAAGAGCAAAACAAAACATGAATGCATGCAGCAGTACAGAAAAACACTCATTAAGTGATATTATTTGAATATCACACATGAAACATCAGACATAAATTAGGCTGTATAAAGGTTATAGAGAATACAGGCCATCGGTAGCCGCTACAACCTGTCATGCCCTCTAGGTTTAAATGTTACTGAAACAGTGGTATGGACACTGTTATATTTGTTTTTCATATTCTGTAAATTTCTTGTTTTCTATTCAGCAGCAGCATTTTTCCTTACTCCTTTTCAAGATTATTGTCAGGTGGTATGAATTAAGCTCAAACAAAGAAGAACACATATTTTTATACCCTTCTTGAAAAGGTTCCTTGAACATTGAATAAGTCTGTATCTGTCCTGGAACAATCTGTGCCTCGAAATCCTTCTACCTGAGTACATACACACACACACTAAAACAAATGTCAATAAATTGTTATCAGAAAGGCAAATATTTGGTAGTCAGACAATCAAAACAGAACCAAAATAATAGTTTTAAATATCTAGTTACCCCAAATATGTGAAAGCAGACCTTTAAAAATTTTATTCAGTGCACATGTTGCTCAAATAGTATCTTATATCACGTGTGAATAAGTAGCATTTGTGTAAGTGCACCTAAGTTTAGAAATGTTTAATTTATAGCAAGATTCATCTCTGGTAAAAAATCAAAACAAAATAAGAAGTAAGGTTTTTTATTAAGAAATTCCACACTGGGAAGTCTAGAAAAAAGTGTGCTAGGTGTTGGCTAAAAACAAAAAGTCAGTTTAGAAAACTATTGAAGGATGATAGTTGAGTTAATATTTCATGATAAAAACTTGGAAAATTTCAACCTTGGTGTCTTTAAACTACTGACAAGAAAAAAATCAAATAAATTGGGATAAAGGTTCTTGAATTGACACAGCAGAACATAGATAAGCTGCAATCCCTGTGTGATCATGTAGGGAATCACCTGTATTCAGTGTATTGTCTTGGTTGGCAGAACTGTCTCACTGCTTCTTGTCAGCATGTAAAAAACCCAGTTTGCTTCTTCAGTGATGAAGGACAAAAAAAAGGGAAGAAATGACAGGGAGTCATCGAAGGGACTCCCATCTTTCCTTTTCATTCACTACTGCCCACTCACAGTGATCCTTCCCTTGGAGGAAGCAGCAGTACCATCATCATTTTGATCCTCCACTGCCCTAGGCAATAGTGCACTTTGCATTTATGGCTGGCTTGAGACAATTTTGGCATTTTTCTGTGTATTTCATAATTGTAGTCACGTAATATAAACTAGAATGTGAAAGTGTCAGATTAGTTTTTAAGAATATTTTTCCTCATGTTTAATAATGTTATTTAATATAAATATGAATATATACGTATAATATTTCAAAATAAATGCACTTGAAACTAATTTTCTTTGCATTAAAATTCTTTTGTTGTAAAATAATCTTTTTTTTTGGTAACATGAATGTGTAAGCGCTTTGATATAGAGCATCTCACCATCACAACAAAATAGACTTGTTTTTTTCTTTTGGTCATATCTTGTGATAGCTTTGCTTTTCTGCCACAGAATTCTGTATAAAAGGGCTGGAATGCAAGGACAGGTGATAACAAGGCAGGGTAACGGCACATGCCATCTGCTGTAGAGGCACCCCTCGGATAGGCTGCAGTCACTGTGCTCAATAAGTTCATAAGTTATTCAAAATCTGCCAAATTCCTGGCAGCAGAGAAAATGTGTATGCTGCCATGAAACCATGTGAAAAGTTGTGTAAATTAGGGCTTTTTTTAAAACCAGCTCTTGTTCTCCAACGTAAGTTAAGAAAACTGTAATAGTGTAAGTGAATATTTAGAGGATGCTTTAGGAACTGCCCACAGATGCCCAGACCAGCTGGGATAAAATGGGAACTAGTAAACCTGCAGCTTTGGGTAGCTTTGTGATACTAACTCTTGCCTGTTCTGATGAATTCCTAGTTCCTGGAAGAATACCCTGTACTACAAGCTCCTTCCTGTTAATCTTCTGATATTTAAGATTACAGTGCAGTTTCCCTCCTTGCACATTTTGGCAGTAAGTTGATACAAACTACTACCACTGCAGATTGTCGTGTTGTATGACAAAGAAAGCTGTCAGCCTGAAGGAAAAGAAACGCTATTGAACAGTAATTGGCAGAATTTTGTTGGTAATACTGCCTAGTTTCTATAGTTATTTGATCTGTTCCACCTAAATATCAGGATACAAATGCATTGCAATAAAAGGGGAAAAAATTATAGAGAAATTTTTCTTTTTCATTTGACATCATGTGATATTCTTTACCTTATGATGTGTCTTGCTTTCTTGTCCCACTGAGGATATTTTCAAGACAGTTTCTAGCAAAAGAACTCCAGACTAATAGTTGCAGAAGGAAAGGAATCAGACTAAGAGCTCACTATTCAAAAATTAATCTGAAACTAATTTTTAGCAATACAAAGTCTGAAATCCCCTTAAAATCAAGCCAAAACTGATATGAATATTTTCTAATATGTGTGAGGTCTTAATGTACAGTAGTATTCCCTATATCTGAAAATCCATGAAAGTATTTGGCACTCTGAACCTGTCAGCAGGTAATGCCCTTGCATATATTTTCTTACGCACTCAATTAAATACATGAGGTGTGCTTTAATCTTGAATGGGTAATGTTAATTTTCACCACTAGTTTGACTTATAAATTCCTCCCACAGAGAGGCATTATTATTAGCTAGTGGAATTCCATAAAAATACTAGTACCCACTTGAATTTTTTTATTAAAATACCTAATTTGTATATATAAATATTCATAGAAACAGCAACATATCACTCCTGGGATTTTTTTAACTCTAACCTTGATTCAGAAGCTACAACCTAGATTCAAAAGCAGTGCTATAAAATAAACTTTTAGATATTCAAATCTTTGCAGTAAAACACTGAGTCTGAAGTTAGTCGCCTGGGCTTTCCAAAAAAATGCATGCAAGGAATTGCACAAGATCCAGAAATACCTCAAACTGTTTTAAATCCACAAACTAAACTAGTTAACCAGGCAGTACTGAGTACAGAGCCATTGTAAGATGTTGTTCCTGGGAGCTGTGCATTCTCATGTGCTTTCTTTAGTGGCCATTAGCATGTGAGGGGAGAGGGCTCAGTTAGAAAGTGACACAGCCAAAAAAACCCGTGCAAACATACACACAGATATGATCCTATGAGAACAACTCCCTGTTACAAGAGTGCTGGGGACAGCATGTGAGAGAGGACAGAGGTACATTGCTTGGAGCAGAGATGAAGGGCAGGATAGTGGCAGTCAGGATTCAGAGAGATGTGGCAGTTGCAATCCAATTATACGTCTTGCCAGAAATAAAACAGCTTGTAAAGAGAATATGCCCTTGCAGTTGGCAACTGTGTGACAAAACCCAGTACAAGGAGCAGGGACTGGAATCAAAAGTCCCTGGTGTTTTGGTCAGATGCCCTCAGAGGCTGCTGGAGCATTTACTTTCTCTGGTGCTGTGAACCTTGCATCCTTTTCCGTATCATTTCAAAAAGAGAGTGGACAAATTACTAAAACTGGCTTACAGGCTGGCAGTTAAAACATTTCCATGGGAAGTGGAAAGAAAGAAATTATGGCTGTTGCTGCATTTTATGCAGACATATTCTGAGGATCCCCAGCAACAGAAAGCTTGAACTTAGGCAGGAATTTTATCCGTGAAGAATGGCCAAACCTAGATGTATGACCAAGGCACAGAGTGGCTTAGGTCTGTCACGGCATTTCAGGGCATTAGCTGTAGAAGCAGGTTTAAATGAGCCTATCTAAAATGAAAAAAGGAGGTCGTCAGACTGATAGTTTTAAATTTAGATGTTTACTTTTGGAGTCAACCATTAAGTCACTTAACTTCTATTCCAAATGGCAGAAAGCACTGGATTGGTGCACACGGCATGGGATAAGGTTTCTTACATACAGCTCTTGAGGGGTTTTCCACTACAGGGATTTTGATTTTTGCCTAAGCAGAGACCTCCTTGGGCGACTGTACAGATCTCCATTGCACCAGAACTAGTAATGATTGGAGCTGGTTTAGCTTTATCCTGTATTTCCCACCTTAAGTGACAGAAGGGGAAGCAGCAGGGGAATGAAAATTCACAGATGGGTGCATCTGAGAAAAAAACAATGCACAAGTTGCAACAATGCACTACTGCTGAAAGTGACAGAAGGGTAGGTGGGTAATAACCCCAAATAGGACTTCAAAAAACTTCCTTGAAGGCAGACTCTGACAAATATAGTATTGTATCAATCCAGAGGCAGCAATCAAGACATTTGAGGAGGGCCTTCATTACTTGGAACAAAACAAAAAAAACCCCAACAAAACAAACCACCACAACACCACCAAACAAAAAAAAAATCATATGACAACAGTTAGGTTTGGGTATCCAAACAGTTGCAAATAATTGAGTACCGAGCTCAGATGAAGGGAGAGCAAGAAGTTGAATACATCTGGGCCAGTCCTTCAATTAAAATACATTTGACAGCTGGACTGACACTGGGGAGGGTACTTGAGCTGCCTGTTTTCATGTAGCCAGGAGCCACAAACTATACACAGACAGTACCTGACTCCAGCTGAGATGCAACATACATTTCTAGGTGACACCTTATGCCAGAGGTGTTGCAGAGGGATTTCTTTTCCTTTGTGTGGTAAGCGTGGTCCAACACCCAAACATTCTGGAGATAAGCAAGCAGAACAGCTGCTGTCTTGAAGGCCAGAGAGCATCCCTGTAAAGCTGCTGGTTCACCTAATTAGTGCCTTGTGTGTGTATGTCTGTCTGTGTGTATTCCTCCTTCTAGGTGCTGCTCTGTGTATTGTGTAGGAGCAAATATGTATACTTCTGCCCTACTGTCCCTCCTCCTCTTGCTGCTCCACTGAATACACAGGATGTGGTGGGGGAGGAAGTATTCCACCATATCAGATTGCTTACACAGGGGATGACATGTTAAGATTCTATGAACTATAAGTGCCTAGTCTGATAAATACATCTTAAATTAAGAACATTTTTTGTGTGTGCTTATCAGTCACTGTATTCTGCATATACTTAGTCTGGGATTTTTGAAATAGACCAAATAATGAAAGAAATACTGAACTTAAAAAAAGCTATTATGAGTTTATAAAATGAATCATGCTTTATTGCTAACAGACAGGGTTCCAGAAGCATTTGGACAATGCTTTCAGGCACATGGTGTGATTTTTGGGGCTGTCCTGTGCAGGACCAGGAGTTGGACTTTGATGATCATTGTGGGTCCCTTCAAACTCAGAATATTCTGTGATTCTGTGATTTTCAAACTGTTCTAGCACAGTAAACCTGTGACATCTTAAAATTAATTATCTAATAATGTGAAGTCTTTATTTTCCACACTCAGTTGTTGCAATGGTAGTCTTAAGAATTCAGTGTAATTTTATAGTCAAAAAGTAATGAGCTAGATAAACATATGGTGTTTCCAGCTACAGATGCTCTCTTACTGCAGTACTGTGGTATTCAATTCACGTACACATTAAGGAGAAGACTGTTAATTTTCATAATCACATTTCTTTTGAGGCTCATTTTACTTTCTTATTTGTACTGTTTTGAAGTTTTATAACCTTTCGAACAGGCATAAAACTGTGCTCTGAAGAGACTCACTGTGCTAAATTATTATTAACAGATAATTTTTCTCTGTTATGTGTTAAATATCCTCCCTTTAAATTTCCTTCCATTTTGCTGCCATTACTTTATAAGATTGATTGTCAGGAACTGTTTATCACATCTTAATAAAATACATTCAAGATGTCTGTGCAATTTCATTAGACATATACAAACCTTCTACTACTGTTTGCTCTAGATAGACAACTTACTAACTACTAGTAGTAGTTTCTTACTTCTTAAATGCACCAAAATGCCCTTAACTATCTATACACAGTAAGCAGTGTAGGAATGCAGCATCACCTGACTGTGTGTCAAAGAACTTTTAGTGTCAGCAATTGGAACAATGTAATTCTTTATTTAAAGATGGTTCAACAAAGCAGAGAGCCCCCTAGACTTGCAAAGGAGTAGTTTCTAATTAGGACTGCATGCTAAGGGTACCAAGATGCCTTCCTTCAGAAAGAGGCACAGTTCCCACCCCTCCCCTTCTGTATCTTAGCTCAGCTGGAATCTACCTGTCAGAGCATATGGAAGGAGAGAGCACCTGCTTTGTTAATGTCATCTGACCAAGGATCTTGTCAGGTGAGAAGACAAAGAAGGGGGGAAGCCAAGCATACAGATGAACAAATGCAACCGAACAACACTCCCGAAAGACAACAGCAGAGAGCCCTGGTCAGCCAGACTCGTTGACAAGGGTATGTGGAGCAGGAAGCTACTTGTTTCAGCAAGATCAGCTGCACAAGGGGGGTGTGTGCTTTCACTAGTGAAACTCAGCCCTGACAGCCAAAGGGGAGAAAGGAACTTGGCTGTTGGCACTTGTGCGAGTCCAGTGCATAGGCACTGTTGAAGTTGCTAGTGGTTGGGCAGGAAAGCAGCAGCCACCTTCACCAGGGAGGAGGCACTGGGTGCCTGGGCTGGGCTCCAGCAGGGAAGAGGATGCTCGGCCCCAAAGCTGTGTGTGGCAGCCCCTTCCTCTAACATCCCTTCATGCTACCAAGGTCACACAACTGGATACAGGAAATAGTCAGACATGGTAATGTTTGAAATTTCCAAATGTATTCCAGGAGAGACACATTTAAAACAAAAAATCCACTAGCAGTACCTTGCATATACCTTGCCTGAGGAGAAAAGCTGAGTGGTACTACCACTTGTGATAAGAACGTTTTGTTTCAATTTGCCAAACACTCAAGTTGCCTCCTTAAACACCAGCTACCTTCAGCCCAGCTCCTGACAAGAAAATTACCTTCATTTCCTCTATCTTTTCCTTGTGAACATTTTCATACAAGCAGCAATAAACTGTTCCCCAAGTAACCTCTCTCATTATAGAGAGAAGCAGCCCAAGTACAGTAATTTGGGAAACTCGTCTATTAACACCTAATGGGTTTAGATTATGCCAGTATTTACTTCTGCCATAGTACAAATTCTCCTTTGAATATGCTTGCTCTTGAGTTGTTCTGCTGCTACCACAGAGGGAGGAAGAGGAGGAAAGGCACAGAAGAAAGGGTCTCTCATGGCCATCACCCATGAGTGATGAGAGTCATGGAGGGAATAGAAAGTAACTGTGGCCATGAAGGAGAGCTAGAGAGCCCACGTCCCTGGGACGAAAACACAAGGACAGGCGATTCTTTACAGCTCTGACCAAAGGATGCTCCAAAGTAATTGGCATTATCAGTCAAGGCAGGTTTTTTTGTCCCACCTAAATTAACGTGAGGTTTGCCTGTTTATTTCACTGGACGGGCTAATTTTAAACCAGAATGACCATGATTTTGGAGCTCTGGTAAAGCATATGCTATAATAATTATTATTCATGTAATTAATAGCATACTAAATAGGAAAATTCTGATTATTGTGAAATCTGAGCAGAGAGCAGAGAGTGGTAGTGGCCATGGAAAATTTAGAAAGCCGGACTACACAAGCCCATTTTCACGAAGGGGTAATAAAAGGCCCCTGACTAGAAATTTTATGATAAATTATAATTTAAAGTCTTTGTAACACATCAACTCTGGCAGACTGCCACCTTTCTATATGCATAATTTTGTATAATAACTATGACTTCAATGAATAAATTATGTTATAAAGTTTTCTCTAATTTTTACTGTTTCCCTGGCACGTGTTGTTGTTAATAAGCCCCGTATCATATACAGCATTTTAAAAGTGTTTATAGGAAGAAGTCTTTCATAGCCCCAGAACGACGCAAAACCTACTTCACATATACAGCATCCAGCTGTGAACTTCTCATGGTGCAGCCACGTCTCCCTGCAAACACACAACACAATAGATGCATTATCCTTGGTACCTGAGAGAGGTCACTGTCATGTATTTCCAAATGAGTTCAAAAAGCCATCAAATTAATTAAATTGCCTTCATTTCTTTTAACTTTTGCCATTAAAGCATTGGGTGTGCTTCAGGCACTGGTAACCTTATTCCTTATGCTTTTAAAATCTGTTTTGAATAACCATGGATGTTTGCATTAAAACATAGTAAAGTCAAATACTTTAAATGCTCTATTAAAATGATGGTCTAAGTGATGACTTGTATAATTAATTAAAGTAAAATAAAGTGCTTTTACTGTCTATGTCATGTTGGTTTTGCTCCCTTTGCTCTTGTTTAGTGAAATATAATATGCAGGAATATCAAATGTATGTTTTTAGCAACATTCACTATATCTTTACCTTTTTAATGTAAAATACGTATAATTCCCATTATGCAGAATCTTTTCTTAAATTATATTCCAGTCTTTTGATGGCATATTTCATTCTTTTCTCTACTGTAATAACAATACATTGAGGAGATGGTTTCACTGAGCCCTTCACAATGATATACAAGTCTTTCTCTTGAATAGGCAAAGATAATTTACTGCCATGGGATATGTGCTATTCCTCTTGATACATCATCCTGCATTGGCCATTCATTCAGTTCACTGTGGCTAACTGAAATTTCTCTGCTTGATCTTACAATAATGAGGGGTGCATAATTTTTCATCCTATAAAAAAACTGCAGCCGTACGGTCAACTTCCGTCTCTTCAACAAACGTTCTACCTACTCCATTTCATACTCTGAAACCTGACAGCGCACCTACTATTGGGTTTGTCATATTTTCTCTAATATTATTTTCCTCTCTCGTAGCTTGTTCCTAAATCAATAGCAGTTGAATGCCTTCCAGATTGTGATTACTTAGCTTCATGTGTAGTCTCCCGTGTGAGATACTAGACAAGCCTTTTTTCAAAACACATTTTAATCAACCCGCTCCTGTCTACCTACTGCGCTGCCGATGCTCTGAAAGGTTCTAGCAGATTGCAGAAACACTACGGCCCGCGCTTGGTATTTTCAATTTTGCAATCATAATTCAGCAACAATTTGGGTGCACATATTGCAACGCCGACTGAGTTTATTGTGACACCTCACGAGCGCTTCATTACGATGGCCAGAAAGTAAAGTCTTTTCGGGGCAGAGTGAGTCAGCACAACCCTACGCTACCTTCCCTCGGCCAAGCAGCCGCCAAGAGCGGGTCTGGTCACCTCGGCCTCACACAGCCTGTTGCTTGCCATGGCACCGCAGCCCGCAGCACTTGTTTTTCATTGTACAATACTTTGAAACGTTATTTCAAACGAGGCAGTGCTTTTCCTAACCAGGTGTTTTAAAGCGTTTGCAGGGCGCGGTGAAGTGTCGCCATCCCTGTTTCCGAGGCGGATAAAGCCCAGGGATGCTGCTCCGGGCACGGGGCGCTACCCGACCCAGTGTCCCTACACGTGGCGGCCGCTCCGGGCACGACCCGCACCCTGACCGGGCGGGGCCGCTCTGCGCCCTGCCCCAACTTCTCGGCCGTGCCCCCAGCCCGGCGGAACCAGTCGGACGCCGACGGGACGCTGTGGGCTCCCAGGCGGCTCTTTCCTGCCGCCCTGCCCGGGACGGGGGGAGCGGCGGGCGAGCGGGCGGTGGGCGGGGCGGCCCTGGCGGGGAGGGAGGGGCCGGGGCGGGCTCCGGCGGGGAGCTCGGCCGGGGCCCGGGCCCCCGGAGCGAGCGGCCGGGATGCGGTGCGGGAAGATGGCGGCCCCGCCGCCGCCGCCGGCAGCTGGGGCGCCGGGCGCTTGGGGCGGCGTGCGGCGGCGCTGCCAGCGGCTGCTCTACTGGGTGCCGGTGCTCTTCATCTCCAGCATCCTCTGCTGGTCCTACTACGCCTATGTCACCCAGCTCTGCCTGCGTGAGTGCCGCGGCGGGCGGGGGGCGCGGCGGGACGGGGATGGGCGCCGCCGCCCCTGCCGGAGGAGCGCAGCCGGCGGGACGGACACGGGCTGCAGCGGCGTCTGTGGGGTGTCGGTGCTGGGGCCGCCCCCGGGTGCTGCCGCCGCCACGCCCGCGGGCCGGGCCGGGCCAGGACCGGGGCAGGGGCTGGGATTGGGGCTGGGGCTGGCAACGGGCCGGGCCGGGCTGGGCTGGGCTGGGCTGGACCCCCTCGCGTCCCGGCCGCTCGGACGAGGGGCATCCACCCCGCCTGGTTCTTTCCGCAACCTGGTAGCGCCTGGTTATCCCACGCGAGGAGGGATCCAGTCGCACGGGGCTTTTCACGGGCGCGAGTTTCCCTCCGTGGAGTGCGCAGCGGGTGTCAGGTCTCAACCCCGGAGATGGGAAGCGGGGTCTGACCATGCGGGTGGCTGAGCAGAGTTCGCCGTCCATTCGGCGTGACAGCCTGTACACAGACACACAGTGCACATACATGCACATACATGTAGCGCGTGAGGGCCATTTGTCAGCCGGCGTGGAAGCAGGAACAGGTAACAGGAAATCTGCGAGTCGCCCCGTGCCACTCTTCAGTCATCTAGAAAATGCCCAGCTGTCACAACTACTTGGTCCCTTCTTTGGCATCGGAAGCCTGCATGACATTCGGAAGTCATCCTGACCACGCACCTTGGCACCCGTTCCTCAGCGTCAGGCAAATCATTAATCATATACTGGAGACTGGGTGTGATATGAGTATTTGTGTAAATTTGAGTAGCCAAGCCAGAGGGCTTTATTATAAATGACCAGCTTGCCAGGCTCCCTTGGTTTCTGGGTTTGGGGTTGGTTTTTTTTCTGATTTTGACTTCTCTTATAGTGCATCTTGTAGAAAACAATTGAATCTTTTAATTTTAGGGGCTAGTGTGTGGTATACTGATGTTTCACTAACAGTGTTACAGTAATGGCATAAAGGAATATGAGTTGTAAGTCTTCAACTATTCATCTTGAAAATCTCAGCAGTCTGGTACGTAATTTTAATTTTATTTTTTTTATTGTATATAGAAGATTGATAGGATTTTTTTCCTATAGATGCTTGGCTGAGCAGTTGAGGGACTAAGCGAAAAATGATTGCCAGGCCTAGTGCCTCTGTTTTGGAGGGAAGTATGAAGACTTGGTGTGGTTCCTATATTGGAGGTGGGCTTTTTGCATCTTTTTTTTTCCTTAATAATAGTCAAATCTTTTAGTTCTGAGCACCACTCTTCTGCTAGAGTTGCTGTGCCTTCCCGAGAGGATGAATGCAGTGTCTGCCTCCAGTGCAAGGAGGTGAATTGTCTGCAGGGCTCTGGGAGAAGTTGACTGAGTGAGCCTGGAGAGAGGAGCTGTTAGCCAGCATGAGGAGGGAGAGGATATTTAAGGGGAAAGTTGCTCTGTAGTTAACATTTGTCCTGGTGTATGCAGCCCTGTAGTAGGTACAGGAGGCTTGTTTTGGGCATTACTGTTTCAGTGATCAACTATATTTTTTCTACTGCGTAATTCTGCATAACAGAGGAAGATTGGGTTTTAGCTTACCTGAAAGTGCATAAGCTTTTGTCTTAAGGAAATGACATGCTTGAAACCTGCTTCAAACTGTAAACTGTGGTACCCTAATGCCTTGAAAACCCCTCAAAGCATAAAGTCTGTGATGGGAGAGGAGGAAGAGAGAATCCTGGGCCTCTACTAAAACGTCTTTTACTGAATTCCTTTCTATGGATAAGGGTGATTTTTTTTTCTTTTTTTTTCAGTTTCCCCCACAACCACCCCTTTCCCATTCTGCCTGGATTACCAGTTTTTGAATTCAGCATAATAGTCATCTACAACTTCCACTAATTCCATCTTTTATCTGTATCTGGATGCTTTCCCTCATTTTTGGCATATTAAGATAAAATAAACTTATGTCTTGTCTTACTAATGAATATTTAGTGTAAACAACAGAAGGAATAACTAACAACTCTGGGAACGAAAGCCAACGGCAGGAATAGACTGTAAGCATTTCAGTGCTTTGAAGCCAGCCTGTCTGCTCAGTGTGTCTTTTATTCCTGCAGCACTGAATGCTAAAGAGGACGTATATAGTTCCTTTTTTCCCCTGCAGCTTACTGTCATCGATGCTAATGACAACATACAGGGAACAGTGTTAACCATTGTGCAGTAGGACTTAGCAAGGACTTTGCTCTGTTTTAAGTGGTTTATTTCAGCTTTTAGTAATGAGCTATTTTGAGCTTTTAGTAGTGTTTCAAATGTAGTATTTTGAATGAGGGGTTTTTCTGCAATTTTAATCTGAGCATTGTAGGAGGAACGTTATATTTTTTTTAAAAAAGAAATCTACTAGTCTGATTCCTTTCATCCCTAAAGCTGAATAGTTACAGCATTGAAAAGCATTTTAGGAATTGAAAAAGGTTTTAGAAATAGAAAAAGAAATTCACTGTTTTTAACAGTAGTATTACCATATCTGTCTCTTTTATTAATGGATTCAGTTAAGTGCTCATGCTGTTTTAACCTTTAAGGAAAAGGACAAGGGTGTTGAACACTAGCAAATGTTTCTCTTCTTCCTGTTATAGAATACTGGAATTAAATTAATTAATTAAATTAAATTAAATTAAGACCAAATTGATTGGTCTTAAAACACCTGACTAAAAATTGCTTCTCTTTATTCCAATACCATTCTCTTAACTTTGCCAGTATTGTCATCTCCCAAAACCTATCTGGCAATAATAGTTGTTTTTTTTCATGCAAATACCTTCCTTTGTGTTTAAAATTAATGGGCCTATAAGTATCCCTTCTCTTAAAAAAAATTTGAATGTGTTTATGAGAACCTGAGGGATACAGACTTGTTGTTCTCCCTCTAAAAAAGATGAGGAAATAACAGGCAACCTGCAAAGAGTACAATGAACTTGGATAACTAAAGTTACTGAAATTTCAACCAAGGATATATGGAACAATCCTATCATGAAGTTCAAATGGAGTTCTTTCCCCCAGCACCTCGTCCATGTGTCTATACTCAGAAAATATACATTGGATTCAGTGTTTCTGAAAACGCAAATATGAAAATTTAGTGTTTATTAAAATCTTTGCATGTTTCATATGCAAAGAAAAGAATTGTTCTTATGTCTTCCTTCTTAGATGCATCTCTCACTCAGTTTTGTAGAACTATAAGAGACTTGGAGTAGTTGTCCACTCCATGCTTTAGGTAAGGCAGAACCAGTAGTTATTTGCAGTTTCTGATAGTTGTTTGTCAGAAATGTTTGTTACAAACTTGGATACTGAGATGCTGTTTTTTGTTTTGTTTTGTTAGTTTTGTTTGCATTTGGTTTTGTTTTCCTGCCAGTTTGTGATTTGGACCTGCACATAAAGAAGGAAAATGTAAAAATTTGACAGTGCTGTGGCAGATGTTTTTGGTGAAAATATAAACTGAGCTCATGAAAGTGTTATCCTATAAATAGAATATGGATGTATATGTATATGTTTTACATGTCACTGATTTTTAATTCTAAGGATTATGCTCTTGCTCAGAGAATCTGTCTGAAAATGTAGCTTGAATTTGTAATTTTAAAGAAGGAAAATGGATTTGGTGTGGAAGAAATGAGCACTAAGCATTTCCTTACTACTTCACTGAAGGGAAAGGGAGGAAGTATTGCCACCTGGTGAATGAATTGCCTGATTTGGAAAAGAGTGACTTCAGCACAGCTGAAGAGGGGATACAACAAGACATTCACCGCACTGTCAGGAGAGCTCATAAGCCACATCTTTGTTTTTGGAGTAGAGTATGTAGCTTGTATCTGTCCACAGCTACCTTCAGAATGGAACAGAAAATGTGGAATGACATCCAGATGCTGAAGATGTTAATGATCATGAAAAAGTTTTGCTGGAGGATCAGACTGATTAGTGCTGATCTGAGGTTTTTGACCATCAGTGTACCATCAGTGGAATGGAATTATAACAGGATAAAAAGCTGCTTAATTCATCACAGTTTAGAGGCAGGATTAATATGTGCCCTGTGGGCTTGGCATAGGGTCATCAGGGCATAAGAAGTGACAGAAAATATGGAGATAGAAGTTGATAAGAGGTAAAAAAAAAAGGTGGGGGGGGAAGTCAGACCCACAATTTGGTCTGCTGGATTTGAGCTCTTTGCTGAGTATGTTCTTCAGATGAATTAAAGGATTTATGGTACTTGCAGCTTTTGTCTTGTAACCATCTACATCTTACCTTTGGCTATAGAAATACTAGTACATTGTAACATTGCAGTTGGCTGTTGTCAAATACCAGTTAAATACCCTATCTTTACACTGTCTGCTAAGGTAGAAAAGGACTTTGTTCAAGGAAAGTTTGCATTTTTATTCCATATTTTGCAAATACCGCTTTTTTTTCCCTCTTTGGTGATCCCTGGGTACTTTGAGAAAAGTTTCGAAACTGGCAGCTGAAGTAAAATTGGCTTCTGAAGTATATCCAGCAGTGCTCCCATGCAGCTGCCATTGACCACTTCTGAAATGGAATTGAAATCTATGTTAAGCGTGGCTGATTATTTCTCCATGTAGTGCCCGGTGTATTACCTATAGGTTTTGTGCCTTGAAATTTAAACCATGGCCTGAAGTTGAAAACATCTATGGTGAAGATATAATTATTAGATAAGATTGTTTTCAATTAAAGATTTAACACTGCTTGATACATATTTTAATAGATGCTCTTGTCAGGGGGTACTTTGTTTTTGCTGAAAAGGATCTGACTCTACAACATTGCTAGAAATAGTCTTCACTCTTCAGTCAGTCCTTTTGACTTGGAACATAAATGGGAACTTTGTAAAGAAGATTAAGTCAATTCGTAGTGATGTTCTATTCAAATAGCAGCTTGCTGCTGGGTGGCAGATGGTGATGCAGTTTGATGGGCACAGGGTTAAAATGAGTTTACTGAAACGTTCACAAATGCCATCAAATCCAAATATAAGGGTTATTGATGAAGTATTAATAGCTATTTATACCAACCTTAAATATCCCAGAAATACTTGTTACTTTTGTTCTGAAGCAAAGCACTGGTGGCATGTTGTCACTCTAAATCAGTGCAAATCACTGCTCTGCCTAGCAGAGAGGTAGGTTTTTATTGCAAGCAGTGATATTTTTTCTAAAGGACTGTTGCAGGCAATGGCAGAACACATGTCACAACTATAAAACACTTTTATGTGTGCACAGAGCTGAGTTAAGCTGCATCTATAGATCAGTGTTTTCCAGCTTCAAACATGCTATAAAGATAAAATATATACTTATTTTTGTGAATCAGATCCAAGATGTTAAAATTCAGAAAAGTTTGAGAGAAGAACCTATTTATAGATGTGGCTGCAGAGTCTCTGAATCAGGTGTGTGTTATTTTCCCACTCCAAAGTTTTAAATATTTTAAACATGTACATAAAATATGAAAGTACGGTTTAATATCCACTTTTATCAAAGCTTAAAAAAATTAATTGCTTTCTCTCCCTTTTTTTTTTTTTAAATCTAACCATTACATTTACAGTTCAGGAACTTTGATTTTGGGTTTAGAAGTCAAGTAAAATTTAATGTTACAAAACCAATGCAAATTTTTTACATTAATTTTATCTTCCAAACTCTTTTGGGTTTTTTGGTAGCACTGTGTCTTACCATGTCTCTAGCTGTATGGAGATGGATGTCTACTTAATTTTTCCACAAGTGAGTGAGAATAAACATTCCTAGATAAAATGAACAGTAGTTCAAGAAATGGAGAATCCATTTCTGTCGCTTAATTAAGGTCTGATGCAGTGCAAGGTGCTAGCAGTATGGCTTCTCTTCTTAGCAAACTAATGTGGTGATGGAAACCATCGTGGACTTTTTCCGATCTTTTTGTAACACAGCTTTGTTTTCTTTGCAATTGTTTTTTTGCAAGCGCAGGCTGTTTAGCAGCATTGACTACAGAATATGCTGTTCCTGTTTCTGGCTGCTTGTGGCTCAGGACAAGCAGGGCACGATGTTTCTGGCTCAGGAAATTGGCACCTATGTTGGCTGAAGTCCTGCGTCTGTCCCAGCCTGGTCCCTAATTCTGATGAGCACCATCTGCAAGCTGCGTAATTATCCGGAGAGGCTCTAATGATGTGATAGTCTGCTAGTACTGAACTGTAAATGGCATCCTTAGCTTTAGCAGGGGAAGGATGATTCTTAATGAAATTGACCCCTGCAGTATCTCAGACGAACAAAGCTGTAACTTTTTAATGATCTCTTGAAGACAAGTCACAGTTTTATAATTATATCCATCTCTGAATATACAGGAGTATCATTCCATTTTGGTCCCAAAGGGTTTTACCCTGTTTTCTTCCAGAAATTGCTTAGCAGTTGGGATTGCCATGTCCTTAGTGTTTATTTTAGTCATCGTAGACATAAATGCTTTTTACCCATATTATTTCTGTGCTGTTTGACTACCAGTAAGTGCATTTGCAGCATTTCAGCTGATATTTATTAATGATGGGTTGCACAGTCTGACCTACTTTTCTGTGCACTACGACAGTGAATGTAACCCCTTGGAAGAGAAATGAGAAAACTGCCGGAAATACTGATATAAATGATTCAGGGAAGACTATATGATCAAATACTGCTGAATAATATAGTAAAGCTGTATCACTGAATCTAATGAAAAGTAAAATATTTGGTTTAAATAAATACATCATGTGTGCTGTTCAGAGGATGGGGAAAATAACAACCATTTTTTGATCAAACCAAAATTAGAGTGGCATTTTTCATGTCAGAAAATTATTTTCCATGCACTTAAATAGTGTGATTTTAGAATTATAAACATCTTGTGGTTACCCCAAGAACGCTTTGTATCACCTTCATTCAACAAAGAGAGAAAATTTATTTTTTAGAGAAATTTGAGAGAGTTTGATTTCTAAGAGCGATTTTTTTTTTTTTCTTCCTGCTAGTCAGTTCTGTCACATTTGTGCAAAACAACCAACCGACAAACCCCAAAACCAAACAACCCAAAAGCCAAACCAAACAAAAAAAGTCCCCCTTTCATTTCCTCTCTGGTGCTGTGGTATTGCAGATGCTTGTCCTTTCCTACCTCCTTCGGGGAACTTCCGTCAAAGGTGATTGAAAGGCATAAGCAGAAGGAATAGTACTTCACCTCATACAGGTTATTGGATATCTTGCATGTTCCTCTCTGTCACCGTCTGCGAGAATGCTTATTGGGCAGTGCAGCCAGTCTCCTTGTACACACCAGTTGCAGTATGTGTAGAGAAAAAAGATAGCAAGACTGAAGGTACTGGCATCTCTTTTCAGCCTTACCTCTTCTGCTTTGGTCTCTTAAAGTAGTTGCAAGTCAGGAGTGTATGAAATAACTCTTGAGTTATACTCAGGTGGTAAAAGAGATTAAAATGACAAGATTTCTCGAAAAAAAACCACGTTCTCACCCTGCTGAGATTAGCTCGACATCTTTGGGCACTTGTGTTTTAGCCTTCATGGTCCTGACTGTCAGGAACATTTGGCTTCCAAGCTAGATACCACAAAAGCTGAAAAGACAGTCCTCTGAGCAGATGCAGACTCTGAAGTATGCATTTCCTTCCGGAGGTTGACAGAAATTTTGAAAAGCTATAGGTTTGCTGTCCAGTAGAGATGATGAAATTTGGATTTATTACTTGTATCTACCCTTTGCCTACAGGCATGTGAAAAATTTAGATGCTTCAAAGACATTGATAAATACATTTTATCCAAAGATAAGGGATGGAAAAAAGATTACAACTGCTTTCACAATATTCTTGGTCATTCCCTTGTAAGGAGAGAAAAATGCCACATATCATTGTGAAGGTTGGTTAAATAGATTTTATTTTGAAACTAGTGATTCTGCAATATATACTTGGCAAGGGCTTTTTAATTAACAGAGAGTAGTTATTCCAAGAAGACTGTCAAAGTTTCTGCATACTTTGCTGACCATGCCAAGTGGAGAAAGAAAATCAGAATTTGAGTAGTGGCTAATTTGTCCTCATCTGAGAGCTTCAGCACTTTTAAATTACACATCAGCTCTAAGGATGTCTTTTGTTTTGTAAACAGTCATCTGGTGGATTACTGTTTATTTGCAATTTCACAGTTCTTGTGTATTATTGTAGTGGACCTTCTCTGTTCCTCAGAGTTAAATGTGTATACATGTTCCCTCAGCTTCTCTCTAGCAGTTGTCTAGATGCATATTTAGCTTATCAAGTTCTAAATATTTCAGAAAACTGAGAGCAGAATACAGTTTATAGTGGCTTATGCGACTTCGGTGGTGTCTTTCTGATTTTTGTGAAGAACTTTATAAACATGGTTGCTTACTGTTTTCCCTCAGGTAAAAGTAGATGCTTGTTTTGGCAGAGCTATAGCCCTATCTCCATTTTAATAGACCTATTTTATAATTACAGAGTTGTAGAATAATTCTTGTTTGAGAGGACCTAAGCTTGTCTAGTCCAACCTGCTAATCAAAGCAGGGTTAGATGTGAGGTCATTGCAGGTTGTTCAGGGTTTTATCAGTTTGAGTCTTGAAAAATTTCAGTGATGGAGGCTGTACAACATATCTGGGCAGCTTTCTGCATTGATGGGTTGTTCTCATGGTGGAGAAGTTTTCCCTTGTATCACATGTGATCCTTTCATTTCAACTTAACACCTACTGTCTTTTGGTCTCCCACACTGTGCCAGTATGAGGAGCCCAGCTCCACCTCCTCGATGCCTTCCTGGAGGTACTGTTAGGCCCTCCCAAAACCCTTCTCCAGGCTGACAAGCCCTGGTTATGCAGCCTCTGTTTAGTTTTAGTTTTTAGACTGCTTAACTAGGATGGATAAATGTGTGGTGGAGTGGTTTGAGTGGAAGGAGGTTTTGATCACTTGGGAGTTTTTGATCTTACTGAGATACCTGTTGCAGGATGGCTACGTTTTTTAAATAATGTGATCAAGAGTGGAAAATGCAGTGACTGATGTGTGATACCTGTGTACTCCACTCCATGCCTGACATACTTGCGTCTTTCTCACTCTTTTACTATCCCTAAATCTTGTAATCCAGGGGCAAATTCTTAAACTAAATGCAACTTTTGTGTACTTTAAATTTTTATGCTTTGAAGATCTAAGGTATCACCAAGTATTGCTGTCAAAACCAGTTCTGGAGTCTGATACCTCTGGTTCAATAATAGAACATAAATAAACAGTGAAACCCATACAACCATAGTTAAAGAAATAACTGGTCTGCAGGGGTGGCTTTTCTTGGATTAAATTTGGGCGGCTTCTGATAGATGGAGGTACTAGTTCTCAAGAAATGAGCCTGGGAATAGGAGCCAAAAAAACACTATAAGCAGTTGGTATTCTGTACCTATTCACATAATGAATGTACACAGCATAAAATCTTGATAGTGTCTGATATTAAACATGTATTGTTTGATGATTACACTTCCCTCTTTGATTGAAAAAAAAAGTTTAAATATTCAGTTACATCATCTGCTATTTAAACATAATTTTTACTATTTCCTTTTTTATCTTTTTTCAGTGACAATGACAAATATTGGAGAAAAAGGTAAGATTTTTATTATCTGTTTATAAGTGGAATTCATTTATCTGGGTAGAATAGTAGTTTACTAGTAGAATTAAGATACGAATCTAACTAGTTTTAAATAAGTATAGTTTTTGTGTTCCTCAGCTCCTTTTATTATCCTGCTATTCCTGAATATTGCTTTAGCCATTACAAATAAAGATAAGAAAAAAATTTTCGCTGTTCCTACTGGCTTTCTGATGTGCCAACTAAAATAATCCTTATATTCTGTTATTTAAAAAAAAGTGTTCATAGCACAGAAAGCTCTTGTAAAAGCAGGACTTCTAGCTATGAACAGGGTGTTGGTGCAGATGCAACCTATTTAAATGGGAGGTAAATTTTTACTGTAGTTTCTTCTTAGCCAGTGTCTTTAAAATCCTTTGGATATGTAGCCTTTTTAGAATATAATAAAACTGCCTTATTAGCAGTTCCTACAGTTCCTACCCTGAGGCTGTAACATGTTTAGATTACTTTTTCAGATGCTATTTTACTACTGTGGCACAGCATGGAAATGTAAAGTGTGGGGCTGAAGAGCTTTTGGAGGAAGGGGTTAAGAGTTAGGAGATAAACTTTATGCTTTTTATGTTTGTGTAATTCCAGCGTATTTTATCAAGCCATTGGCAGCTCCCTCACTTAGAGAAAGTGTTTATCAATTAAGAAACATTTGCTTGAAAAACTTTCTTCAGTTCAGTGATCTTTCCACGCATATGAGTGCATAAGCGTATCTGCAAATTTCAGCACCTGCATTGAAGTAATTCCAGTTTCTTGCTGCTCCATACTGTGTGAGAGGGGACACGAGTGTGTTGTTATGCATTGCTCACAAAACACATTAGAATTATCAGCAAAATGCATTGGAGAACATTAAATTCTCGCTCAAAGCCTTGGTCAGGTTCAGCCAGTCAAGAGAAATTTACCCTGGCTTATACTTCTACCCTAAGTTTTTTCCGGGGTGAAAACTGGGTAAATGGGGCTCAGCCCTACTACAGGTTGCCTCAGATCTCCAGACAACTCTAGCTATCCTAGCTATTTGTAAATGGATTGCCTTCATGCAAGGGATACACCATTTGGGTTGGGGTTTTTTGGGAGGGTGGTTCAGAAAAACTGTGAAATCGAAGGATTTCTGCCAGGGAGATGCAGAGACCTCTTCTTTTACTGTCTCAAGGGAAATTAGGTTTTATACTGGACTCTCAACAGACCCAGTGGAGCTGTGGGTAGCCCAGGGTCTCCATCGCAGTGCAGAGAAACTGGTGGGTAGATAACCTGGGAGGAGTGACCAGTTGGGACCTTGGCCAGGTTGGAGAACTGAGGTTCAAGATCAAACAAGATGAGCTTGAGTCTTGTGCAGTCTTTAAAGGGGAATCCTGGGATAATGTCCTTAGGCTAAGCTTTCATCTTCCTTCAGTAGTCTTTTCTTTTTTTCCTTTCATGTATGAACAATTTTCTTATCAATCACAATTGTTGTTTTTCTCACAACAATAGAATACTGATGCAGATTAGTAAATGCATTGTGTACAGAACTGAGATAACTTGCCCTACCTTGCTCTCACTGTATGCCTTGAATATACTATTGTTTAAAAAAATACTGATTTTGTTTGAGTAAATCAGGGGTTTTTTATAGTTGATAGAAATGTTCTGATAAAAATGTGGACTGTTCCTGTCCAGAAGCTTGTGCGATAGCAAGTTGGTCTTTTAGTGTATTGTTCTTTGTGTGGAGTCCAGTTCTATCACTTACTTATGCTGATGAGATTTTTCTCTCAGTTTAAAGGCTTGGCATATGGCTCTTTTCCCCTGTCATCCCTAAAGCTCTGTACAGAGTTGCTCTTTAGATTTTCTTAGGGTTTTTTTATTATTTTTACTGCTTAGCGAATAAGAGTAAATATTTACAATGTTTCTGTTTTTCAAATAAACAAACTTCAACACCAGAAATATTTATTCAGTGTTACTATTGAGGAAAAATTACAAAAAATAAGATCATTCTGGGCAATTGTTCCTGCATTTATACACTTCATCATGCATGTGTTACAGAAATTTATTCAGCACTGAATAGTATTACATACAAAAACCCCCCATGAGCTAACCATACAAGAGCAATATTTCAGATTGTGTAGTTAAAGTACACAGGTTTCCCTTTATGTTTTTTTAATGATCTTATGAATTTATAGAAAAATACTCTTTCCTGTCTTTGGAGTAAGTTAATTAGGGGATATGA
This sequence comes from Lepidothrix coronata, assembly GCF_001604755.1. Lineage (NCBI taxonomy): Eukaryota > Metazoa > Chordata > Aves > Passeriformes > Pipridae > Lepidothrix > Lepidothrix coronata. The sequence goes on along the minus strand of NW_016690180.1, from coordinate 3,976,813 downwards.
GTTTTGGATATGCTATTTACTGTAGTGAATTTCTTAGTACAGTGAGAGATTTTAAGAAGAAATACCTATCCATCCATGGCAGGCTCTTAGGAAAAGTTAATGTTGCCTTCTGTATTCTAGTAAAACAATTCAGCATGATAAATGCTCACTGGCATCTGTTAAAAATATAAGAATAATCACTGGCTGTGAAGAACAAAAAGTAGTGAATGAACATTTTAATTTAAAGGAACTGCAGGTTTTTAAAAACCACCCAACTGTCCTCCCTCCTAAAATCTAGCAAAACAAATTAACTGGTTATAGTTACTGCTCAGGTATCATGTGTTGTATCCACCCCAAGACTCCCCTCACTCTTGTCATTGTTTGGATAACTATACTTCCTTTGGCAGGGGGCTGGGATGTTTGGGGGAGAGGAGGTGTTTGCATGCTTAGCAGTCTTCCTACATGGTTTCTAAAGCTAAACAGCAGAGATGCATCAGTTAATTAGGATTTAACAAATGTGTAAGGAGGGAGTGCTTGCTAAATAATTATGGGGCTTTAATAGGCCCATTCCCCTCAAACTTTTGTAATCTATGTAGACTGTATCATGACTTTCCCCACAGAGTGTGTATTTGTCTAATGTAAAGTTGCAGTGCTGTATTTTTGTTGCAAAGCTTTTGCAGAACTGTTTGTAAGTACTACAGTATCACTGGTCTGTTTGTATTAATTCTGTTCCTTTTTAATTTTAGTTGTGTGCCTGGTTGCTTACCACGTATTTTTCATGCTGTTCGTCTGGTCATATTGGAAAACAATCTTTACGCTACCAATGAATCCTTCAAAAGAAGTAAGATAAACTTAACTTTTGTTTTTGAAATAGCCTAGTTAAATGCCTGATTCTGTAGTATTTGAATAGCTTAGTCTCTGATCTCATGTAGTCTTACACTGTGTAGAAAAACACAGATGATAGTTACACAGCTTCTTAATAGGAGTGAGTCAGATTGCAATCAATGTAGTGACCAAGACAAAAAAAAATAACATCTTCTCTAAATTTTAAAGTTTTTAATAGATATTTTAAAGTGAGCTACTTATGACATTAAGAAGAAAAAATCCTGTCCACTTGAAAAATGTGAGTTATTTGAACTACTAGCTTAAATTTTTGCCTGGGAATATCGGACTTTTATGTGGGCAAAATTTTATTTCCCCGTGTTTAAGACTTATATTTTCTGCCAGCATCTGTCTGCTGTCCTCTGAATTAAAGATTCTTCCCCATGTATTTTGATATAAAGGAATTTGTGGGTTGTAGTGGGAGTGCACATTGGGTAAGTTGATGCTGGGAAGCCACAGCTGGCTAAGCAGGAAGGGAGCTAGTAAACAACAGCCACATGGAAAAAAGGTTATTGATGGAAATGCTCCCCATGCAGCTTAGTACAACCAACACAACTTTTTGGCCTCTTCCATCCTCTCTTTATTCAGAAACCCCCTAGTCCTCAGTAGGTGCTGTGTCACGCAACTTCCAAGGTCAAGAGGAATCATTCTGTGGCTGTTCTGTAGTTTGAAATACCCACAAAGCCATTACTTACTTCAGCATGGACTCGTAAGTCTAGCTGCTTTAAGTACTATGTCAACACAAAATAAATAGCTGGTGGTTTCTGCTGTCTGTAGTGCAGAGGTTCTTTTCTGAATAGTTTTCATTCACCACTAAGATACGTAGTTGTGGAAACAAGTAGATAATTCAAACTAATTGCGGTTTTCACTGAAGTTCACACTGCAGTCTTTACTACAGCTTGGGATAGGGAGGAGCAAAATAAATTAGGAGCCTATTTCATTTGGTAATTACAGAGCCAAATGTGTGCATGTATATGGTGACTGTAGCAATAATTAGAAGGGTTTTCAAAGCGCTGGACTGATGCCAATGAAAGACTTCCAAAACATTTTGACAAATCCTACTAATTACAGTAGGATTCCAAAACCATCATACAATACTACTGAAGAACTTCAGATGGGGTATGGAAGTTGGGTAATAGAAAGCAATATGTGATGTTTCTGTGTTCTTTGAATTTACACAATGTTGCTGGCAGAAAGTGACATCTTTGTTGTTCCATGTCTTTTTCTTGTTCTACTAGAGCAGTATTTTCAAAATTTAATTAGAGTATTTTGTGATGTTAAGTTACTGCTTGGCTTCCATTTTCTAGGATGAAGTCTGTGAATACTAAAGGATTATCTTTTCAAATGAACTGAACTGACTTATCTAGCAAAAACTCATTTGAATACTGAAAAACAGTTCAGCATTTTGTTTTCATGAATAGTGTAGCTGGTGCAAACTGCACAGCTTTCTTTTAAGCTTATTTCAAACTTTAACACATACAGAAAGTAGACTGTGAGGGACTTTGCTGTAGTGTGTGCCATTCTGTACCTGTGCATACTAGCTATATGCAAGTACTGCATGACGGTGGGAGAGAAGATGGTTTCCCAGGAAGGAGTGTTTGTAAACTTAGGACTACTCTGAGGACCAATACAAAATGATGGAGTAGTAGCTCTGTTTACATCGAACCAGCATTTTAAAAAAAAGTATTCTGAACCAAGTTTCTGCAGTGAGAAATTGTATGTATCATTAATATAAATCAAATCAGATTTTGGTAAGAGTGTGTTCTTGGAAGGGAAAAAAATGAATGGTGACTTGAGAAACTCAGGCTAAACGGTAAATCTCCAGCTTCAGCTGGAAGATTGTGAGTTTTGCAAGGAAGGGTGGAGTGGTGCCTTCTTTATGGTGGTGAGAGTAGGTTCCTAACTGTGTTTCTGTCTGCTTCCTTAGTTTTACTTACTGCCTCACTTCCTTTTAGGAAAAAATTCAACATTGTAACAACTAGCCTTCCTGTAAACATAAAATGCTGTGGAGTGGGCTTCTGTTTCTAGCACAGGTTAGAGACAGCCACTCTTCCTGCCAAATGTGGACTTCTTTTCAGAGATGATTTTGTATCCTCTTTCTGGAGAATATCAGAGATGTAGATATCAAAGTTTTTGGCATCTGCCCATTTCTAGAAGCTACAGTGACAAGGCTATGGTGCTGTGTTGCAAAGGACTTTAGAGTATAAGGAATTTGTACTACTTCATGTATACTGAGCATGTCTTTCAGAAATTTTTACCCTTTCAGCACTTACTAGAGCCGTATTTCTTATTGCCATTTTGAGCAGTGACAGAAGTTGTCATTTTATTCAGGAAGATGTTCAAGATGTGGTTTTTCTGTCATATAGGACACCCGTCTCTTCCTTCTCTCAGCCAGTCTCTATAGTAAAAACACATCCTAACACCTGCATGACTAGAACAGCAACTCTCTAGTGACAAAGAATAAAAGGAAAAATGCCAGACAGAAGAGAAATAAAGCTATCTTTTTGGCTGTTATTAGTAGTGTATTTTCTTTCAGTTAAATACTGACATCCCTAGCTTATATTCACTACCTAATATTTGGTATTACAGAAGTAAATTAGCTGACCTTTCAGGGGAATGATAAGCTCTTGATCTTCCTCTTGAAGAGAATTGCTTAATACTTCTGGAAGCATTCATCTCTACATTGATACCAAATCAGAAGTATTTTTAATTTTGCCATAAACTGAATTAGTTGTCTTGGGAACACTGGGTTATTTGCTGTAATTCCGTGTACTTGCTGCTAATCCATCTTCATATAATGAATATTTATTTCTCATTACACATCTACAGTTACTTATTTAACTTGGAATTTGCTAACATTTCTTTGATTTTAAAAATTATTCCAGTTTCATCTATCATATTCAGACAAGGAATCCCTAGAGAGAGAGCCTAGAGGTGAATCCCAGCAAGAAGTCTTAAGACGGGCAGCCAAGGATCTTCCTATCTATACACGGACAATGTCTGGAGGTAAATAAGTGTTCCGGAGGCCACCGAAGACAGATGTCTTGATGTACTACCTAAACTAATTTAAAAAAAATTTAAGAGTTTGGATCGAAGGGGAAAAGTGCTTTTCATACTTCATAAAATAACAAAATGGTCCAAGAACTTAACTTTAATGTAACTTTATGCAGCTACATTTATTCAGCGTAAAGATTGTTGGAAAGTAAATTGTGGCATACAGTTTAGGATTTTAAAGTGGATTGACACTTTTTAGATGTTTTCAAATTGATTTTAGCAAGTAGCTTGTAAAACTAACAAGCTGCAGAAGAGGCTGTAGCAGTCATTAGCTGCACAGATTTGTTTTTTCATAGGTTAAAAAAATAGTTATAAAAAAAGAATCACTATCTGCATGTTATATATAGATAGATAGATCACAGTAAGAAATTGTTACTGTTTTACTTGTTGGTTGTTCCGTAGCAAGAACAAAGGTTCTTCCAAACTAAGAGTTAATCTAACCCTACCGATATTGTCAGTTTGTGAATGCTGGCTAGCTAAGCAAATCCAAGAGATAATCTCATATAGTAAATTAAAGCTGTTAGAACAATAGCTTAAAATAGCTATATTGTTGAATGATCTTTAAAGTTTTTCCAGTCTGGTAGGTTTTTGTGGGTTTTGTTGGTTCGTTGGTTGTTTTGCAAAGCTGAGGGGTTTGGAAGAAAAAAACCATGATTAGCATGATTAGCAGAGATTGCAAAAATTGAGCTTTTTGGGTTCACTTTGATAGATTCAGCATTGCAAGTAGTTAAAGAATGCTTTGGTATTTGCAACTCTTTCTGATCATGTTGAAATGCTTTCCTGGGGGGTTCGTTCTTCGGGGCTGAGCTGCTAGTATTTATTTTTGCACAGACTTCAGGTATCAAAATGTGTAACTGTACATTGACATCTAATCTTGGAACGTTTTTTCTTTAGCAATCAGATACTGTGACAGATGCCATCTTGTAAAACCAGATCGTTGTCATCACTGTTCTGTGTGCGACAAGTAAGAAAAAATTTTAAATAAGTGGTTTTCTGAATTAATCCATTTTTTCCTTAACACAGCAGCTTTTATTTTTTATGAGTAGATTTTTCAGGTTTAATATTTTGGCAGGTAAGCTTTTTTCCCTTAGATTTTTTTTTCAGATTTAGTTTTCATTTACTTATTTCTAGGGAAGTCTGTAACTTAGTCTAGTTCATTTGATGGCTTCCTTGATGCCAGCATTGATTACATGGTCTTCTACATTCTTTACATAATAATGAATTTTCTTTAAGAATGTAACCAAAAATAGCTGATAAACAAAAATTTGCTTCTTTTGTTAGAATCTGAATAAACATCACTACCCATCTCAATCTAATCATGATGTCACATCTTATCTGAGGTAATAAACTTAATATCCTGTTTTTCACTGGATAACTTGCAGGTTACTTTTGTTTAAAGAAAGAAGCAGCCAAACATTCTCCCATTTCTAACTGGGAAGTAAAATAAAGATTTTGTTTGTCTGCCACAAAAAGAAGTTCACATCCATAGTCCCCAGAAGTCTGATTGCTTTCAAATCTAATCTTTCTTTTGGCTTTTGTTCTCTCTGACCTTTCTCTAGCAAGCTTGGATGTCTGTGCGTTTCTTCACTCTTGCCCCCAGTGCTTTAAATTTCTATCTTTGAGAGAAGACACTTCCTCAAAGGATGATTTATTCTTAGCTTTAAGGCTGTTCCAGTTACTCTTCAGCTGATACAGCATCAAACCTTCCAACATGACTGTGAGGTGGAGAAGACATTCCATTTTGTCCAGCAGAGCAGCAGAGGCACTGAAAGAATAACAGAATTGAGGCAGAAAGGGGATCTTGGTTGTGTTGTATGGAATGGTGGTTGAAATCTAAGATAGGAAAATAGTCATGTATCTTTTTACTGGAGAAAAAGAGTGACTTGTGTTATCGTATAAAATGTGAATGAAATTTGCAGAATGCCATAATTAATATATTTTGCAGAATACCTTTATTTTGTCCTTACCTTGTCAAAATTTGCTTACTTCAATTATATCTGATTTTCATGTGCACATTTTGTTAATGAAGAGTGATTAATTGGAAAACTGTTTGGTATTTTTCATGAAAGGTAAGTTCTTAAAAACCTCATGTGCATATGTGTATATTTCTACAAAAGCAAACCATAATTCTTGGAAATATATTTAGTTGTATGACTAAGTAATTAGTAATGACTTAGTAATAATTGAATTAGCCCCGTTTCTAAGGCTCTGTCAGAGAATAAAGAATATTTGAAAAACCTCTACAGAATGAGAACCAAATCCTGAAGTTGAAGCTCTAGATTGCGTTTTCTTAAATCACTAAGCTCGTGACAGATCAGGTGTTTTGAGTTTAGGTTATCTGCACTTCAGTTGCAGGTAGACAGCTTTATGTGATTTTAAATGCACATATTTGTTAAATAGATTAGGTATACAACAATAAATATGGGTAATTCTTAATCTGTATGTGAGTAATTTAAATCTGACATATAACTGTGCTTCTGACTTTTTTTTTTCTTTTACCTTTTGCAATGCTTGGAATTCTGTTGGGGTTATTCAGATGCATTTTGAAAATGGATCATCACTGCCCTTGGTGAGTGTACTATTGGCTTTCTTTTCTTACTTTCTGATTTGATAAAATACACTCTTGCTGGGCTTTTTGTGAAGGTGATGCTTCACTATTCCTAGAGTTAGATGCTTATGTGAAGTTACTGGTCTTGTAGAACCATTGGAGTTATTTACTGTATGTCCTTTTTTCTTAGTTGTGACATATGGAAAGAAGTTCATGTATAATTTTTCTTAGATCTCTGAGCTGGGTAACTATGTTTTTACAGTAAAGATGAGGTAGACTTCTGGCCAGTGAAAAAACTTCTTTTAAGGATTGCTGTTTTCTTTATAGTTCGAGTATTACTGTGCCTTTGTTGCAATGAATAATGAAATGCCACCCTAGGTTAAAAATGAAAGGGCAGGGGTGTTTCTAGTTCCCTTTACTGAAGCTCCCAGGACAACTGGAGTGGGCTTGCTGGAAACAGCAAGTTAGTTCTTTTAGTTTTATGGGTTTTTGTGTTCTTTCATTTTTCCTTCCCTCTCCCTCCCACCCTCCCTTCTTTTGCTGCCATGTCAGCCTGCACAGTGGTTTTGTTCTCCTGTGTTCTCTTAGCAGCCCTTGGGACTAGTGGGTAGGCAGGTTACATAATTAATTTTATATCAGTTTGACAGGTGTCTCACAGAAATAATTAAAATAATTGTTTAGTAAGGTCTACATTGAGATAATCGAGTGGTATGTGGCAGTTCTTCACTGCATGAAACCTATCAGAAAAGAAGAATCTCCTGTGTTGGACAAACTGATGGGTAGGTGGTTCTAAGCAGCTGTTTTGACACTTTCTTAAATCTAATTCTGGGGCAGAGGAGACTCTGTCCTGAGGGAAGAAGAGGTGCTGGTCTCTTCCTGTTTATTTTGGTCCTGACTACAGCCTCTGACATAATGCAATTTGATTTCAAGAATCTCCCCTTATTTTGCATCTACATGGTAGATTCAATTGAAAGAAATAGTTATCTGTATAGGGTAGAGTTCCTTCCTACAATTTTTTTTGCTGTAGGAATATCAGCATGTGAAATGTGATGATGCTCAGTGTTAGTAATGTGCTTCTTAAAAAAAAACAAGAACAAAAAAACCCCACAACAAAACAGGGAAAGCTATAAGAAAAACAGCTGTCAGGCTATTCCTGACAAAATATTGGTGAAAAGTCTCAATATGACTATTATTGTTCAGTATTATAAACACTTCTTATAGCTTTATGGTCTCTTTGAGATTGTTTGAGTTGTTCTATCTTAAGACATTTAAATGAAAATGTCCTTCATGTAAACTTCAATTTCATAATAAAAATCCATTGTATCAAATAGTAAATCATAAACAGCACTTAAATTTTTTGTAAAAGGGGAGTGAAGTGTTGTTTCACTAGGGCAGAGACTTCTAGGAAAACAAACTCCATTTTCCTCTCAGTAGCATTTGCTTATTTTACCTGTTTGCAGTCTTCTTAATCTAACAACATAAACATACTCAGTTTGAGAGAGTATTTACATTGCTCATTGTTTTTAATCTAATAAACAGTGGGTGCAAAAAATAAAAATACAAATGGAGAAGATAATTGAAAGATGTATAATGCTTCTTGATGGAGAATTGTTCCTTTTGTATTCCAAGTAACAGAAAAGCATTGAAAAAGAAGTATTGTCTTGTGTTATTTTTCCTAATTGGAGTGGATGTTCACAGTTCCTGGCTCACCCAGAAAAAAAGAACTACGTGGAAGAGACAAAAAAGTTTTGAAATACTGCACCAATGCTGATCAAGCTTTGTAGTTTCCTGTAAAGACCCATGTTCAAAGGTTCTTTGGGAAATATATGGCTATCTTGCCAACAAAAGTAAGGGTGTAAGTCAGTATAATGGATGGATTTTAGTCTCTCTGAACATTATTAGGTCCTGCTTTGCTTTTCATGTTGGGATTTTTTGGTGGGAGCAAGTTGTGTGGGAAGGAAGGGGGAAAGAACTCATTTGATGCTTAGGGACAGCAGGGAAACAGTAATGAGAGTTACCTCTAACTTAATATTCTGCTATGAGAAGGATTTCTGGAGAGAAGACAGGTAAGGATTACCTAGGGAGTAAGATGAAGCATTTGGAAGGCAGAGTTAATAAGAGGTAGTCATGTCCTAGCCCCAAGTCACCTGTGTTCTGCTCTCAGGAAGGGAGGCTTTATTTTGGCTGTCATTCTTGTGCTAATGGAAGTGCTGTGATAAACAGAAATATTTAATGCTAACTGCCCACTAACTACTCTAACAGTTTTAAGTGATGCATTAGTGATTTCTAGTGCTGCTGCTACTCACTATAGACAGACGGAGCTGCAGGCAGGAATGCAATGGCTTGAGGCATCACCAAAAATATTGTTTGTATGTAACACTAATGTTAACAAGGTCCATTAAGAACACCTTAGGAATAATTTGAAACATTTCTCCTTTATCTCCTGAGTAATCCAAAAAGAAATTAGCATCTCCTGAATTCTGTGATGCTTCTTGTTAACTGTGAGTTGAAACCCCTTACTGCGTTGTAAGTTATTTCTTTGCCTGGCATTTTCAGTAAACTAACTCTTGAGACAGGAATTATGTATTTTCTTTTTATACTTCAAAATGAAGTGTTTAAAATGTTAGCTGTAATACAAATTGTTACTCTGTACTGTTCTTCTGTGTTAATGTTTCACTGCAATAACATACCATTATTTAGCCACTTGTCAGTATATTTATCAATTTTAATCTTTCTCAGAAATGTTAGACTTCAAATCTAACCACAATCCTTGGGGTTTAAGATTTGATACTACATGCTCAAGCAGTACAATTACAAAACCCTGGTGTTTACTTTCTCTTCAATCTTCTGATAAAGTGTTCTCTTCCAGTAAGAACTCCACGGTCTGGGGCTTTGCCAGAATTGAAGGGAGCATAAAAATTTATACAAGTTTATTTTGACGTGTGTACTGCATGCCATAGTGCAAAAGAACAGCGATAAAGAAATCTGTCTTTGATTCAAGAAACTTCATCTTTGGGGAATAAAATTTCACTTGATATTTCTTTTCTCACACCAAACAATGCCTCAAAGGAAAAACAGTCCTAAAATAAATATCGTGAAAGGAAAACAGGGTTATCACAGAAACCTTGAATTTGAATTGGTTGCAGTTTATCATGGAATTGCCTACTTTGATGTTTTTCATGGCTAGGCGTCGCAAACGAAGATTTAGGAAGGCTCTATCCACATTTGTTACAAGCACACTGGTGGCTAATAAGGCCAATGCGAGATAGACATGTCCGATTGCAAAAGGCACAGCAGAAAGACTCCTTAGATGGTATGTTCTGCAAGGCACGATTCTTTCTGCATTGTCTTTTCTCCTCGAGAGTGATCCTGTGTTGCTTTCTCAAAGGAAACAGCAGCGTTATAGATGGTGTGTCTCCAGACCTCCCGATTGGAGGCCAGAGTAGACCAATTATGTTGATCAATATGGCCGTATTTAATTGAAAAAACCCCACTTCACTGCATGATGAGCTTAGAAATATATCTTCCTATTTTTTTTTATTAGAACAATGTGTTTTGAGTCCTTAATTGTAGTTAAAGCAGATACTTAGCTATTGCTGCATGTTTAAATGATAATGCTAAATGTAATGTTTAGCCAACGTGACACATTTTGTCAAAACAAAACTTAGAACAAACTCCCTATCCACTCTGAGAATGAATGACAGTAGTGTACAGTGTAAATTCATTTGGTGTTTTAAGATTTTACCTTTATCTCATTAGCATGTATTCTGCCATTAGCATCCGTCTCCCTAGAGAAGAGATCAGTTACAATAACGTGTCCTGCACTTCTAGAAGCTGAAGTTGAGACCTGCCACACATTTTTTTTAGAATTTTTTTCAATATACAAGTGCTCTTGTGAGTGTAATCTTCTCTTAATTAGCTGATCTTTTTGACAGCAGTATCAGTTAGTTAAGGTATATGGAATTATTTTTTTTAACTCATATGAAGAATTTTGTCAAAGTTAGTGCAAAGATAACTTCGATTAGCTTCTTAATGCAACCAAATAAAAGAGGAAGTGGTTTGCCAATAGTCTGCCTGTGGGCAGCACTCCGATATTTTTCATTTGGTGGATGTAATATCATTACATGTTTAATAGAGCTCTGAAATTCATAATACTTAATATGTTGTCTCTATTGGGAAGCTGCCATGGTACTAAATGTAAGCTCATCATCATAGTGTATACTAGTTGCTCATTATTGTCTATAAAATCTTCACAAATGGGAGACAGGTGAACTTAAATCCCATAAGCAAAAATGATAAAATGAGATTTATTTTAACATTTGGATGTGTATTTGCATATTTCTAATGTCTTTTATTTCCTGTCATGTTGTCACTGATATGAAATGTTTTCTGTCTATTTAAGACTAGTATTTCTCTCATTTTTTTATCTAAATGTAAATATTTTTAGGAATTGCCTATGAATGCTCTTAAGTTTGAGAATAATACTAAGAAGTTTTAATATGTAGTGTAATGAATGAAGGAGGATGTGGATTAAGTGAGACTGCTTTTATTCTCACAAAACTCAGTCGAGATTCAAATTCTTGGCTTGTTACTGTCCCAGCTGACATGCAGTATGCCTAATGGCATAACATGGATACTTACCTGCAAACTAAAAAAGTAGCTCTAACTGCAATCACATTTACATCAGATATGCTGGGAACAGATTTCATACCATAAGAGGAAATTTAATTTCAGTAAGCTGTTGAAAGCAGCGTTACCTGGTAAAGTTCTTTGGGCTTTTTCTAGTGGTGGTGTTATTTTGCTTTGGGTTAGAATTACTACATTAATTTGAGAATTGAAACTTAATCCATTTCAGTAGCTTGGGGCAGCAGAGATAGGATGCAAAACTTGGTTTACATGCTGATATTAACTTTTTTTAGAGTAAATAATTTAAATTGGATGAAAGCAAAAGAAAATAACTTTCATGACATTCCATTTTTACTTCTACTTTTTTTTTTTAATCAGGGTGAACAACTGTGTAGGATTCTCCAATTACAAATTTTTCCTTCTCTTCTTGGCTTACTCGCTAGTGTATTGCCTTTTCATTGCTGCAACAGATTTACAGTACTTTATCAAGTTTTGGACAGTAAGTACCCCAATCTACATACTGTCTTGAAGTGTATGAAGTTACTGCTGTGCCAGAAGTATAAGATTCTAAGGGGGCCTACAAAAAAGCTGGAGAGGGACTTTCTTACAAGGGCATGTAGTGTTAGGACAAGGGGTAATGGTTTTAAGATGAAAGAGGGCAGATTAAGATTAGATATTAGGAAGAAAATCTTTACTGTGAGGATGGTGAGTTTGCGTAGAGAAATTGTGGATGCCCCATTTCAGGAAGTGTTCAAGGCCAGGTCAGATGGGGCTTGGAGCAACCTGCTCTAGTGGAAGCTGTCCCTATCCATGGCAGGGGGCTTGGAACTAGATCACAGAACCACAGAATACACTGAGTTTGAAGGGACCTATAAGGATCATCGAGTCCAACCCTTAGCCCTGCACGGGACCATCCCCAGGAGTCACACCATGTGCCTGAGAGTATCATCCAAATGCTTTTTGAACTCTGTCAGACTTGGTGATGTGACCACTTCCCTGGGGAGCCTGTTCCAGTACCTAGCCACCCTCTGGGTGAAGAACCTTTTTCTAATATCCAACCTAAACCTCCCCTGACACAATTTCAGACCATTTCATCGGGTCCTGTCACTGCTCACCACAGAGAAGAGATCCGCGTCTGCTCCTCCTCTTCCCCTCACGAGAAAGTTCTAAACTGCAATGAGGTCTCCCCTCAGTCTCCTCTTCTCCAGGCTGAACAGACCAAGTGCCCTCAGCTGCTCCTCATATGGCTTCTCCTCAAAGCCCTTCACCATCTTAGTTACCCTCCTTGGACACTCTCTAAGAGCTTAATATCTTTCTTATATTGTGGTGCCCAAAACTGCACACAATATTCAAGGTGAGGCCACCCAGTGCAGAGCAGAGCAGGACAATCCCCTCCCTTGACTGGCTGGTGATGCTTTGCCTGATGCCCCCAGGACATGGTTGGCCCTCCTGGCTGCCAGGGCACTGCTGACTCATATTCAACTTGCCATTGACCGGGACCCCCAGGTCCCTTTCTGTGGCACTGCTTTACAGCATCTCATTCCCCAGTCTGTATGTACATGCAGGGTTGCCCCATCCCATGTCCAGAATCTGACACTTTGCCTTGTTGAGCTTCATATGGTTGATGATTGCCCAGCCCTCTAATTTGTCGAGGTCTCTCTGCAGGGCCTCCCTGTCTTCAAAGGAGTCAGCAGCTCCTCCCAGTTTTGTGTCATCTGCAAACTTGCTTAGTATCCCTTCCAGTCGTGCATCCAAGTCATTTATGAAGATGTTGAAGAGCACAGGACCCAAGATGGAGCCCTGTGGAACCCCACTACTGACAGGTCACAAGTCTGATGTTACCCCATTCACTATCACCCTCTGTGTTCGACCCGTGAGCCAATTGCTCACCCACCACATGATGTGTTTATCCAGCTCTGTTGGACATTTTGTCCAGAGGATCCTGTGAGATACAGTATCAGAAGCTTCAGTGAAATCCAAAAAGATGACATCAACTGGCTTCCCTTGATCAACTAGGTGGGTTACCTTATCATTGAAGGAAATAAGGTTTGATAAACAGGACTTTCCCCTCATGAAGTTGTGCTGGCTGTGACCAATGACTGCGTTGTCTTTCAGGTGTTTTTCAGTACCTCCCAGAATAATCTTCTCCATAACTTTACCAGGCACGGAAGCGAGACTGAGAGGCCTGTAGTTTCCGGGATCCTCCTTCTTGCCCTTCTTGAAAATCAAGACAGGGTTTGCCCAAGCTTCCAGTTGGCTGGGACCTCTCCAGATTCCCAAGACCGCTCAAAAAATCGAGAGAGGTTTTGTGATGACATCAGCCAGCTCTTTGAGGATTCTGGGATGAATCCCATCAGCCCCACAGATTTGTAGGTATCCAGCTGGAGCAGCAGATCCTGCACAATTTCAGGGTCAACTGGGAGTTGATCATTCTCACAGTCATGGTCCTCCAGCTCAGGGCACTGAGACTCCCTTGGTCCGTCATCTGATTTGAAGACAGAGGCAAAGAAACATTAAACATCCCTGCCTTGTCTCTGTCCCTGTTTGTGAAGTGACCATCCCCATCCTGTAACAGGCTGATGATATTTCTATACTGTCTATTGCCATTAATGTATTTGAAAAATCTCTTTTTATTGTCACCCACATTTCTGGCAGCTTCAACTCCAACTGAGCTTTGGTCGCACACATTTTCTCCCTGCAGTGGCAAGCAGCATCTCTGAATTCTTCCCATTTTACTTGACCTTGTTTCCACTGGGCAGACACCTTCCTTTTTTGCCTCGTCTCTGAGAGAGGATTCCTGTTCAGCCAAGCCAGCCTTCTACCTTGCCTGCTTGACTTCCAGCATTTGGAAATTGCCTGCTCCTGTGCCCTTAGGAGGTGTTATTTAAAAAGTGACCGGCACTGATGGACCCCAGCATCTGCAAAAACATTTTCCCAGAGTACCTTACTAACTAATTTCCTGAGCAGCCTGAAGTCTGCTCTCCTCATGTCCGGAGTCGAGGTTTTGCTGGCACTTTTCCCTTCCAAGCCAAGGCATTCTGTGATTCCAAGGCATTACATTGTAATCTAGTATCTTCTAATATCATGTACGAAAGTACAAAAGATCTAATAATCACAGCCCTCATTTTTTTTCTCTTATCACAGGTCATGAAATTTCACTCATTTCTTAATTATTTTGAAGTTGATTTATGCTATAAGTATTTTGAAAAGGCTAATAAAACAACACAGTTTTTGTAAAGACAAATTATGCTTCACTAAAAAACACTTCAGAGTTCAGATCCAAATTTCAGATTCTTGCTCTCAGTATTTATAGTTTCTCAAGAAAGGGCCTGTTTCTTTAACTTAGGTGCTGTCACCAACCTAGTTGCATGGCTGTCTGTACACTGGAGGTGTATAGTTCATTTATTCATATTCTTGTGTGGTACATTTGTCTCTGTGCTCAATTTGATTTTGCTGAATAGAGAATTATTAATAATCAAATTAAACAGCTATTTCCCTAGTTCTAATGGCATCATTTTTTTTATTCTTAGAATGGCCTTCCTGATACTCAAGCCAAGTTCCACATCATGTTTTTATTCTTTGCTGCAGCTATGTTTTCTGTCAGTTTGTCTTCTCTCTTTGGGTATCACTGTTGGCTTGTCAGCAAGAATAAATCCACATTAGGTAAGTAGATTTAATGCTTCTGTGTTTGACAGCAAAAAATAATTAATAAATGTATATTATATGTATGGGTGTAATGGAAAAAGTGGACAATTCTACACAGGTTCCTTGGACCCTGGTTAAAATCGCCCAGATCTGGCACTGTCCAGTCCTGACTCCCCAGTTCTGCTACTCCCTGGAAATTCTCTTTCCTTCATGTCCCAAAGGGCTGAGTTATTAATAAACTTATGCTCTTCCTCTCACTACTTTCCATCCACAGCTTGTTAACAGAAACTGAATAAAATAAAAAACTGAAAATAAAATTGAGATGATTTTCTAATAAATGTTAGATGCACTACTGCATGCTCATGTGGTTGTTTTTTGGCATTCTCAGCCCAAAGGTCAGAGTCCTCTGATATGGTGTCTCAGTAAGGGCAGTGGCTCCAGCACTTCATGCCCACCCTTACCCCCTGCAGAACCAAAGTTCTGTCAGAGAATGACCTGTTAAAGAAGAACAGGCAGTGCTTCTCTATTTAGTAGTAAGTGAACAATGGAGATCCTAAAGGCAGTTTCACAGTTGTGAGAGCTGTCTGCCACATAATTATAGATACATAGAAAGGACTCTGTGTTATGAATTAATTTTTAAAACCTCAAAGAAGATGGCCTGTTCCTCTACCATATGGCAGTATGTATAACTGCATTGAATATCAGCCTTAAACCAGGATTTTCCTCCACTTAAATACATGTGTTTCTGATTACAAATCTTAATAAATAAAGGAAGGTGCAGAAGATTTGAGTGCCTGTTCAGTGCTATATCCTGGACTGTAATAATGCCAATTTGCAGTATAGCCGTTAAAGTTCTAAATCTTTAAATGCTTTTCTGTTGATATAAGCTGAATTAGAGTAAGCCAGTGAATTGATCTGTTTCTTCCAGTTCTCTTTGGATTTCCTAATATGTAGGTGACTAATGGAAAAATTTGAGAATAGATATCTATATCAATGGAAGACAGCTTGTTTACATCAAGATTTCTCTAGTGTTTGTGGGTTTCTCCAATATTCTGACAAATCATTGACTTAGAAATTCGTACTGGAAAAAATGGTTCAGTCTAGTTATAAGGACAAAAGTTTTATTAAAGATGCTTAAATGAATGGCAGTAATTAAGTATTCTATTTATAAACTGGTCTTTCAATTTTAGTGCAAAAAAAAATTGTTCAGAGGTAGCCATTATACATTACACTTTTAATTCAACTTTTCATTTTCAAAACTAACAGAATTCAATACAGGTAATATAACATGGTTTGTGCATGCTTAGGCTACTCAAAGGGATCTGTTTGTCTCTTCTTCCTACTTTACTTTGGGAAATTGCTCAATATGTGAAACCCTCAACATGCAATAATTTGGTAATGAAGCCACGATAGCTTTAAGTGTGACTGTGATTGAATCATCCTGGGAGGTGTTTTCCTGGCTTAACATGGGCATCTGAAAGGGTGCCCCAATTTTCCCTTCCCCCTTCTTTAAAAGTATGGTAATTAATGCATACTGCATGTGGAGGGTCATTTCCAGCAGTTCATAGCTAAGGTTTTACTGCAGAAGGACAGTCTCAGCATGATTCTGACATGGTTTCTGGGAGCTGTACTGTCAGGACATCAGTATGTAGTTTGCCTACTATATATAGCCAATTAAGGGAATTAAATGGCTATCAGTTACTTAGTGGAAAGTGAATGAATTTTGTGCTTCAGGCACTTTGCAACACTTAAAGCTATATTTAGCTCTCTTCTCCAGAAATTTAGTTTGCATTTCCATGGGAAATAATCTGGGTCTATGAGCAAAGTCGTTTCTTTATGCAACTGTAAAAACACACAATATTTTCATACCCCAGGGTATGAAAGGCTAGTCTTACTACTAAAGTAGGTTAAGCTTTTCTGCTTTTCCGTTGCTCTTTCTGTCTTAAACCCTTCGTTTAGGTTTTTCTTTCTTGAACACTCTCTGTGGTACAGTCACATGCTACAATCTTCATATAAACCTATCATGCCTTCTTAAAAAGTGAGTTCCTCACTCTCCCTTGCCTTGATTAGGGAGGAGAGTGAAGGAGACTTTCACCCTTCCTGAACCGTTGGAATTCATTCCTCTGCACGCACAGCGAGTGTGCAGGACTGACTTCAGCTTTCTCAGTCATTTGGGCAGTACAGCCTTTCCTCATTGGTGCAATTGCCTATATACTGGTGTGAAACGTAAACATTGTAACTTGTGAAGAGATCTAATTAATCATTTTCTTTTAAGAGGTATTCAGAGCTCCCATATTTCGTCATAGAACAGACAAGAATGGCTTTAGCTTGGGCTTCAGCAAAAACCTAAGGCAGGTGTTTGGTGATGAGAAGAAATACTGGTTGCTGCCTGTGTTTTCAAGGTATGCTGTTCTTAATGCTTCATTTCTTGAAATTGTTGAATAATCAGGATCCAGAGGTTTTGGGGGTGGTTAGTTTTTGAAATAAGATGCAGTAATACTTTAATAAAAAAGTTCTTCAAAGTTGTTGGATTTTTGTATGTATGACACTAATTCTGAATTTTTCAGTTTAGGGGATGGTTGCTCCTTCCCAACTTGCCTTGTTAATCAGGATCCTGAGCAAGCTTCCACACCTGGTGGTCTTAATTCAACATCCAAAAAGTAATCTGCTTTTTGTTACACATTCTAAATAGTTGATTTTTTTTTTCCTGTGCGCACATAAACAGAACCGTGTATAAGATACTCTTCATTTGCTTACCACTTTTATGTACCCTGTTAATAAATCCAAGTCAGATTTTAAACAGCTAAGCAAACCAGCTAATTCTCAGATTTATTTTTACATTATGGAAGTGAGGTGGGGTGGGTTTTTTTTCCCCCGATGTACTTTGTCTTGGTTCAGTGGCATCCCAGGACCTGAGTTTTCCACCCCTCCCTGACATTCAGTATCAGCAGCATTCTGTTCTGCATACATGTGAGCTGGTTAGTTGGTCTGCCTGTGATACAAATCCATTACTTTGCACAGCTTTTGGGGGAGGCCTGCTTTTCTGTGTCTGGTGAAAGCTGCTTCACATGAGGGAATCCCTTATGGCACTTGTGCCAAAGCACAGGAAGCTAAATATTAAGTGTTGTTTCTGCTGATAATAGAACATATTTTATTAATTCTTAAACTTAATGAACATGACACCTTTAAAGTGTGAAAAGTATGCAGATGCTCTTTTAAATAAATATAATAGCTTAGTATTTCATATCTTTTTTGCAACACTTATGTAATGAAAAGTGTGAAAAGTATAGTAAATTTGAATACGTGGCTAAGAAATTATAATGGAATCATACTGACAATCTTTTATTCATAGTAGAAATATATTATATTTCAGCTAGCTGCTTACTGACGTTTTATCTTACCCCAGCATTCCATAACTTATGTTAGGCAAGAGATTTTTGAGATGTTCTCTCCACTATTTATCATGTCAAGCTTGTTGTAGTGGGAAAGATTATAGGTAAGAGTGCCTTTGCAGCTGAAGTACATACATGTATTAATATATAATAGCTGTCAAGTTAAAAATCAGAATGTTTCCCTGTTCTGTGCTAGGGAGTTGCTTTTTAGATTGCACTTGCATCTGTGACAACTGCACTGTAATATGTGTAATGATAAAAGAATAGTGATTCATCAGAAAAGCAGCAAGGTAAGGTAGGAAAAGTACTGTGTATGACAAAGTGTTTGTAATGTGTGGTAAGATAATGAAAAATTACTGCAGTTCACTAATGTTCTTTTTATTGTTACTACAGTGAGAACCATCTGTTTCCTGCAAAGCCACTGCGTGATTCCCAGAGCCACCTACTTACGGATACACCTTCTTGGTCAGAAACTAGTGTAAAGGCTGAAAAGGGCAAAGTTGGTAAGGAATTGATTTGTGCTTCAATGATTCGTGTTGTATAAACTAGTTTTCGAAGGTCACTCGATTTGTATTCATGAACCAAAATTCATGAAGCTTCTTCTAAATGCATGCTTATAGGAAGTTCCATGTGTCAAAGCTGCTGTGCCCTTCCTAGTTAAACCTGACTGAGGTACTGAGGACACTGACACCAGCAGGTGCTAATTATCTTTTAAGCTAAGCCTGATAGTACTTTTGACAAGAAATTGCTTATAAAAGAGTATAACACCTAGTTGCAACTAGTGAAAAGCTGTGTGAAAGACACAGGACAGGAATAGACTTGGTAATAGTGTAGTGGCATTAAAATGATTGTTAATTAAAGGTTGTATTATTTGCTGAAGTAGACATGAGACCTTTTCTTGTGGTAGTACCATTCTTTGTCTTTAAAGGTATGAACAATCCTGCATTAACCATGGAAAATGAAACCTAATTTCTCTTAAAAGAAGCGTCTGAATATATAAGGAAAAGGTATGTTAATATTCTCTGTACTTAATATGTTATTCCATGATTCCTTATCACTTGAGGAACGCACGAAAGAAAATTACTAAAACAATTCCTATATGTTTTCTTTTCTTCAATTAATTTTTTTACCATGAGTAGTAGCACATGAATTCATAGTTTTAAACTAAACCTCCTATTTCTTGATGTATCATATTTGCAAAATAGTTCAATCTTTATACCTATTAGTTTTAGGTAATGTTCCAATATATTATTATTCCCTTTCTTTAGAAAGACAATGAAATTGTGACTATTCAAACTTTTCAGCCCATATTTGTAAAGCTGAGTTTGAAAATTAAGTTAGTTCTTAACAATGAATGCCAAGATCACAGCTTGGTATGGTAATGCAGGTAAAGGTCTATCAAATGATGAAGGAAAAAGGATTTAATCTAATATATAAGCTATTCATGTCTTGTTCTGTGTCAGGTACTGAGCTGGATCCTTTCTGATAGTAAAAATGTGCTGCCTACTGAAGACAAAAAGTGTTTGTATGACTTCCTGAACATTTAATCACCCATTGTCAAAAACAGCTGAGATTTTTTTGATTTCTTGCATTGATATCTTGCAACAGAGTTCCCAGAAAGGAGTTTTGAGAAGCAGCTAGTAGATTCTGTTGGGTACATAAGGAGACCTTAATAATTGGGTTTTGGGGAATAAACACAATCGATCATCATATTCAGTTTGGTATTTGAATATTGCTAAGTCCACCAAAGCTTCTGTAATTAAACTATTTTGTATTTAAAACTGTATAAAAAATTTGACCCTAACCCTAAGACTGTCTGTATACCAAATAATTGGTATGGAGCAATAGTTGGTATGACAGCAAGGTCAGTTCTGTCTCTACTGTTGGAAGTAACCTTTCCAGTCATCCTGAAAAAGTGTCTTGAGTGGATATGCTTCATTTGTGTGCGACATGACTCCTGGACATGCTGTCATGGTCCCTCATGGAGAAAGTGGAAGGCATAGAAAGCCGTCAGGGAACTGCAGTGATTGTTACTAGATCCATCAGAAATGATATTGCACTGTCAAAGCAGATTATAAAAATGGTAGGTGTGCACATACCAATAGATGGTATTGCATATATGGCAATATATGGCACATACCATAGGTTGTACCAAAAAGTTCAGTTTGATTCATAAGAGAAACTAAAAAAATTCTTGACCCTTACATTCTGGTTTTGTGTTCAGTGATGAAGACCCAGTTCCAGATATAGGTACATCTGCAAACTTGATGATGATGTGAAGTGTTAGAAGTGTTGAAAATGTGGGTGTCAGATGAGCAAAGTTAAAGAGATGAGCGAAGGAAATTTAAGACGGTGTCTGCAATTTTGACTGCTTTGTTTATGTTATTTGAATAGAATATAAAAACCTAATTTCTAAACCTTTGTTCAAAATGGAAAATGCTGTATTTCTGCCTTGTTTAATCCATCTTTTTTTTTAACAAAAGAGCAGCTACTCGGAAAGAATAAATTACTCAACTTAATCATCAACCAGTTAGTTTGATGTCTTACGTGTCATCACTGATCAAGAGTAAAACATTGGAGACAGACTTTAAAGAAACAGATTTTTGGATTATGTTACAGAAATACCATTAATTGCAACTAGTTTTATTGGGTACTACTTTATTGGGTACTACTTTAGAACTACTTTCTAAAGTCCTAACACTTTATTTACTTAAGTTACAGCTTTTAAACTTTAATCTTTCTTTGAAGAGTTGTACATTTTATTGGAACTTAGTAATTCAGATTATTCTGAACATCAGACATGGTCTGTGACTGTTCTAGAGATGTTAATAGTGGGGTTTTTTTCCCTGCTGTTCAGCTTGATAAACAACTCATCTCTTTTTTAATTGTTTTTTTTCTTTTAGTCCAGTCTGAGAAAGTAACCATTAGATATATGTTTGCAGTCTGATTAACTCACTCCTGGGGTTTGTGGGCTTTGTTTGTTTGTTTGGAGCTTTTTTGTTTTTTCTTTTTGTGAGCATCCATTATGAAATGAGGCTTTTAAAAGAGGTACCACTTTTGGAGGAGGTTATGTTCCAAAGAGTAAGTGTAAAACCACATAAAGGGGCTCCTGCACATTTCAGAAGGGTAATATCTTAAGGACTGCTAATTCTTTGGCATGGTTTGGTTCTATTTGGCACTTAAAAGACTTTAATGGAAAAGTAATAAAAAAGCCAATTTGTATATATATATATATATATGAAATACAGTTGCTGGAATAAGAGCCCTTATATAACAATTTTTTTTAACTACTTTGCATTTAACTTCATTGCTTTATTGTCAGTATTTGAGTTATATTTGTTCCTAGGGAGTGAATAGAATAGAGCTGCTGAAGTCACCACAACAAAACCAAGTAATTTCATCTTTAACATGAAAAATACAGCCCACAGCCCCTGCCAGTGTGTTAGAGTTAGAATTTCTGTCCCAACTAAGGATACGTTCAATAACCTGTATCCTGTAATCCTTCATAATTCGTTAGAGGACTAATTACTGAGAATGCCAGATATGGTTTACAGTAATGTAATAGAGAGTTGTTCTTTAATGATGCTGTTACCTGGAAATACTGTAAAAATAGCTCACTTCATTTTATAAACTGGTGGCCTGCTTGCTGTGTAGTCAGTACTTAATCACTGTCATCCTGAAGTAGATTAATAACATGAGTAACACAACTGTGAACAGTCTTACAGTGTTCCTCTTCATAATTTTCATGCTTCTGTTGGTCACTTCCCCTTCAAGTTGATGATACCTGTAGCAATAACTTAATTTTTAAGTGTTCTTTGATTGTAATAATGTATTTTGTAATTAATGTTCTGTTCCAGTTTAAGAAGAAGCCGTCATTGGAAGGAAGATGGATTCTTCCAAATTCAGCCCTGTTGGTCAGCTGTTCCTGTCTGCTCCTGTATGGATGTGCTCAGAAAACAAACCAACAGATGATTAACTGTCTCTATGTCCATGCTTGAAATACAAAACTAGACATACTACTTCTGAACCAGACAAAGAATTTTTCAACTTAAAATTACTGTGTTTGAGTGGTGAAGGATGACTGAATATTAGGAAATGAAAAAAATAGGAGGCTGAGTTTACAAATGGCTGGTTTTACTTTGATATTCAGCACAAGAAAAATGTGACCTTCTTCTGTATCAGTCCATGTTCTTGCCTTGGTTTCACCTTTTAATTCAAATTGTTGTAAGTAGTTGACTTTAAAATCAAATTTTTGCACTACTGCCCTTATGAATTCCTTATGAATTGGGAGAACACCCAGTGTGGATTGGTGGACTGTATTTTTATGAATAATTTAGTGGCTTGGTGGACTGTATTTTCTTTTGAGTGTTTGATAAGCAGTTTTTGAAGATAAGAAGACCCAAGTGTGAAATGTCTATTTTTGGAACATTTTTTTGGAAAACATTATTGCAAAAGCTCCGTTTCCCCTCAGATCTGCACTACCAATAGTTTGAAAAGTTATAGAGGGGAAAAAAATTCTTTGTTAATTGAATGCTACAGTGGGTCACTGCTCAGTGCTGTGATAAAAAGCCTGTATTCAGATGGGTAATACATACATGAAACTGGCCAGCTGGGGATTTTGATGGGAGCTGCACAGGACAGTGCTATGAAATGGGGATTTTATTGTCCCATTTGGAGCTCTTAACTGCTTTGGGAAGTGAATGTTGGCACTGAACTTTAATCCAAAAGGCTTTTTACCAACCTGTGTTCCTGAGGGCCTCTGTCTTTCAAGCTCCTAGTTTCTTATTATCGATATTTGTGTCAGATTTCTTTTTTCTTGTTCTTCAAGACACTGCCTTTCTTACTGTATAATTTAATGGATATCATGTACAATCAAGGAGACTTATCACAATGACTTGTGATATTTGCATTTACAGGACAACAGAGTTTTGATTGCAATACCAAAAAGCCAAGCTGCTGCACGTAGGAAATCCCCTTCAATAAAGTTAGGAGCTAGCAGCTTTCTTAGCATCAGAGGTTACTGGCCAGGTAATAAAAGACACATTATCAGTTTTCAAAGTCAAGGAAGTTTCAGCAACACAAATCTAACTGTCTTGTGCCTTTTGTATACACTACATTTATAGTATCAGTGTTTACATTTAAATGCAAATTGTTATTCTGAAAACAACTTTAGGAGAAACTTAGTTACGCTTTCTTGGTGGCTAGATAAAAGGACTATTCAAAAAAAAAGTGAAAACCTCTCAGACTAAGCTCAGCTCAGTTGAAACAGAAAAGTGCTTCTGTTGTCAAACCTGAGTCTCTTAGCAGGTTGGTTCACAGTGTAAAGATGCCAGTTGTTTGTTCAGAAAACTGGCAGCAGGACTAAGTGACATAATTCTGAAAGCAAAGAATACTATCATTAACTCTTCTACAGGCAGGTAACTTTAAAATTTTTCTTTCTTGGGTTTACAACTGAAGTGATAGCTAGTGGAGCACAAATGTGGCTTTTTTTTTTAGTGAGGAAAAATGTATTTATTTTACTTTTTTTTTTTAATCTCAATATTTTACCAGCCTGAAAACATCTGTTTTTTTGCCAGAAGTGCCAGAATGTGGATCCCTTGATGTAGAACACTTTCTGAACTAGCATGAAGGTAGCATACAGTTTACATGATGCCTGCAGAGGTCTAGCAACCAAAAGATTTTTTGCAGCTATTTATTCAGTATTGTTCTGTCAGCTTACCTCGTATTTATGTTTGTTTAAAGGTGAACTTGTTAAGGGATAAGGGGGAAGAGGGAAAATATATTTTTTAACACTTCAGGTTCTCTATATCTGTAGAGTCTTGTTTTTTACACAGTTAGTCACAGGGTGGTTTGTCATGGAGCATGCATTTAAAAATACCGAGTAAAGAGTTGAAATTCAGCTTCAATGTAACTTGCTCCATATTTTTATGTAAAGACGAAAGATTTCTCCCCCAGCAAAAGACATCAAGGAAATGGATCTCTCTAATACAGATGTCAGTCTCTCTGAGAGCTCTCAGTAAGGCTGGGGATCAGTGTAGAGAAAGACCAGGGATAAGGGATCAAGAAATGCCTGGCTTCTCCGTGTGTCAGAAGTCACACTTGGAAAGCACAATAGCCCTAAGTAATCTGCAGCTTCGATGCAGCCAGAGGCTGTCCCCCTAGGGGAAAACTGATGGAGGCATGGGAAACAGATGTTGATGAAGGGAGGAGAAGTGGAAAGAGAAAGGATGATAGCTCAGAGGTAAACATTGAGCAGATCTGAGCCAGAGGGTTGTTGCCATATCTGCTCTCTGGATGGGTATGAGTTGTCTCCAGGATTTTGAGGGTTCCTGTCTGTGTAGATACAGACAAAAGTGAGCTAATCATGCTCTGAAGTATAATTTCTGATGATATGACTATGTTCTTGGCTTTAAGCTCTCTAATACTTTCTATAACAAAGTGAAAATGCTCTTTATGACATATTGAGCATTGTCAGTGTTAAAATGCACACAGGAGAATTTGTGAAGAGGTCAGGGGAGCAAGGATGCAATGTTGTTTGTCTGCTTACACTGATTCTTCTGTCCTTTATATTCTTGCTAGGCACTTTACTACAGCCTTTTGTGTAATTTCTGTATATTTTTTTTAAGGACTGCTTTTTACCTACTATACAGTTACTAGTCTACTTTTTTGCTAAAAAGAAAATAATATCCCTGATATCTCTGATTTGTCTAGTAGTAGGACTGCGTTTCAAGCTTTAGTGGAAATTGGACGAGTTCTACAGAGTCCTCAGATGGGCCTGAATCCCTAATGAAAAGAGTTAAATTTATTTTGTGTATATGTAAACAGTGGTATAAATCATAGCTCCCTACATTCATAAGAAGCTTCTTTAATTTGTAGGTTAGAACAAATCCAAAACATGTCTGCACCAGAAGTGGTCCAAACCATACTCTGTGTCAGTTGATGGACTGGTGATGGAATGCTCAAAGTCTTCACAGAGAGTAATTTTTATTAAGAAAATGGAACACAATGTTGGTGAGCTTCTTCATTGAGCAATTAGACACAGCTGGTGCTATGCAATTGAATTCTTCAGCTTGAGAGAAAAAACATTGTCTGGTTTACATTGCAGACTGAAAGATCTTTAGCAGACTAAAGGTAAATGAATGAAACACAGAATCACAGAACTGGTTAAGGTTGAAAGGGACCACGAATGGGGTCATCTGGTCCAACCTCTGTGCTTAAGCAGGGTCTTAGACTACATTGCACAGGATTGCCATGGTGGTTCTTGAGTATCTCCAGTGAAGGAAACTCCAGAATGGTTCAGTAAACAAGTTTGTTTTAATGCATGGAATGCTATAACTGGTTTTAATAATTATTTGGAGAGGTCTTGCCCTGATTCAGTTGACTGGTGTCCTGGAGGTGGGGGAAATATATTTCTACATAAATTTAGTGTATAACTTTGCTACTTGTTAACGTATTGCTCACATAAATAAATGCTTCTTGTTCAGCACGTCATGTATGTAGGAGTCATTGACACACTTCCTTCAGTTTTACTTACGGTGTACCTGAACAGCAGAACACATGTCTGCTATGGCTTCATTAACAACATAGTTGCAGTAAATGTCACTCAGCACCCTTTCACCGGCAATCTTGGACTTCATAGGTAAGTTTCCTTTCCCCAGTTTAATTGTGAAATCTCTAGCACCTCAGAAAGCACCAACACTGAAAGAGGTTGAGAAGGAACCAATTCCTTTATGGTCTTCTATGGGTGAAACACTCCATGTCTTCATGCTGGCAGAGCAGACAGCTGCACTCTTTTGGATACTGTAAAGGTCAGAAAGGTAGAATTTAGTCATAAAAGAAGAGAGGGTTCTTAAACCCACCTAACTTTATAGAAGTGAGGTGGTGCAAGAAAGGGAGTTATGTTACTCACCAGGATTGCTACCCACAAGCAGCTTTGCTTCATGAGAGCTCTCCAGTCTCTCCCATGCCAGATTCTAATCTGCCCGACTTTCCACTCTTTGCTGTCTTCCCTAGGAAAGCGTTGGCTCCACCTCTGGTGCTGAGAGAATGGAGACTGTTTGCTCAGGGGCCTCTAAAAATGCAGGAGCAGTTATGTAAGCAGTTTTCACCTCTTCCAGTTCAGACATAACCTGTGGTATATGGTTTAAGCTCATCCCATTTTTAAAACCCTTCCATAAATACTGGTATTGAACCATATGCAAACAAAACCAAAAATAAATAAAAGAATGTGCTGCTATGCTGTATGGGTGGTGGGGTGTCTCTGTTGCTACTTCTCTTAGAGCTCATCAGTGACCTGGTAATAGTATAGGAAAAGCAGCAGCCTTCTGAGGCGAAATTTTGAGCAAGTGGCATCTAAGGAACGCCCTGCCATTTCCTCTTTGCAATTTTTCAGTTGTTCCCTTTCTAATTTTTTTATCATTCTGCTCTCTCTCTTCTTTCCTTCCATAGAAGTCCAGATTGAAAGTCTTTGATTTGAAATATAAAAATATTTACAGTCTCTTTATTCCTCTCCCTCCCCAAGTTGATTCTAGATAGATAATTCCTTCATTTCTCCAAGTTGGCACGCATCACTGAAATATAGCAACTTGGTCATCCTGAAATCCAGTACTGGGGGGGGGGGGGGGAGGTGGATTGATTACATGCTTCATCCTAGATCACTCTAATCTCAAGCAGATGGTCCCAACAGTTTGAGTGCAGCAGTTGGAAGAGTGTGCCATGAGCCATCTCCCCTTTCCCACCTCCTGCGTGCTTACAGTTTAACTGATTGGCATAACTGGAACAGACCCAACACTTACTGACAGTCATCACTTTATGAAGTCACTTTCCTTTTTTTTTTCTTTTCCCTGAAAACAGAATAATTTTCAGTTCACTTAAGGGGCTCTAGTTATAAAGAAAAAATACATAACACACAAACTGTTTGTCTGAGCAACAAAAGCTTACTTCCAGTTATTTTCTCTTTCATACCAGAGATATGGCTGGCCAGTAGCTCAAACAGATGAAATAGAAAAAAATAGCTTAGTGATGGTATAAGCACACTAGCAATCAATCTTCATATAAAACGCTATCATAGATACTACAGCTACACTCCATGCAGACAGACAAGAATGAAGGAAAA
The DNA here is from genome assembly GCF_001604755.1 of Lepidothrix coronata. Taxonomy (NCBI): domain Eukaryota; kingdom Metazoa; phylum Chordata; class Aves; order Passeriformes; family Pipridae; genus Lepidothrix; species Lepidothrix coronata. Next base: position 3,949,572 of record NW_016690180.1, on the reverse strand, counting down.
CAGAGCTTGCCAAGCTCAGCTATTATGAAAGGTAAAGGAAGGATATTGTCAAATGTAACCCAGCTCTGATTTGCTGTTCTACAAAACATAAAGCATGTTCTCTATAATGCAGCTCAAAAAATTCATCTGTTGCCAACTTCTGCCTGGTGCATGGAGAAGGGAAGGCTTCCACTCCCCTCTGTCTCTCACATTATCCAACAGAGTGAATTGAGGCAAGTGTCTTATGAGCACAGAAAGAGCACACTTGGGCAAGACAACTCTCTCACTTCAGTAGAGGCAGAAAATAATATCTCATCTGTGCTGGCAGAAGAAGGACCACACCAGCCTCTGCAGAAACCAGCTGACATCAATGGGCACATTTCATTCCCAACTCAAGACTGTTAAAATAATGCAGGAGAGTCATCCTCGTTTCACTACCTGTGTAACCTAGTCACGGAAGAGGGAAATAAATACCAAAATAATCTGTTAACCAACCACAGTACGCTAAAGATCAGATATACCAGAAAAATAACTTCATGGTATGAATAGAAAAGTTTATTATTTGGGAGATTTTGTTCAAACTCAACAATTTGTGGTAGTCAGAGAAATATCCAGAATTCTACTGGAGGCTTTTAGCTTTCTTTGCCATCACTGAGTTGGTGTTGTTAAAGCGGTATCTTTATAAGTCTGTTTTATTTAAAAATTCACTTCTTAGAATAATTATCTTACAAGTTAATAAACTGCAACGAACCCACACCACCCTAAATCCATTGACATAATGTGAATATTAAACTTCCAAGGAAGTTCTAAAAACTGATTTAGTACCAGAAGTGTTTTCTTCCTTCCAGTGCACTCTGGTGAGTTATTCAAGGTTGAAAAAACAATTGGGAGTTTAAATCAGAGGTCACAGAAACACATGTTCTCAAGTAAAAATGACACTTGAGAAAATCGGGGGAAAAAACCCTAAAACATGTCAGAAAAAGATAAACCACTGGGAAGCCAAAGTAAAGACACAGCAGCGTAAGTTTGTTGGGGTTTCCCTTTCTTCAAAACCCAAAAAACCAGCAACATCTGCCTTACAAAGCCACACTTTTGTTCCGTGAGTGATCAATGAACATCTTCAGTGGAAGAAGGCTCAGAGTAGGCAGACGTGTGTGTGAAGCTCAGAAAAGAATGTAGGAAGTGACAACAGCTGTCACCAAAGAAGCTGAACTGATCTCACACCAAGGTGACCATAGATGGCCTTTGCTGTAAACAAACAGCTGTATCAGTTGAAGGGGTCAGCTGGTTGCAAATAGATCTTCCCTAAAATAATCAGTAGAAAGTAGTATATTCCCGAGTCAGCCACACCAACATGGGGATGTGTGAACATGGCTCAGCATGACATGGAGTATAAAACCTGAACACCCAGCAAAAGCAACTTTGAGGAGAGCAATAGGCTTCAGCTGGCTTCAATCCATGTGGTCCTTCTAGCAGCTGGGATCACCCAGCACTGCAGTGGTGAGCAAGCTATAGAGAATGGTAAAGGGAATGATGTTTGTATTGTGATTCAACTGTATATACAATTGCTATATTGTGTTTGTGTTGTGATTTCAGTGTGTTGCTCCGCTCCATTACTTTTCTAAATCAAAATCCCACATAGCAACAAATATCTTCAACTGAGTAAGTTTGGTTCTACAGCATTAAGCTTTCCTCATGTAGAATATCTAGAAGAACCTGGTCAGAGAACACTGGACTGTGACCCACATTGCCAGCTGACTTAGCTAGCCCTTCACCTGTTTTTCTGAATGACTACAAAGGAGTTTTATAGAGCTAAACAAGTACTGCCACTCAAGAACTTTGAGCCAACACAATTAAATATAAGCTTTCTTAAGCACTAATACTTATAAGCTAGGAATTTTTACTTGGAACTATTAAATGAAACTACTGTAAAATTATACTACCTGCCAGGTGGAGTACGTCTTCCAGCCCGTGCTATACAACATAAAGTACCCACTTGGTCTCCACTGGGTGACTAATAAGCACCCTGTAACCTTGTGGGCACAAAACACCCCTACTCATGCCTCATCTATTTCCATCATAAGGACCCAGTACCATCTACATTAAGTGTGCTCTCGTATGATGCAAGAGAAAGCATTGGAAGGGATCTGTGTAATCATCTAATCCAATACATATGCCCAAAGGAGGGTAAAATACAGCAAGCTGGTCAGAAATTATTTCCCCTTTATAAATCCAGGCTGACTACTTCCAATCACCTTCTTATCCATTCTATATTTGGAAATCATTTCTATTATTATCTGTTTCTTCACCTTCCCAGGCGTCAGTGAGGTTGACCAGCCTGCAATTCCCTGTGTCCTCCTTGCCCTTATTGAAGGTAGGAATGACATCTCTTTCACTCCTCAGGGAGTTACCCTTATGATAATGACCTTTCAAAGATAACAAGAATGGCCTTGCAGTGACATCAGTCATCTCCCTCAACACTTGAGGGTGCATCCTATCAGGTCCCCTGAATTTCTTTACGTCCAATTTTTTTATACATTCCTAACCTGATCCTTCTGCCACCAAGGATAAATCTTCCTTATTCCAGACTTTGCTAAGCATGTCAGGGACCTGGGATTCCTGAAGGCAAATCCTAAGAGTAAAAACCAAAGCAAAGAAAACATTGAGTAGCTTGGCCTTTTCCATGTCCTTTGTAAATAAGTCTCCTGCTCCCATTTAGCAGTGGTCTCACATTTTCTCTGATATTTCTTTGCTCCTGAAGTCCCTGTAGAATCTTTTCTTGTCCCTCAACAGGTTCAACTTCAGAGAGACTAGCTTTCTTAACCCAGGCCCTTAATCCACATGTCAGACAGTGTCACCTGTCCTGCTCCCACCTTTCTCTGTTTTGAGTTGAATCAGAAGCTCCTTGTTTATCAATGCAGGCTTCCTGCTACTTTTCTTTGATTTCCTGTATGAGGGAATGAACCATTCTTGAGCTTAGAGTAACCAGTCAAATAAGGTAAGATTTCTTGGATGCCAGATATTATAGCTCATCCCTGAATTCATATGGGAAAAAGCTTCAAGTACTCAGAATATTTTCCAGACCTATTTTCTTCCACCTCAAAGATTCTCCTTGCCTAGTTTCAATGAGCAAGAGGGTTAAATGCTTAAAATAAAAATTACATATATTGAAAAAAATAGTGACAGAGAACATAAGGTTCCTAGAACACTGATCTGACTCCAGAAGCCAAAAATACAAGTGGATTAAAAAAAGAAACATCAAATATAAGAGGTTTTGATACTTCATTTCTTCTGACAAACAATGATGTATTTTAAATAAATTGGGAAAAGCAGAGGCCTAGAAAGAGAATTCTTGTCTCTGAACAAAAAGGTGCATGTCTAGACAGCTGGAACTCTGCCTGCACATTCATTTTTGGAAAAGCAATTAAAGCTGTCCACTTTGGAAACAGATTCAAATTTCAGGTTCTGCAGTTTACAAGTAATAGTCCTACAAATAAGAAGAAATTCCTTTTTTCATAATCTCTACAATTCACAATTTAAGTCACTCCTTAATGGAAACTAAATCTAATTTTGCCAAAGAAATGAATGACTCACAGATGTCTCCCCAGCTATAATCAACTCTTGACAGATTGCAGTGATCAGACCAAGAGTTCTCTCACAGTATAAAGCATAATCTTAGCTCCATGCTGATATGTGGCTTTTGAGAAAAGCTTTTATTACAGGAAGAAAACTATTATAGAGTAGAATTGCTTGAAGTCAAATACCCAGTGATAATTTTAGGCTAGGGCTTAAACAAACTCTGCCTGCTCGTGCAGATGGCATGCCCATTAGCAGGTGGGACACGAGACACACACCTCTTGTGCATCTTTGGATTAAGCTTCTTCCAAAAGGAGTGAGCTCTGACAGTTTTATGACATTGCAAACTTCCTCCAAGTGCTGAGTGCACACTCAGCAAGTTTGCCAATGACACCAAAGCTCTGCGGTGAAGTCAACAAACTGGACAAAAATGTCAGCTTGAGAGATGGGCCTGTGTGAGCCTCATGAAGTTCAACAAGCCAAGTGCAAGGTCCTGCATGTGGGTTGGGGCAATTCCAAGCAAAGGTACAAGCTGTAGAGATTGAGAGCTTCCTTGAGGAGGACTTGTGGTTCTTGGTGAACAAGAAACTTGACATGACCTGGCAATGTGCACTTGCAGCCCAGAAAGCCAGTCATGTCCTGGGCTGCATCAAAAGTGTAGCCAGCAGGTCAAGGGAGGAGATTCTGCCCCTCTGCTCTGCTCTTGTGAGACCCCACCTGGAGTACTGAGTCCAGCTTGGAGCCTGCGACATAAGAGAGACATGGACTGCTGGAGTAAGCTGCAAAGATGTTTAGAGGGCTGGAGCACCTCTCCTATGCAGGTTGACAGAGTTGGACTTGTTCAGCCTGGAGAAGAGCAGGCTCCAGGGAGACCTAACAGCAGCCTTTCAGTACCTAAAGGGGGCCTACAAGAGAGGTACTTTTTACACATGTAGTGACAGGACAAGGAGTAACAGCTTTAAACTGAAAGAGGGCAGATTTAGATTGATTATTAGGAAAAAATTCTTTACTGTGAGGGTGGTAAGGCACCAGAAGAGGTTGTCCATGACAGAGTTGTGGATACCCCATCCCTGAAGTGTTAAAGGCCAAGATGAACAGGACTTCTGAGCAACTTAGTCTAGTGTAAAGTGTTCCTCCCATGGCAGGTTGGAACTATATAGTCCCTTCCAACCCAAACCATTCTGTAATTCTAGGACAGGAAGCAAAGAAAAGCACAGCAGAGCATCTGGGATGCTCAGCAGTCACTTCAAAAGCACATCCCCATTGGCACTAGAACTTTTACTCTAGGCACATATTTAGAAGGCTCTAAAAACTTCCTTTGAAGGACTTTAGTGGGTTTTTGTTTTGAAGTAACTTTTTAATCGAGGATCAAAGAGTCATCCCATTCAAAAGTTAACCAGATAGCTGTACCGGTATGCTTTAGGCAAAGCTACTACTTTAAAGTGAATGCATCAAACTTCAGGGTTCTTAATTCCACGTGTATGCAAATTTTCCCTGTATGTATGTAAGAATTCATCCTGCTTTCACTATCAGTATCTTATTAAAGACAAAGACAACCAACAAGTCATCATCATCTAATGCATAATGGTCTAAAATTAATAATGGGATTAGGATGCCTCAGAAGTAAATTGTGATCACCACTCTTTCAATTCAGGTCAATAAAAATGAAATTACTAGAAACCTATGAACACAATTTTGCTCAATGTGCATGATTTTTGCTCAGATTATAAGAATGTGGAAGAGAACTATGATGCCTAAACAAAACAGAATACAGAATTGAACAGACTAAATATTCACATTCCAGGAAAAATTCTGCAACAAAACCACCAGTCTGTTGTTATGTAAGAAAACATTTCTTAGGCCTTTATTTACAAAAGCTTTAAAAACAAATACCCTCTGTTATGCAAATTACTTGTTTAAAAAGGACTGCCCAGTTACATCATCATAATTCAATGAGAGAAAGGTGTTTGATCTTTTGCTTTTAAGTACAAGATAAAACAGAATATTTGGTGAACATTTGGAGATTTTTCTACCATTGATTTCTGTGTCACGCACACGTGTGCACACGCAGACACACAATGTCACACGTTCCATCATTTCAGGCTAGTATTTAGCTATTCAATACCAAAACTCCTTCCTGCACAACTGCTCTGTATATATGCTATGCAGAGTTGAGAACATTCTCCAGGGTCCTTTAAAACGATATATCTAAAATACATTGTAAAATATACTCAAAAATAAGCTAGCATTACACTCCTCAGGTAACTTTATTAGCTGTAAATTATTCATATTTTGTTGTTTCACAACAAGTATCTGTAACATCTGTCTTTGTAACAACTACAAAAAAGCATGATTTAATTGTCCTTCTAATTCAATATTTCAATTAAATAGTATTTTTTCAGATCTTTGGGTTTTATCTTCAACTAAACTGACTTACAAAAATCATGAAATCAAGTACATAATAAATATGACTTCATAAAAAATATCTGAGGTGCACATTACTAGAATAAAAGCTAGGAGGTTAATCAAGGGAAGTGTGCCATTACAAGACTTCTACTTTTCCAATATTCTTCAACTCTCAGCTTAATGGCAAAAAGGCTAAAGCCATAGCTGTTCTTTTCCTGAAGGGTGTAAAGCTGTTTTTTCAAGCCTCTTTCCCCCATCACAGAGTGGTTTTAAAGCAGCAGGCCAAACAGCAGTTGACACGTGCAGGATGTGTTTGAAGATGACTGAACAATAGTAAAATAAGAGCAGTTACTATGATTTCAGTAGTTTGTTTCGCTTTAACAAACAGAGATTACGGGGTGAGATGCCAAGCAAATACAGCTTGAAGCTGCTGAACTTGGCAGATGATTGTTTTCTAGCTGAGGGCAAGAGAAAAAACCAAAACAAACTTCAAATAAAACAGAGGATCTGAGTCAGTCTCTCTCTAAAGTGCAAATCTGATGGTCCACAATCTTGAATAGCTAAAACGCCTGCACAGTGGAAGGAACAGACATGAAGAGGGAAGTTAATTACAATCAGAGCCAATTAATTGAGGAAGGGAGGGGAAAGAGACAAAAAACTGGAAAAACAATATAGGTAAATTTACCAGACTGTTCATTATGATTCAACTTTCCCCTTCTCTCTTCCACACTGATCCTATACATGCTTCTTTACAAATGGGCTAGTTAAGAGGCCAAAATGTAACCCAGAAAATTTTACATATCAAGATCAAAATCTGTGATAGGAACAGTCAAGTTTAGTACATAGAAAGGCAGAAAAGAAAGTGTACTGAGAAAGGGGGGAAAAAAGCCTTATTGTCCAAGGGGTTCAGCCAGAGATAAAACCTATATACAAGCATGTGGAGGTCAAAAAGATGGCCTTTCATTTCATGTCATGACTGCTTGTTGGCTTCTTCTTCATAAGCGTTTCCTGTGCCGTTTTGTACATAAGATGAGCCCGAACCAAGGCCATATAAGTGGCCACAATATTTGGCATCATCAATGTGATCTTCAAAGAACATCTAAAGAGTTAGAAGAGAGACACAAATTATTAGAAAAGGTTCAGTTTAAATAGAACTACAGAAAGGCTTTATAATGTTACTTTCTTTTTGAATAAGATATTAAATTCCAAGGTGCAAAAGATGATATTATTAACATAGTAATACTCATTTCATTTCAAATTTAAGAGTGAAAAATTAACCAGGCAGACAGCAGTTAGTTGCACTGCGCTTGGATCATACCAAAAACATAATCCTTTTTATTACATCTGTAGCCCATGACCTGCTTGACAACAACAACAGTTCCAGCAGTGTTAGGATGAGCAAACCAGCTTAAACTACATCATTTATTATTCACCAGCTGTCTCACCAGTATTTGTCAGAATCTTGTGATCATTTTCTCCTTCATACAAAAGGCTGCATTACAGAAGGTAGACACCTCAGCCTACAGTGCTTAAAATTATTAAAAGATGAGGTTTGATATTACCATCTATTTCGACATGGTAAATGACACTGAATTGCTGGCAGAATGCCATGTTCTGATGCACTGGCGTTTGTCCAGTGAACTGCTTTCCAGAAGAGGCCTGTTCAGTATTTGATTGTTCTGCTAATGCAAAATATCCTAATATCTTCCTGTTGTATGCGGACAAGCAGCAAGGAAGTGCGAAGCTTATAAGAGCTGATTTTCCCTGCTGTAAACCTTGAATTAATTGACTGATATATAATCTTTTAGAACATCAGCAAGTTATGCGTCGTTTAACGGTAAGGAAGAAGAAACACATGGACATTCTCCACAACAGCCTGAAAGTCATTATTTAATATACCTGTAGCCTGAAAGTTTAGCGAGAAGTGGTTAGTCAACACTCCTTCCCCACCTCTCAGCCTGTCACAAGCAGCAGTGCACACCAGCTGAGTATTACACTGAGCAGAAGCTCAAAAAAAAAAAAGTTGTCTTGAGCATAGTCTCCCAGAAGGAAGTCTGGCTCCAGCAGCTCATTACTCACTGCAGCACCCACCTAAAAAAAGGTACCCTCCAAAACAGGTAAGGAAAAAACTCCAAAACAAAATTCACAAAAAATCCAAAAGACAGGCACAGGCTGGAAATGTGAAGCAATAGTCACAGCAGCTAAGCAGGGAATCAGTACAGGTGGTTCACACTTACTCTGGGGAAAATGCAGGTAAGTCTTATTTCTGTCAAGAAAGGATTGACCCCTAAAGCCCTTTAGAGACCTCCCTAAAATACCACAGACTTATCAGAATCAGCAATTCTGTGTGACTGTCACAGCACATTACAATCATGGAAATATAAACAGTACATTCACCTACTTCTCTCATTTTGAAAAAGGCCATTCCTGTGAGTAAAGAATCGGATCCTGCCTGATGCTGTGGTCCTATCCTTTCCAGCTCTAACTGCTCAGCCACTTCTTGTAATCCACCCTGAAAAAGAAAACACTTTTGTTAACTGCTAAAAAAAAGTTAAATCAAAACTGAACTGCTATACTTGGGAAAGAAGCTGTTACACAGGTCATATAACCTCAGGTATATTTTAACATTTGCTCAGTTGTTGAAACAGTCAATTGTACTAGATTAATTGACACCTGGAGAATCAAACTTTCTGTATCAATAGCAGCATTAAAATTCTGTTAGAATTGATTAAATAAGACAGTATTTGTGTCCAACAAGACTACTAATGTTCCAGTTGGTCCAGTAACCAGATGATACTACTTAACAATTTTTTCAAGATTTTGAAAGGAGGACTGGCAATGCTTAAGAACAAAACCAGGTGTTCCTATACTTCTATTTGAACAAAAGTGTAGAATGACATTTTTGCCTTTTAAAAACAACAGTTCAAGCGCTTACAAATGACATGCCTGTATGCTTCCATATGTTAAAGTGTCTAGGCTTCTTCTGAAACAGACTTCTTTCTCCCCACTAGCCTTTCAACAATTAAGCTGAGGGTTTTTCCACATCCCTTCACAAAACCCAAGAGTATTCTTAAGTACCTAGAACACTACAGGAAGCCCAGGAATATGTTAGACCACAGACATACAGAAACCAGGTGGCAAAGTTAAAAGAGGAAGGTAGTGCTCCCTCCATCTCTACAGGACATTCTATCCCTTTTAACAGTTTGTTTCATTAGCTGCTGTAAGAGAATAGGGGAAAAAACATGCAAAAATAATCCATCATCTTGCAACCAGTTTTCTAAGATACTAGAGTCCTATGGTGTAGCCATCTTTAACAGCTTTTCTGTTAAAAATATACATTTAACAGACATGTGCAACAAAACCTATTTCTTAAAAAAATTATATAAATATCTGACATACAAAAAGGGAACAATTTTAAAATGGTAACTGTCCATTTTGAATGTTGATAGAACAGGACAGATTGTGAAGCTGTAGACAACACACCAAAGCTGCAAATCATATCTGCTCTAAAAGATAAAACTTCTTCAGTTTTGAGACAAATTTTCTTCCCAATAAGCTGATGTGAAAAACTGCCCCCTTAACTGCAGAGTGACTAAATAAACCCCCTTTTAGTGTCCGCTCCAAAACAGTAGTAACTGCTACGTGTGGGAGCAAACTTGTCAGAATTTGGTTTGGTTATACTTAGATAACACTGATCAGTTGAAGGACAAACGTTACACTGTAACTGCAATCTTTTAATGCTGTGAGCACATGATTGTAGAATTCTTTTTTTAATTCATTAAGCTATAAAGTTACTGGAAAGACTAAAGCACGTGCACATTCTTTAAGGTCTAGAAAGATTAAAAAAAACAGACCAACAAAATCCTCAGTGCTGCCATAAGCTCTGTGAGGCAAAAATGTTGCACAGAGGCAACGCTTTTCAATGCCTAGAGTTCACCTTTCCTTGCACTCTTTAACCTGTTTCAAGTAGGTAAAGGGAAGCAATAAGAGGCAAAAGCGTAACACGTCAAATGTAAAATTCATGGAGCAATAAAGTAGTCTGACCTGAAATTCAGATCAAACATTATGAAAATTCCCATGACTCTTATGGCAACAGCTTTGGGTCCACATTTTTGTTAAAAAAAAAAAAAGGAATCTTCAATAATAATATTCCTAAGTAACACCTACAAACCAACAGCACTGGTACAGATAGATTTATTCTGTCTTAAGCAGCAGGAATACAGTTTACAAAAGTTTAAGGTTAGTCTATATGCTTTACAGTTAAGTCCTGAAGCTGGTTTGTTTTATGTGCTTAGACAGAGCACTTGAACACTGCAAACTTGCTCGGTTAACTTACGCTCTCAAAATCATGCTGAGGGTTGGTGGCCAGCAAGGAAAAGAGTACATCTCAGGCACAAGTATATTCTCTGCTTTCTTACTCCAATAATGAGCTGCTAATTCACCACAGCAGTTAGACCCAAACCCTTTTAAAGGTACCAGTTTCTGCTCCTAACTCTCTACTTCGTCAAGCTGCAAATTAGCAGTGCCTCATTATCAGGTTCTGCTAGCTGTAAGACTATCTACTCTAGCTCCAAATAACTTTGAGGAACACTCCAGAATAAAAATCAATATTTACACAGCAGCTGCAAGCTCTAGAATGCAGACTTAGTAATACAAAAATTACAGTAACAGCAGCCTACCAAAGAATGCATTGAAAATAGTGCTTTTAATGGTGTGTGTATATATATTTGTAAATATATACCATTTTTGTGTGGAACTTCTTGGTCTGTAAGTGCAATAATTACAGAATAAAATTTGGCTGTCTCTGAAAATGTCATGGTTTAAGAATGTTTAAGTGTTCCCACTGAAACCACTCCAAAACACACACCACTCACTCACTCCCCACTGCCCTTCCCCTGGCAGCAGGCTAGAAAGGAGAACTGAAGGCACAAAAGGTAAAGATCACGGGTTGAAATATGAACGATTTACTGGAAAACAGCAATGAGCTAAGAAAATGCACAGTAACAGCAACAATACTAGTGCCCGTGTGTACAAGAAAAGACACATTACTGCTCACCCTGCAGAAACCCCTGACAATATCTGACTGCTCCCTCTGCTATGCTACTCCACCACAGCATCGAGCTCTACCCCCTGACCCAAAAAATGCTGTTAGGTGGTACAGAATAACCTGTGTCCTAGCCAAGCCCCCTCCTGGCTACTGCAAAAATTAACCATGTGCTGACCAGAATCAGGACAGAAAATTAACAGGCTATTGAGATTCTCCTTCAGGCACGCCTTTTGCACTCGGCTAAGTACACTTCACTCTTGGAGGAGAAGGACAAGTTCTTCCTAAATTTTCACAGCATTGGCCTTCCAAGAAAAAGGCCACAGAATGATTTACATAATCATACAACCATGGTCAACAGCAAATCCAGTTCAAATTCTCATTTCAGGGCACATTCCCAGAGTTCACTGTTCTGTACAAATCCCCATATTAAAAGCAAGTTTCCGACAAGGTCAATCAATCTACAGTCCTTAGGATTGCCACTACTATCAAAAGGTTTGGAATTGTCTACATAAAAAGCTTTTTTTAGAGAATAAGTAAGTTTAATTTATACTACATTGGTATCTCCCAATCTGCATGCCAGTGAAGTCAGAATAATATACTATAAATTCACAGAATACTTAATTCCACAAAAAAAGCATCAAACATCTTTCCAATCCTGAAACATGTTTCTCTTTCCAATGCCAAAAATCTTTTTGAGTTGTGTGGGAACAGAGAGTGGGAGACCTATAGCAAGTCAGTGACTTTCATATGAAAAATAGCTTAGACAAGTCAATAAAAGACAATGGCACAGCTGTTCAATTCACTGTTCAATTCATTTAATACAGATTGAAAGCGACACACATTAGGAGACAGTGCATGCATTTTTAGAGTCACAACACTGAATGTTTAGTAATTTGTTTCAGGCAGCTTCTCTCAGTACAGCTCAAGTCCACCATCATTTCATCACTGGTAAATCTGGAGGGGTAAGATAGTCCATTCCCACTCCCCTGCTGTCACTATTAGTCTGCAGATGAGGTGACAGGATCAAAATTTACTGCAGGAAAGCTGATCTACATATTCAACTCTAGGGAAAAAAAAAAAATCACCCTTGTTCTTATGGTTTGCTGAAATAAGACCTGTGAAGGTTTTTCCTGTCTTCCAAAAGATCTTAGTGTCTCTAAACAATGCAAGTTACACACAACTATGTCTTAATGAAATGTCACGAACTGAATCCTCTCCTCCCCAAACTCACTGGGAATGTCACCTCTGGAATAGTGACACAGAACATCAATCTGTTACCTTTCCTATGTCACTAAATTTAGAATTTACATTCTGTTCTTGCTAAGTGTGTCACTACCGCTAAGACACCAGATGCTTTACTTTCCTTTATCAGGAGTGAGAAAATGAGGGGTTTTTTTCTGGGGGGAGCCTCCTCCCTACCCCTCATTTAAGACTCCTGAAGTTTAGGAGTATTTGATTTTTGTTCCTGGCCTCCGTGAAGAAAAACTGCTTCTAAGATGTTCTCCAATACTCAGCCATTTGTACAGCTGATTATATCAGTAACAACTGCAGATGAACAGATAGCCACACTTTTCTTACTAACTGGAAGGGTGGTCTACATTTTCATCATTAATTTCATTAACAAAGTTAATTTACTTCTCACACAAGTAGGTTATACTCAAAGTGACACACTCTTTTCTCAGAAAGAAACAGAGGCCTATAAACAGCACACAGATCACTTGTTCAGTACAACAAAGTGGCAAGCCATTCCTTAGTTAGGATTTGGTTTTACTAAGGTGAGTGTTCTCTTCTTCCTGCAGGTTTTCATTTAAGAAAGCCTAGAAAGTTACTTTCCATAAGAGCAACAAGTCATCGAATGCCTCAGATGAGCAATGCACCTCATTCCAGCAGTAGTCCAGTTCTTTGGCAAGTAAGGCTGTTAACAGTACCTTTAGCATCTTTCTTTCACTTGCTGTCTTCCCCTTCACATAATCAATTCCAGTTCCCATTAATTCTCCAGTCCAATAAAGTATCCAAATTTCATGCCTGATAGAGTAAGCCAATTAATAGCCCCACTGGCCTGACATGACAGATTAGTTTCTAGTTTGGTTTTTTTTTTCCTAGAAGTCACATGTTGTCCCTGAACATATGCTGTTGTTTATCTTTCGTTATAGGGCCATCTGAAACATTCTTCATTCCATTCCTCTTCCCAAGACATTTCCACATGATCTTCATTGCAATTACCTTTGCCTAGATGACTGCAGTCCTTTAGTGGGCTGCACAATAAGGAAATAAGAGTATATGAAACCTATCAATTCTCATGGCTAAGGAAATGAAGAATTAATTCCAAACATGGGTTTATCATCTATCAACAAAGCACTGTAAATACAGTACCGTGATATTTTTAACTGGTAAGTAGTTATAAAAATAGATTTGTGCTCCTGCCTGCTTCTAAGAATTGCCTTTAATATTAAACATACGAAGCTTGAGACAACAGTGCTCAGTAGGCACTATCAGAGCAAAACCAGACAATAAAAATATAGAAAATATATATTTTTAAGCACAAAGTACTCTATCTCCAGACGCAAAATTTGTTCTGAGATATTAACAAATTACTTACCTTCAGGTTTTTGCAACTCTTCATGAGATATTTTACATCATAGATGACAGGGAAAAACAACCGCAGTATCTCAAAGAAGTCCAACTCTTCCTCAGGTAAATTGGAGTTTGTCAGGATTTTGATTAGATAGCCAAAGTCATATCCGCTGCAAATTAACAACAAAAACAATATAACCAAATAACTTCTCACTTCCAACATCACGACTTTACTGCACATTAACTGGACATTTTGCTTAATTTCAATGCAATTAAGACCAACTTCTATGAAAAAATAAACCTCAATGTAAATGGCCTCATTGCAGATTCCAGAAAAACCATTTTAATTTAGTCTGCATGAGGCAAAGTGAAGAAGCAAAAAGATCTGCCTACAGGAGTTTCTCTAAATCCTGAGATAATGTAGTGCTGCTGGGTCTTCATCTGATAACAAGAACTCACACCAGAAGGACTGTTAAGCTGGTTTCTTTCACACAGACTGGAGTTTCTCACTACAAACTGAGTGAGACAGAGAGAAATGTCTACAGTTCTTGAAATCCAAAAGATGAGTTTCCAGAGCCAATGCATGTTTATGCCTGGAAGAAAGTGTAAGCCTCAGCAAAGAAAAAGAGGGATTATCTTTAATTTTGCCAATTAAATCTGCACACAGACAACTGAAAAAATTAATAGCTTGTAGACTATTTCTCTTTCTGGAGGCAATGACAAAACAAGCTGGAAAAATTTTTGTGTGTACATGTAAGTCTGCAGGAAGCAGCAAGATAACTGAGCAGTACATATTTGTTAGAAGGAACTGAGGTATTATAGTGTGTGCATGGTGGAAAGAAGAGTTTGGAAAGGCTTCCTCCTCGATAGCTTGACTGAAGAAAGAGCACATTGGAATGAGGTGTGGCAGTAAAAGGAGAAACCACGTACTTTTTACAAAGGGTTATGAGAGGAAACAAGAGCGCTTAAAGTATAGGAAAGACAGAATTCAGGTATTAAGCAGGACTGAACACCACAACAAAAAGCAGGGATAACTAGGTATGGTTTTCCCTAGGAGGGCAATTACAACCAGATTATTCATGACCTTATCATGAATCTGATCTGTTCTGATCCCTTGTACTTGCAGGACTGCTCATGCACATATGCACTGAACTAGATAAAGGACTGATATATTCTCTTCTAGGTTATTAAGTTTGCATTGAACCAAACCAGTTCCTAGATTTTACTGACATACATAAAAATGCCTGTACTAACAAAGAAGATGAAAACACACAGCAGGGCTGCCTCTACCGAAGGCTGCATCAGTTCTGCTATTTAAGGAACCTTAGCATAGAGCTGAGAGCTGATTCAAGTGAACAGGTGGCCACCACAGACTCCAAATTCCAAGTTTAAGACTTTGTGTTCATTCTTGATTACACAAGGATCATACTCAAACCCAAGAATTTTGCAGCTTGGTAAATACTGACCAAGATCTTTAACTGTGAGATGAGCAATAGAAAAGACAAATCAGTTAAGAGCACTGTACCGCTATCCTGAGGATATTTAGAATCCACAAACACTGGTGACTTCTGATGTAGGCTCAAGGCTTCAGCTTGCATACTCAGTGTAAATAGGATTACTTTTTGTATCTTTTCTATATATATAAGCTTCTCTACATCTTTATATTATGAATTTCTAGACAGAGGGTAGAAAAACCTTTAACATATAGGAAACAGTCCATTCATTCCCAGTAAGTCCATTCACATAAGACATACAAGAGATACAGACTATTGCAGCTCTCCCACGGGGCTTTCCAGTACTCTAAAAATTTCATGTTGAACAAATCCTGCACTGCATCTGGTGCTTTGAAGCTGTGCTGGCTGCCTTCCAATCTCCACAGCAGCAGCCACTGGCCAGGGAGCAAAGGAGTCAAAGATAAAGAAGGATTTCAGTCGATTCTTACAAAGTAAAAATTGCAGTATACTTGGCGAAACAGTGGCTTGGAATTTTATTAGATCATCTGAAGGGGGAGGGAAGGTGGGAAAACCTGGATCAGCATAAAGCCCTCTACAGAAAAAAATAAAGAAGCCACATTAGCAAAAAGGCTGTTCAAAAAGATGCAAAAAAAGACTGTTCAGGATTAAGGAGATTTGCTGCTCTAGAGACTAGGGTTTATTAACTCACTGAACTCCTGACATTGATCATCCTCATGGCTCAAATGTAACAGTCGTATTAAAACTCTTAAAGCAAAAAAAACCCCAGTATTTGTGCTCCTCCTCTTCAAAAATATTTGACTTCTCTTCTAAAAAAAATTATGTACAAGACTGAATTACTAGAAAACAGATGCTCTTAAACACTTATACTTTCTCTTGAGAAGGAAGTACTGTACAAAAAGAAAAGTCAACATGCATTTACTATGCACATATTGAGAGTGAGCAGGCTACCACAAATGTGCAGTTTTGATTGAGAATTACACACTTTCTTCTCTGGGAGACTGTAGCAGATCCAAGCTTACATAGGCATAAAAACTGTCACTCCAATTCAAGACTAAGATATACCCAGTTAAAAACATTTTGAATGCTAACAGAAGGCTAAGAAAGTCCATGGTGAGCAATTATGTAATTACCTGCTCATTA
This sequence comes from Lepidothrix coronata, assembly GCF_001604755.1. Classification (NCBI taxonomy): domain Eukaryota; kingdom Metazoa; phylum Chordata; class Aves; order Passeriformes; family Pipridae; genus Lepidothrix; species Lepidothrix coronata. The sequence goes on along the minus strand of NW_016690180.1, from coordinate 3,933,375 downwards.
AAAAAGTTTTCTTCTAATACTCTAACAGGCAATTAGTGGTTGGTTTATACCCTGAAGCACATAGGCTTCCTTTCCTTAAAAGCCTTTCACCATTTCTAATATAATCACCTGAAGTTGCTTAGTGCAGTGAGCCACAATCCATGGAGCTATACAACATAAGCACTCTTACAGACATTTGTTTTGTTTTTTCACTGAACATGGACAGCTGTAGGCAATGAGACCATAGAGAAGATCAAACAGGCCTGCATTTCTTTCCCTTCCTATTCAAAATAATTCAGATAGCTAATTAACAATGAAGTCTACTCAAGCACCAAGTCTCTAAAATAAATCAAAACCTGTGAGAGCTGAGAGAGCTTTACTTCATTTTATAATGAGCTAACAGATATGAGCCAACAGATTAAATTCTACTAAAATCAGTTAGACACAAATGATTACTGAAACACAACAGCTTGGAACTTTCCAGCATCCCAAAAACATGCGGTTTTTTGTTTTCAAAAAAGCGTGTTTTCACAGACCCTCCAAAGGTAGACAGAGGAGGCTGCACACAGGTGGACACTAAAAAGCTTCAGCAGAGCAGTCAGCTGAACATCCACAAGACCAGCATTTGAGCTGTTTCTTTATAACTTGCTAGACTGCCAAGCACACACAGCTCTTTGACTGTGACAAGGATCAGAAATTCAGGGCTTCCCCCCTCCTCTCTCACTGACTCGAGTACATTTTAATGCACACACACGCTCAAAAGACTTGATGGAGTTGCCTATGCAGTTGCAGTACACAAGAACTGATGACAGTGCAAATGTTTCTTCACTCATGTCTGTCAGAACTGCAGGTCCATACAGATTTGCCAATATATGTCAGGATGCTAAGGCAGCTATAACAAATGCAGAGATAAAAAGCACACAAAGAAAACTATCTGAGAAGCGAAGAGCTTAGAAATAAAATGCATAAGAGTTCAAGGAAATCAAGGACTGGGAAATAAAAACCAAACCATAACCTCACAACAAGAAAGGAGTAATTCCCCTCTGTCCACTTCCTATGGGACTTAAATTTTAAGGGTTAGTAGTAATTAAAGCATTTTAAGGAAATGGAAGCAATAGCAGAGTCAGCAACTATCAAGCACAGCTTTTTCAGCAGTCAAAGAACTATTGCATGAGGGCCTACATGGAAGAAATTTTCAGCTGAGCGTCCTGCTGATAGAACATAATCACAATCAATCTAAAATATATTTAGAAACAGCTATTCACTATTCTTTGTGGCACATTTTATATGACCTGTGCTCATTTACAGCTTTGTGCAATCTTGGTTTCCTCGCAAAGTAACCCACTTACTCCAAGGTTTTGTGCTCAAGATAGTATCAACAAGCCCTGGCAAAAATCAAAAGCCTTTAAACACTCTGATAGTCAGTGTTCGACAAACATTTGCTGGAATAGCTGTCTTAAGAAGATTTCTAAAGACATGTTCAGTGAAATACACAACAGAAACTGATTTTAGTACAGATGAAATCCTTCATAGGCTAAACCAGTAAAAATGGCATTATTGCACACAGCTTGCACTACACTTTGACCAGCCTATTAGTCAGGAATTATACACGCTACATATAAATATGCTTAAAAAAGAATCCTTACTGTAGAAATGGCTCTGGTATACCTTATACTGGGCCCTTAAATCATCAGGCAATATTGGAAAAACACCATTTGGGGCTGAAGCTGCTTCAACATACCAGTCTCTGCTGATGCACCAATTACATGCACAACCTGCCTCCCCTTCTCTTGAAGCATCCAAGTTATATTTCTCAAGTCAAGTGTTAATCACAAATATACACATACGAGCCCATAATAACGGGTTTAAGAAGCTGAAAAAAAACTTAATTTGCTGCTTTGGCCTTTGTAATTATTTTGAAGTAGTTTATGGCATTCTTGTTGCAGTATTCTTCCACCAGCTGCTACCCCAGTAGCAAGACAGCAAGAGTAAGATTACTTTGGATTCATATTGTGAGTTGAGACAGCTGTAAGTGGAAGATGTGACAAATGTACTCAGAGGATCCTTCTTTTTTTAACTGTCTTTTCTTTCCAACCTCTCTCCTTTGGAAACTCAGCCTAACACTTCTTTCTACAAAAATCAAAACAATGACTTCTACAACAGAATGTTATATGCACCCTTTTTCTACCACTTTATATTCCTTACCAAAGCAATCCTTATTTTTCAGTTGGTTTATAGCATAAATACTTCTCTAATTCCATGTGACTTTGGCTCCTCCAACATTTAATACTTACGGATGAAGAATCAGATTTTTTTCTAATTTCATCATTTACATATTACCACCCACCAATGCAACATGAGTGATAAACATGAATAAAGCTGTAAGGAAACTAGTCTCAGCTAAAACGTTCACTCTACCTTTGCTAACTTCCTTAGTAGCCAGAATTTAAGACATTAATTCAAGGACATTACATAGCAATAAGCCTTTAAAGACACCGCTGCTTGCAAAAAGTGCAAATTATCTCTGGCACCTAGTCGGCTACACAATGACCACTGCATATATTTTAAAGCATTAAAAATCTTACTACCACTCAGAAATCTTCTGTATCTTGACAGATTCATAGAGATTTAGCATTCACAATTCTATTTCTACTTGAAAGATGGGTTCCTGTGATGGAATAAACAGTAAGATATATTCATTACTGCAACTAGAATTAAGGTTTATCAGGGATCTCCTTCTAGGCTGAGTAATTTTTGGTGCCCAGATTCCCAGGAGACTTACAGCAAATTTAGAAGTGCTTTATAAAAGTCTTCACTGATAATTCTGCAGTGGTCTCTCCCATAATTTGCTCAACAGTTGCTTAGGAATAGCTCTCTTCCATCACCGCTATTACCTGCACGTGTGCAGCGCCACCAGCTGGCCGAGGAGTCTCACATCTTTCGGCTTTACAGTTTTCTCTTTACCGTGTAAACATCAAATATAAAACACTAGTACCTCCCGTACCCTTTATTCTCTATTCACAGAATGGTGTTAGAGGTATTACAGCAGAAATATTTTCTAACTCTTACCAGCTGAGCTATGTGCTACACACACCATCAGATGCACAGCACTTAAGCCCATGAGATGTGAAATCTAAGCTCTAGAGTTCAATACACAACGTTGAAACCCCAAATACTTAACATGCAGAATTTACCTATGAAAGGAAAGCCACTTGACTCCTTCACACAGTACAACTCCTGATGTCATGAGCAGTTCTGCAAAATACTGTGTCTCAATTCCCTCTTCTTCATGCTTTTTAAACTGGATACCAGATGTCGTCAACAGTTCAATAGAGTCCTGAGCATACATATCTTCTCTAAAAACAGAGAGGAAAAGTAAAGTTCCAAAATCTACAAATCTCAGTGATTATAAACCTGGTAACATCTCTTTTTTGCTATTTATTCCACAGACTTCACTAGCATAGAGCAGGAGCAACTTGACTTTGTTCTGGGTTAATTACAAAATCAACCATTTTTTCAAAGCATTTTTTTTACCTTAAGTAAAAAAATTCCCAGCACCTCCATCTATGCCATCTTCATAAAAAAACCTAGTTCCTGCTTCTCTTCCAGTTATCTATAACCCCTCTTCTGCAAATCTACAGAGGAAAGTGAATCTGTGGATCTTATGCAGTAAAGTATCTGTATTCATTACTTAACTGTGACAAATTGCATGTAACAGCTGAAGCACTAACACATTTCATTACAGAACTAGGAACAGCACTCTCCAGATCCCAGTGCTGGATAATATTTCCCACAGGTTTTTCATGATTCAAGCATATGTAAATGTTTAGACACATGTTCATCAAAACTTCCTTCTTGCTACAATTGAAAATTGAGTACTTGCTCCATCTATTCAATCCTTAAAATTCAGGTAGCCTAATGTTTTCTTTCTAAACAACCAATTTCAACTTCAATAGCCATATTTTGGACCTAAAATTTAACAGGATGAAACAAAATTCCTCTATTCCTTGTTTGATGCCCTCTTACTACTGTATTTATTCCCTTTACCACTAACAATTTCATGAAGTTTTAAGGATTTTATGATGAAATTGATGTTTTGAGTTTTCCCCCCCTAAAGTTTAATCTGTATCATCATAACAAAAACATAGAATGGTTATCTGAAAAAAAAAAACAAACAAACAAAAAACTAAACATGCAAACATGAGTCTATTTAGATTATATTCATTTTACTGTCTGCAACATACTATTCCACAGTCTCTTCTGTGTAAAGTTTTAAATTTTAGTAAAAAACAACTGAAACAAAACACATCAAAAAATCCAGACAAGACAACCAATATATCAAACTTGACTATTAGAATCAGTCATAGGCTTATATTCCTTATTCCTAAGAGCAAGTCATCATTCATCAGAACATAGAGATACATTCTCAAGATGTGTTGTATCTTTTTTCCTCCCTCCCACACAGATGTTCTTTAGTTCTCCAGCTTTAAGGCATCAGCTTCCCAACACCTGTCTTTCTCCATAACACATTAAAGCACCCATCCAAAATAAACCCACCATTTTACAAAAAGGAGTTTTAATTCTAATTGTTGCTCTGCACTAATCAGGTGCACAGTTCAATTAGAGAAATACTTATGCTCCTTAAAAGCACACTAAAACAAGACCTGGCTGGAACCACACATACACAAAAAAATTACCTTCTATGAACAAACAACAGCTGTTTTGCTTTAGGAGCAGAACACTTGGCACAGTGCCACTTTCCAAAAGGATGTTTAGAAACAGATAAAAATAATTAAGTTCTCCTTCCATGAAAAAAAAAATTATATATATATATATATTCATGTTACATGCAATACTTACCAAGCTTAAGTTTTTCTATAAAATCAGTGAACTAGTAACAAGTTAGTTGGGTGATTATCTGTATATTGCTTTACTAAGCCATCTTATCTCTGCAGTATGTGGCAAAAAATGGATGGAAAACTACTTTTGGTTTCACTTACTTGACATTAAGTAGACCTCTGAAGCTCAGAAAATAAAAAGAGTATAGCACAGGCTCTTCTTCCCGGATCACAGTTTGAAGTTATTAATTCACTCCTCTTTCTCCCCTACTTAGCAGGATTAGTATATTCTATCAAGAAAATGGATAGTTTCCATCCAGCATGCATATGGCCAGGTAAGTTCAGACATACCAAAATATCTGCACTTACTTTTCTTTCAAGAGACACTTCAAACAAGACTAAATAGAGTGTGTCACTGCTCAGACCAAACTGATTTGTGACAAGCCATAGCACTGCTTGTTTAAAAGAGCAGAAAGATCAAGGGAGACAGCAGCAGTTTTCTTCTTTTTAAGAACCCCCACTACTTTGAAAACAAACCTTTTTATCTGCAGGAAAAAAAAGTCTCTTCTCTAAACCTCCTTTGCAGACTACAGTTTTAACTCATGTATATAAAGTTGTCCAGTTATCAGCTTGTAACAAACTGCCAAAAAACCCCAAGGCTTCAACACTCTTAAATGTGCCAGAAGTGTTTGCAATGATATTGAATAGATAATCAACATACAAAAATCTATCAGACCAATTATGTTTACTACAGGAAAACAAAACCATCAAGATACTAGTAACTTTGTAAACCACCAGCTAAAGATATAATTAGAGTGCCACATAAGTGTTTGATCCCTCTGAAAAAGGGAGGTTTATGCTTAAAGTTTTATCACTAATAAAAATCACATTGTGAAATGAATAGACCGTAACAATTAGCTTGCTTTTTAACCAACACTTAAGACAAAATAATTCAGAACCTGCAGGTAACGTCTGACATACTTCTTTAGTCACTTCAGTAACTGTTCTTTTTGTTCAACTGTTGGTATTTTCCATTTAAAGTATGTAAACAAACAATATGTGATTTCTGTAACAACTAGTAAGAACTAAATTAAGGCAGAAGCATTCTGAAATACTGAACATGAAAGCACAGAGCTAACACATGCACTAAGTATAAACAGGCCTTTGGAAAACTTTTGTTGAAGCCGCTTAGCGTTTTTTGACCAAGTCACCAACAGTAAGACAGACTATACAGAAAGGAGGGAAGAAAGCACTTGTTTGGCTGACAAAATTTTCCTCACAATAAAGTATCTACGGTATTCCAATATTCCAATCAGAGAGATAAAAAGAAAGTTGAGATATATACAAAAAAGTATATATTACTTATTTTCAGTAAGTCAGAAACATACATTCAGCAGCACAGAAATTGCATACTTACGTTAAGTTAAATTTAAAATTAAATTGCCAAGTTGAAGTTCCTGGAGGATATTCTCCTTGCTCATTCATAAATGTCAGTCCTAGCTGAATTATTTTTAGCAAGTCGACATTGCAGCGCAATAGTTGGTACTGATAGTCTGCGTTGCTTCTGAATTCTCCAATAGGCCTTGCAACCACTCCTGGAAATTCTGTGTCCTGCAAGAGCAGAATTAAAACTTGAACAGACAACAAGCATAAAGACTTACATGGCTCATTTGTAATATCTAACAGTTTCATAGCTGAACTGTGTGTAAATTTAGCTTTTAAAAAGGTAACAAATCACCATCCTGATGTTCACATACATTAAGAACCCATTATTCTTTCAACCAAATTGGATGAAGAAGTTTAGTGACTCAACTGAAGTCATGATGGTTGTTGAGATAATTTGGTACAGAGGTTGAGTGCCCACTTACCATGGCTACATAGTTATACTTCCGTATAACTTGACGAATTTTCTTCATCTCTTCATCCAAGTTACAAGCCCAAACTTCACAGATTCTTTGGCTATGGTCTACAGTAGCTGCTGGCATAGTGGGGGGCTTTAGAGACCATACATCAAAAACTACACTTGAGTGATGATCAGTTTCATAAAGAGAAGTTCAACTGTTTATTGTTTTTAGCCTAAGAGATAGAAAAAAGAAAGCATCAGAGCGTTTTTACTCTTCACTTATCTGAAAAAAAAGGCGTTAACCACCACGACCAAGCTTTATTCTTATAGATTTTATAAAAGCAGGACAACACAGCCACCAAAGCCACGTGAATTTCTGCCGAGTTCATATTACCATCGGAAACTAAAACCCTACAGTTGGTTAGCAACTATTTCTTGCGCCAAGACGGCAAAAAGGGAAGGGGCGATCGTAACGCAGATACCGAAGGGACACCCCAGTCCACGGGCGCTGCTGCCCCGCGGGTCGGAAGGGCGCGTTCCCGCGGAACCCTGGGCTGCGTGCAGTGGGGAACGAAGCGGTACACCAGCGTCACGCCAAACCCGGGGGCACCACGGGCGACCTCCCGAGGCGTGCGCGACTCCTCCAGCTCCCAAGGGTTGCGCTGAACCGGCGCGCGGGGACCGACACAGGGACGCGAGTTCGGCCGGCCCCGGCCGCGTCCCCGCGCGTGTGGAAGACCCCGGGAGCGGCGGGAGGAGTGGAAGCCGAGGTATTCCCGCGGGTCCAGCTGCGGTGCCCCCACCCCGCTCACCGCTGGCGCTCGGGCCGGGCCCGGCGGCTCTGGGAGGCCCCGCGCGGCCCCCGCGAGCCGCAGGACGCGCTGCTGCCCCGGCGCCGCCGCCGCGCGCACAAAGCCATTGCGTCATCGCCGCGCGACGCGCCCTTTCCCCGCTCCGCTCTGGCCCAATCGCCGCCCGCCCCGCCCCTCCCCCTGCCCTCATCCCGCCCCGCCCCCGCCGCGGCTGGATCGGTGTCGCGCGGGGGTGACGTATCCCCCCGGCGGGGCCGGGGCGGGGTGGTGGCGGCGAGGCCGTCGCGTTCGCGCGCAGGCGCGCGCGGGCGCTCGGTGCGGAGCGCGCGGTGCCGCCGGTGCCCTCGCGCCCGCCCGGGGCCGCCGCGCGCGCCCGCCCGCCCGCCATGAACTGGCTGTTCCCGCTCGCCAAGGGCGGCGGCGCCTCCGCCGCGGGCCCCGCGCCGCCCGCGCGCACCGGCCTCCAGCAGCAGCGCCAGCGACAGGTCGAGTCCCTGCGCGCCGCGCACGCCTCGTGAGTGGCCGCGGCGGCCGGGCGGGAGAGCGCGGGGGCGGGAGGGCCGCGCTGTGTCGCCCGGCCTGGCCCGGCCCGGCCCGGGCACGGGACCGCGCTGTGTCGGAAGGATACGGCGTGTCCCCACACGGGGACCTGGCTGCGCCCCGTCACCACCCGGGGAGGCCCGGCCGGGACTTCGCGGCTGTGCGGGTAAACAGGACAGCCAGGCCGGCCGAGCCTCGGCTGTCCCGGGGGCGGAGGGTCTCGCCGGGGGACAGCTGGACTATACTGTGGTGTGCTGTACCGCGGCGGGCCAGGAAGCGGCACTGAGAAACCGAAAGCCGAGTTGCTTGTCGGGGCTACGGGGGAGGCGGCCCCGCTGGCGGCGGTGTGGCCTGGCCGGGGGAGCGGGCGCAGGTCTCCGTGCCCAGTGACACCGGCCACTGACCAGAAAGCCGACTAAGTGCTTTAATGGGTTGAAGTCTACAAAGACGTGCAGACTGTTGGGATAAAACCTCTCAGAGCTGGTTGTGAGAGTGTTGTTCTTTAAAAGTTGACACTAAAACGTAGAGTACCAAGGAGCTGTGTGTCACACTGGTCTATCTGCAGTGGCGTAGCAGCCCTACAGGGTCTACTGACTATTTTTTCTGATGTTCAGTGGTAGTTTCCTAATAACTAGTTGTTCCTTGGGGACTGTTTTTGTTTATATGCTCAGTAGAAGCCGGTTGTTTTTATTTCTGTTCAATATCCACACTTTTTAAAACAAAACACTTCCTTTCATCCTGAGATACTCCCTCTTGGCATACTGCCCTCCATTTTTCCTAGTCTTTTAAAACTATTTACGTTTTAAAAGGAGATCCACAATTCATACATTCGAAATTATATTTTCAGTGAAGTAAGCATTCTGTAGACATACAGCTTCCTAGGATGTCTGTAGAACTGGAATGATGGATGCCACCTCCAAAACAATCAGGAAAGAGGAAGGAGAGTTTTCTGTCACATCAGAGTGAGACTAGGAGCAGAAGAGATACTTACTGTATTTCCAAGTTTAATAACTGCAGATAGCTCACCATCCTAATATTTATCACACAGGGAACATAAATATGACAGTATTTTAATTACTGTTGCTTGCATAAACTTAATTCTGTTCAGAACCAGTTTTGCAAATATTTTCGAGACTTCACTTTTCTAAGGAGTTGTCTCTGTAGGCAGGCAGCAGCTTAGTGAACTTTTTTCCTGGCAGGAAGAGAAGCTCATCCTGAGTTAAGTCCCCAAAAAGGTGATCAGTGTTTGTCAGTCAGCTTGCTGAACTGGTTTGCTACTTGTTTGTGCAGGCACCAGCACAAGCACAGGCAGAGGGGGAATTCCTGCAGCCAGGAATTGAGATGAGGGGTAGGGACATGATAGCTGCCCAAATGTGACTTTACAGCCCTGTAAACTAGCAGTCTGATCTCTTTTAATCATAGTAAAATAATTAAAACCCAAAAGCCGGTCAAGCAGAGTAAATTCTGACAAAGTGTTCAGTTTTCATAAACAAATTTGAATATCAGCGCCTCAAATTCTTTGCTTTTAAAAAGGTATGTGAACTCGAGCAAGTTTTCAAAAGTGCAAAGGTTTATTTCTTGGGTGGGACTGATGTCCTTGCTCATGAACTCTGTAGCAGCACAGATCTGTAGGATAGGAATATGCATTAAGCGTTGCAGCAGCACTGTTTCCTAAGCAGCGATTAAGTAAATGTCATTCTAGTATTTGTTTTGACTGATAAGTCTACTTTGTCATTCATTTATGAGTATCCTGACTGCTCTTCACTGAAATGCTCAAAATTCTCGTCACAGTGTAGGTAACTAAGTTATTCAAGTTTGATTTGTATTGTCTTAGGTCATAAAAGCCCAGGTATGTGTCATCTTAATTTCAGTAAAGCAGCTAAACTTCCTTTTCAGGGTCCCTCACAGGTTAGGAGATTGAAATAAAGTCTTTGTATTTAAAAAGAGTTTTCTTACATTTGCTGTTGTTCTAACCATAGTTAAGTTCCAGTGTACCCATTCCCACTTAGGGAAGGGGCAACTAAGTTTATTAGTTCAAGGTTTTCCGTAAGGGAGGTTGTAACCATTTGATCAGCTCAATATGATTCTGTCTTTCTTGTTTCTCTCTCCCTGTCCTCATCTTCCTCCCCAGTTTCTATAGGTTGTGCCTGTGAGTGGAGCATGATTATATACCCTTCTCAAAAGGATTTTGCAGCAGGCTATTAAAAAAGTGTGACAGATGATTACAGGGCAGGAATGTGTGTGAGAGATTCCAGGGAGAATCCTTCAGTTAAGAATGAGGAAGTGCCAGTTTTGGTGTGTGGTGTAACACAGTGGAGCCCTTGATTTGAATTCTCTTGTGTTGAAGATACTTGATACTTTCTTCAAACAAAGTGTGATTTCACAGGGCAAGAGCAAATACTGAGTTGTCTATGAGAGGAATAAGATCAGCCTGCAGAAAGCAAGGTTCATAACTAAGTTCATGTCTTACCCATTTGTTCCCCAAGCTCTGAAAGCTAGAGTCTTAAATTCTATGTCCAAATAATGCTTGGGAAGGACACAAAACATTCCTAGCACTACTTTTAGCACACATTTGCCATAAATTAAGCCAGTAAGTTGAGATTGTTGTCAGAATAGTGAGTACTGCGATTTCTCCTACTGTGTTTCCATTGCTTGTCATCTTGTATGAGGTTTAAAAGTTGAACCTCCTATTTTTTGCTTTAATCTTAATATTCAATATGGCATGCTGAAGCATATTAACTTATTCCAGCATTTTTAATTTTGTTCTTACAGGGCTTTTCAAAACTAAACTAAGTACAGAGGTCTGAGGTCATGCTTGGTTTTTTAGACTTTAAGCTATTATATTGACCATGAATTGAATGCTAACCATTTCTTCTTTGACAGCATTGCAGAAATTCAGAAAGATGTGGAATATCGACTGCCGTTCACTGTAAACAACTTGACAATTAATATTAACATGTAAGTAGAGTGAGATATGTCTATGCACATCTTGAAAATTAAAATTGTTCTCAAAAAAAAAAAAGTAGTAATAGAACATAAGTGGCTCCCAGCTAACTTTCAGGAACCTGGATTTGTATTAGTGTTGTAGTGATATGAGTGAAACTAGTCCTGTACAAGATGCAAATGCTCAGCTGAGAGCAAAAGTGTATTTTGCTGTGCTCAGCTCCTAAGATAGCTGTATGTTTTTAGTTGAAGGTTACTAGGGGACAACACTTGAGGGTTTCTGACTTTGAATCCCTTACAACTGCAAATAAACTTGATTAGTAATTTACTAGTCTGCTGTAACTCCAAACTCTTACCCCAGTGAGGCTTCTGGATCATAACTTAAGTGATTTATTGTAACATTTCCCGTTACTTTGTTTTCGGGGGTGCTTTTGCTGTGGCAAATATTGATGGTATTCTGTCCACAAGTTTTTTATTACTTTCACCTGCTGACTTGTTCTATTCTTACAGGTTACACTGCATTGTATTTATAGTAATAACATTTGTATTTGAAAATACTCTCCTTATGCTACAGTTTTTCTTTGTCCATGGACATATGTACTCCATTGCTATACTACAATTTTGCCCAGTAAATGCTCTCTTTAGTTCCATGGAAGTCTAGTATTCCATTCTGTCTTACTTCTAATTTTATAACTGAATAATCCTTTTGTGTGCTTCATTCACTGTATATTTCTCCATAACTCTTCGTGTAGAAAAGTAGGTTTATGTAATTAATAGTACTTTTTCTTAGCATAATAAGCCTTCTTACACAAATTTTGTCATGGGATATAGCTGTAGTAATGATTGTTCTTGTATTTGCAGCTTGCTTCCACCTCAGTTTCCTCAGGAAAAGCCAGTCATCAGTGTTTTCCCACCTGTGAGACATCATTTAATGGACAAGCAGGGAGTATATGTGACCGGTCCATTAATAAGTAATGTATGTATAATTTGTAGCTTCGCATAGATGTACTGTTAATAGAAGTTTTAATACATGTCACACTAGATTATTGCTAATTTCTCCTTGTAAAAAAGATAAGTACAGATCCTAATCTCTCTCAAATTGTGTTTTGGGGGCCTGAAAACAAAAATTCAGGTGTTCAGTATACTACTGTTTATTCTTTTACTGCTGCTGTTACTGAGTTGAGTATTCCATATATCTAAAACTATTTTAGTTACGGTGGCTTAGAAAGTTCCTATCAAATTTTTTTGTCAGTATCAATAGCACAGTTCTTGTTTCTTTACAGTGTATTGCAAATAAAGGAGAGGGATGCTTTAAGAGTGTTTTGTAACATAGTTCTTTCCAGCCTAATCCTATTAGAACAACGTCAGGGTTTTAGCTCGAATATTCAGGAATTTAATATGCTGTTCTTTCCCCTTTTCTTTGCCAACAAGGATGTGGTAGAGGATGGGGGAGAGGTTTTGACTCTTTCAGAAGGCAATTAATGCCTTTGTCCTTGAATCTTTTTTTTCCCCCCTCCTTTCGTTGGTTTCCCAAATGTAACTTGGTAACTAAGGTGGATTTCTTTTGGTTGTACATCAGAAATGTTGTACTTCATTGACTCTTCCTTTATAATGGAATAAACAAAAGACTTCTAGTTTCTATTCAATTCTGGGATGCTTTATCACTTTATTTGGAGCTTATGTGTACACAGTTTACAGTAGCTGATATGTCTGAAATAGCTTCCAGCACTGCTGTGTGGGTATATTAAACAGTTAAGTTCAGCACATTTTGGAGCTGTTCGATTCCAGACATAATTTTTTTTTCTGCATTGGGTTTTGTTTTGTGCTTTTACCAGTTTACAATGCACTCAGATCTTGGAAAAATTATTCAAAGTTTACTGGATGAGTTTTGGAAGAATCCACCAGTCCTGGCTCCTAGCTCAACATCATTTCCATAGTAAGTTATCTATAAACATGGTGAATGGGACTATGTGTTTTAACTTAACTTTTAAAAAAGAGACTAAGCCAATTATTAGGAGGGCAGGGACAGGAATAATGTAATGGATATTTGGGGAGAATTATATTCCCTGTCCTTGCACAATTTCATGTGCATGCTCGATGACATGATTGTTTTGAGAAGAAACACAGAATTTCATTGAAATTACTATATCAACTTGCTGATGTAACTTTATACCTGTTTTCTTGAAAAACAATATTTACATTATCAGATGAAATCTGGAATTTGCTGTAGATCATGATTTGAGCAGTTGTGTTTTTTCATATTCTGTTCATAACCTCCCAAGCTTAGGGCAGTTTCTGTTGCACAACTGTGCAACATAAATTGTGCAATTTAAAGGATTACATTAAATATGCAAAAGTGGTCTGAGGCATTCCAACTTTATCAGTACAACTATGGTTCTTGCTGCTCTCAGTGGACAGGCTGGAGAGTTGGGCTGATTCCAACGGGATGAGGTTCAACAAGGCCAAGTGCCGGGTCCTGCAGTTTGGCCACAACAACCCCCTGCAGTGCTACGGGCTGGGGACAGAGTGGCTGGAGAGCAGCCACAGAGAGAGACCTGGGAGTCTGGATTGACAGGAAGCTGAACATGAGCCAGCAGTGTGCCCAGGTGGCCAAGAAGGCCAATGGCATTCTGGCCTGAATCAGGAACAGTGTGGCCAGCAGGTCCAGGGAAGTGATTTTTCCCTTGTACTCAGCGCTGGTGAGGCCACACCTCAAGTACTGTATCCAGTTCTGGGCCCCTCAGTTCAGGAAGGATATTAAGGTGCTGGAGCAGGTCCAGAGAAGAACAATGAGTCTGGTGAAGGGACCCAAACACAGGTCCTATGAGGAGAGGCTGAGGGAGCTGGGGCTGTTTAGCCTGGAGAAGAGGAGGCTCAGGGGAGACCTCATCACTCTCTACAACTCCCTGAAAGGAGGTTGTAGCCAGGTGGGGGTTGGTCTCTTCTCCCAGGCAACTATCAGCAAGACAAGAGAGCACGGTCTTAAGCTGTGCCAGGGGAGGTTTAGGTTGGATATTAGGAAAAAATTTTTTACAGAGGGGGTAATCAGGCATTGGAATGGGCTGCCCAGGGAAGTGGTGGATTCTCTGTCCCTGGAGGTTTTTAAGATGAGACTGGATGTGGCACTTAGTGCCATGGTCTAGTAAGCACGGCGGTGTTGGATCAAGGGTTGGACTTGATGATCTCAGAGGTCCCTTCCAACCTGGCTGATTCTATGATTCTGTGATACTAGGATTAGAGGCAGCTCTAATTCAGTTGTGAATTTAAAAAAAAACATTCCTGTTATTTAGAAGTTAACTACGTGTGTGTTGCCCAAACTGTTAAATGCTATACCATAAGTAAAAACTAATGTATGACACAAATATGTTTCTTACAACTTCAGGATGGAAACAATTGAAATTTATGCTCTCATAAGTTTTTGTGAAGCAGTTTTCTTATAATTAAGAGTGTGTGTAATTGGCAAGAATATAGTTTAATGGAATTCTATATCATATATCATGATTCTATATCATATTGCAGTATAAGAGAAAAAGACATTACATTAGAATTAACAGACAATGCAAAGTTTATAGTCATCTGAAAATTCAGTCATGTCTTTTATGTGGTCTAGTAATTATAATTCAAATGATAAGAAATGTGCTGTAAGCAGTTGGTTGCTCATGGTTGTGGGGTTTTTTTGTTTGTTTTTAGCCTTTTCAACAAACCAGCTGGAATGCCTCCTTTTGCTCCTCAGGGGTTTCCATTTCTTCCTCCATACCCACCTCAAGAAACAAATAGAACAATGGCAGCCATGCCTGTTGCTGAATCAGTTTCTTCAAGCTACACTACAGACAAGCCTGCTGCTCCCTCCTATGGCTTGATTGCTGATCTGCCACTACCTGTTCCCACAGCAGAAGCTGTGCTTCAGGTCTGTGTTCTGAGTTTTGCTGCTTAAGCTGTCAGACACTGAGTATGAGTTCCCTCGAGGGCACACAGGGCATTGCCACAAAACTCAAGGAAGCAGTGTGTGTAACTGCACTTCATTGTTTTGCTGGTGTTAGGAAAGCAAAACTGTTATTTTGCCTTTGACAAAAAGTTTTTTACAACTTGAAGCAACAAGTTTGTCTTTCTGAGTTTCAGTGAAACTAGTGTTATGCTAAATATCTTTGAATATAGAGGGTTTTTTCTTTTGGAGCTGCACTTTCCCATAGTGCAGCTGTAACTGTTTCTCCAAACACGAAAAATGGTTTTTATTTTTTTTCCTGCCCAGAACCTGTCAGATGAGGACAATATGCAATCTTAAGCCTCTATATGTAGAATTCTATCTTGTATGTGTATATCAAACTCCCTCTCTCTGATGAACTGTGGAAGGAATTTTTTTTGATGTCCTCTAAAAACTTTATATGTAAATATTTAGACTTTAATAAAATCTTGTCTTTAGAAACAAAAGTTTTCTTAATCTTTGAAGACACTTTTCTGGCTTTGTGAAACTCAAATTTTCTACATTCTATGAAGACAAAGGCTTTTTCCTTGTCTAAAACCTTTTTTTTCTGAGGGATTGTAGCTTTAAAAACCATATGAAAGAGATCAAAATGTCAATCTCTTTCTTTGTTCTCACTTCTCTGAGTTTTACTCGTGTATTTCCTTGGTCACCCAACTGTTTTCAAATGAAGGACATGGCAAGGCAGAATTATTTGCCTCCAGAACTGTCTCATCTTTTGTGACATGCCTCCACAAACATCCTCGAGCATTTTGTTGCCATTGTTGAGTTGTCTTCTGCTCAGAGACTAGTACTACTGCTTCTTACCACTTTTCCTGCTTTTCTTCTTGCTGGCAACTATTCATCTCCAGTTTTGGATTAAGCAGGTTAAAAATCAAGAAATTGCTCTTCAAAAATCTACTAAGCATTTCTGAACTTACATTTAGGTTGGCCAGAATGGTTTTACTTACAAGATGCCTGATGTTCCTGATACCTTTCCAGAACTCTCAGAACTAAGGTAAATTTTCAGAAGGTAGTTAAACTTTCCATAGTTATTAAAAGGCAGTTACTGCTGGTCTGTGTCTGATTTTTGTCATAAGTCTGTACACGTTACTGAGATTTTTATAAAAGTTACGGATAGGAGAACTGCCACATAGCAAAATTGTGGAGTCAGAAAGTAAGCCAGCCTTGAATTCAAATGTGCTGCTTGCTTAGGGGTTTCTAATCTATTTGATTCTTTCAATCTAATCTTCTTGATTCAACACCAGGAAAAAGAGTATTTATTTTTATTTTTCCTAACGATCAGTGTTCTACTGTTTTCTGAAGCCTTGCCAGGGATTTAATTTCTATTAATACAATAAGCATAACTTTTGAAGGAGGAAATGGGACAGCTTTAGGCTGGTTCACAAATTACATTCTCTTAAATTCGAAAGGACTGTAGTGCAGGGTAGCAGTGGACTGTTTTGTGAGCAGCTCAGCGTGTGCAGGGTGGGCTGGGTTAGACAAATCCAGGTGGTAACTGTGCTAGGTGTCCCAGTGCAAATCACTTTTACATCTGAGTACTTTATATATATATTGCACAAACACTTTCATCATCTCGTCACAATTCAAACAAATTTTATTAGCAATTGTTCCCTGCACGTTGCTCAGATATAACAAGACAGCCTCTTAGATCAGTTATCTGGGATAGAATAGATTACAAATTGGCTATTAATTCTGAGGGTCTTAGGAGATTTGTTTCCTTCGGATCTCATATCTTTATGGTGGTGTCATAGTTAAGCGATTGAAAACTCTGTCCTTTCAAAAAGGAGAAGACCTTTAGCAAGAAGGACTTCTGGGGTGGCTTTTTGTTTCCTTTGACACCTTCCAAAGGTTTAATTTCGCTAAATCAGCTGTAAGTTCTAGCAGTATCCTTATTACATAGCAGCAAGTTAGCAGTTTTGCAGGAAGTCTAATTTGTTTGTTTAAATAAAATATTGTAATCAAGCCTGATCCTTTCAAGAAGACTGGATTAAAATTCTATGATTTTTCTGGTGATAGTTGAGTTAAATGACAAATGGTATTGCAGCTGTTCTGAATAGCTATATTGTGTGTAGGTGGCAAGGTTTTGGTAGCTGGGGGGCTTTTTGGATGGCCTCTGTGAGAGGGGTCAGGGTCTTCCCCTGTGCCAGGCTGGCTTGGCAGCAAATCCACTGCAGGACAGTGGCCCATGGAGAGGGCTGTGGTGGGGCAGATACCCACACTGCAGTCCATGGAGGACCCCACATTGGAGCAGGCAGATATGCCCTGAAGGAACCTGCAGACATGGATAGCCCAAATTAGAGTAGTCTCCCCTGCCAGGAACTGATGGCCGTCTGTGGAGAGGAACCTATACTGGAGTGGGGCAAAAGTGTGAGGAGGAAGGAGTGGCAGAGATGAGTTGTATGGACTGACTGCTACCTTTGCAATTCCTTCCCTGCCTCAAGGAATAGAGGGCAGTGGGAGGTAGAGGATTTGGGAATGAAGGAATGAAGCTGAGCCTGGGGAAAAAGGGAGCAAGATGTTTTAGTTTTTGTCTTTCTTGCTCACCGTCCAACTCCTATTGTAATTGACAGTAAATTCAGTTAAATTTTTCCGAGTGTCTTTTGCTTGTGATTGTAATTGGTAAGTGATCTCACTAATCTTCATCTCAACCGTTGAGCTTTTCCTTTATATTCTGTTGAGGAGGGGGAGAGAGGAGGAGAGAGCAGCTGGGTGGGCATCTGGTAGTTGGGGACAGTCAACCCACTGTAGTAGCATTAAAAAGCACTTTTTAGGAAGTAAGCCTTGAAATGGGTGATACTTTTTAACATGCTACTTTTTAAGCTTACTTCTGCACATAGTAGAGCCCACAATCCAGGAGAAAGGGGAAAAAGAAGTTGTAGTCAAGTGTCACATGTCTGTAAAATCCCCAAAAATGCCTCAAAGTTTTGGCAGAGGTGAGTTACTCTGCATGTGATGTTTGCTGTTAGATTTAAATCTACTCCCGTTCTGTTTGAATATAGCATATCGCAGCTGACCAGTATGAACGAGCAAGAGGAGGTATTACTGGAACAATTTGTGGCTCTACCACAACTGAAGCAAGTCATTACTGATAGAGATGAGTTAGTGAAAAGCATCGAAGAGCTGGCAAGTAAGGTGTCAAAATGTTATCATCTGTGGCTGTGTGCTGTGAACTGAATCCTTTAAAAAAAAGTAGTAATAGTGACTTTATTTTACAGAAAAGAACTTGTTGCTGGAGCCTAGTCTTGAGGCAAAAAGACAGACAGTGTTGGATAAAGTAAGTGAGCAATAAAATCTTTTTCAGAAATGTTAGGAATAATATTTGCTGGTTTTCAAGGGGAAAATGTTCTTTTCCTTTTTCCTTCCAGTATGAACAACTTACACAGATGAAAGCAGCCTTTGAAAAAAAGATGCAAAGACAGCATGAACTTAGTGAGGTATAATTTCTATATGTTATCCTTTAAGAATACTTCAATAAAATGGAAGTTTTGATTTGTATCTTTAACCATTAAGAATATTCTTCTGGTTAATCTAATTTTGTATGAAATAGATTCATATAACGTATGAAAAAAATGGGATGGTGTACCAAACAGGTTAAAAGCAAAAGAGGGGTTTCTTTGGTTGGGTTTTTGTTTTTTAATGCTATGATAGAAGCAAAGTTGGAAGAGGAGAGTGATGTGCATCTAGAGCTGTTAAGTACAATCCTGGACCAAACCAGTTTTAAGAATAGAATGATCTTTAAAGAAGGCTTGTTTAATTAATGGTACTCATTTAACATAGTAAGCTTGTAAAACTGTACCAGGTGAAAATGGTCAAATAAATTAAATTCTGTGATTCACTAGGTATGCTTACTTTGGGCAACATGTTGGATAATGCTGTCAAACATTGCACATTCAAAAGCACAAGCTGGGTAAAATTATTACTTCAGAAAGTAATTCAAAGAAAGAAGACAATTTCTTGGTATGTTTACCAGGCTATGCATTAGAAGATGTAACTTCTCACAAACCAGTTCCTGCACTGAAATTATTTGCTAGACTTGAGAATACAACAGTCTGTCAAATTAGCACACATAGTACCTGAATTTCAGAATGTCCCCAAAGTAACAAAATACAAAATAACAATGAAAAAATTGCATGACAGCAAACTGAATGATTTCATACATTATCTAAAAGTATTAATGTTTCCTCACTGGAAAATCAGAGTAGTCTGACTTCTAATGCCTCCTTTCCATGTGATGCAAGTTGTCTTTGAAGTGGATGTAGATAGCTGACATTGAGAAACTTATTTCTGTAAGAAACCACTTAAGAACAGGACATAATATCCCACTTTTGCATTACCTTTTCTTTTTTCTAAGTTAGATTTGCTAATTCAGTTTAATGATGGTTAGGAGGCTGAGAGCTGGAGAGTTGCAACTGAATTTTTCTGTTTTTTTCCCATATACGCTATATCTTCATGTGTTGATGTTTGCTGTGCTCTACCTGGTATCTCCTATTCTCTGTCCTTCAAAGTTCCAGACAAGTCTTTTTACTTGTACTGTGAGTGAATTTTAGTCATCTTTTATTAGAGCAGAATCTCCTTATTTGCTACAAGATTAATTTAACAGGAAATTTCTGATTAAAGTTTTACAGTACTTAAGTAAAATATTTTTCATGCAGTAGCTGGAAGGGTAGGCCAAGCATCTAAAATGTATAAATATCTTAATTTTGCAGTTTTGTCTCTGCACAGACTCCTACTGGATGTGAATCATGTTCTGATTAACTGCTCAAGCATATTAGAGGAAAAATAATGAAATTGTATGCAATAAACAGAAATAAGGTTTGAGGTTTATAAGAACAGAAAAATAAGTATACTAGTTTAGATTAGCAGCCCATCTAATTCTTGAGTAGGTGCTTTTTGCTTTCCGGTCTTCCTCTCCACAGTCATTTCAAGGGTATTTAAAAGCTGAACAGTAAGTGCTTTTTTGCCTTTTTATACTTCTCAGATTCACAACTGAGTTTCAAAAGTAGACCCTATTTATTGAAGACACTTGAAACGCTAGTTCTACTGAGAAATCATGCACTCGAGAACCTGTCAGATTTCCAAGCTGGATGCTTTCTACAGTGTAGGGTAAAAGTTGAAAAGCTTTATACATTTGTGAGAATGATTGTGTATCAAGACCTAAACTAGCAATGCTTTTCTCACATTGAATCCCTTCTAGTTTAACAAGCTGTACTGTTTCTTGGAGATGAAGCTTCATCTGGTCACTTTGGCTTTTATGTAATAATAATGCTTTATCCACATATTCCATATTTATATAGTCTTGAAAATATAAGTTGAGGTGGACAGTTTAATATTACGTAGGACTTTTTATTTTCTTAGAGTTGCAGTCCAAGTGCTCTGCAAGCCAGACTTAAAGTAGCTGCCCATGAAGCTGAAGAGGAGTCTGACACTATTGCAGAAGACTTCTTGGAAGGCAAAACAGAAATAGATGACTTTCTCAGTAGTTTTATGGAAAAGAGAACGGTATGTAATATACAAATACTTCTAATCTGAGATATGTACGACACATAAATAAATTTAGGACTTTGAGTTTGAGCAGTCCTGTGGTACAGAACAGTGCTGTAGTGAGCTTTGACAGAAGAAAAAATTATCCTTAACTGGCTTCAGTGTATTTAGAGTATAATCTACATTCTGAAGGCACGTATTTTTAAGGCAGGAGTGCAAAGGTCTCCTGCATTAGACCTTATTGGTGTATTGTTGCAAATATTTTTGTGCCACTTTCTTGAATATCATATACAGATACAGGGAAGATAGCCACATGGTAAATTTCAAATTTGGAAGGTTGACATAAAATGACATGTATTAAACAACATTAATGTTTAATTTATTAAACTTATTAAACTAATTATTTTGTTGATGGCTATCACCAAATAAGTAACTGAGGTTCAAAAAACAACATTCTTGCTTGTGCTGTAACAGAAGCAACTTAGCAGACAGTTTACCTTTCTTTAAAGATGCCTAATCAGTGCATTTCATAACACTGCAAACAATCGTCTTGTAAGCAATTGTGGATGGAATAATGTTATCAATATAGACTATTATTCAGCCTGAACAATGAAGGTAGGTCAGAGGGCTTTTCTTTTTTAAAAAGAAAAGTAGCTAAATAATTAAAGAGAAACTGGTATGCATTATAAAAAATTGCGTTCAGAATTCAGTCTTGTACTTCTTGTTTTGTAGCTGTGCCACTGCAGACGAGCCAAAGAGGAAAAACTTCAACAGGCAATAGCAATGCACAGCCAATTTCATGCACCGCTATAGGTAAACTTTTTTTTTGAAACAATTTACCATAAGGTTCCACACTGTGTAACTGCAAATGGATTTGTTAGAGTGCTTAGTGTTCTAATGATGCTGTGGAAATCAAGTATGTACTGGATCTATTGTTATTTGTATTTAAAACATAACTTCTGGAGGAGTTAAAATATCTAATTATGGATATTTGTCTTTACAGACTTCCTGCAAACTACACCTGCCAAGAGAACGAATGAAAAACCCAATAAAGCACACTTTTTAATAATTATTATTTGCAAATAAGCATTTCATCTTATATGGTTGTATTTATAGAAGAGATTGTATACAAAGTTGGAATGGTTTTTGTACAAATTAGAATGTCTCTTTATATTCTCATTGTACTCAAGAATCCTTCTATTGCAATCTTTGCATTAATTTCTTGTATTTATTGTTGATAGTTCTTATTATATTTAAGTTCCCTGCTGCTATACTCCATTCTTCAGAAATTAAATATCTAAACATGTAATTTTGACTAACTTTTTACATTTTTATAAAAACTTAATTCATATCTTTTGTATTCTGAACTTTAAACATAGATTTGGCTTGATCTGTGGAAGACTCTGAGATAAGTGTGATAGGGCTTTGGAAACTGAAGAAGTTCTTAATTGAGATGGTCAGTGGATTCACAAGCTGTCTTTTCTTGAAGCCAAAATACTGAAGAACAAGTTTTTTACTTCCAAATAATAATAGAAAACTAAGTGTAGCTTATATTGTGTTTTGGATAAATAGATTGGAATTAAGCAAAGAATGTGTTGGAACAAATTATACTGGAATCAAAATAGAATAAATGATCTCTGCTTAGATTTCGTATGTTGGTTAGTAACATTGATGCACTGATTTCAGGAGTGGCTTGGTATCTACCACTATAATTAAACACAATTTTCATCTGACAATTTAATTTTCTTATTTTTTTTTTATACTTAAAGGATTAATAATCGGATCACCTCCCAGTTTCTGTTCTATGCAATATGAGTATGTTCATCATGTGAGGAATTCAGAAGCACTTTACAAAAACTATCTTTGAAGTTCTGTGGGAAATAGTTATTTTTTCCTAATTTTAAAAAAGAAAGAAACTAATGTGGTTGGAGTTACATTGTGTGCTATCTTAAGGCAAGGGATAGAACTTGGAAGTGAGATTTAATTCTGCCCACTGAATCTTGCATCTGGTAAGCTGACTTTTTTAGGATGTAGGTATATCTGCTGAGAAGTGATAGGACCAAATGAAGATACTTGGGTGTCTGAAAAAAATCAACACTTTATAAGTGCCATGGTTAAGCAATAATTTTAGAGTATCTTCTTCCAAAAAATGTGCTGCTTGTATATTGACATAGCACTTCTGCTAATGTGCTAACTAAAGCCCTGGTTAGGAATGAGATCATGTAGGTTTCCAAATGGTTCTAGACTTCTGTATCTGAGTAGCATGATTTCTGCAGCTCTGGAGAAGAGTTAGATGTAAGTCATCACTGTCACCTTCTTGGCAAACTCTCATCTATTTTTGTGCTGGATGTATAAGTTGTTTCTGATCTTTTTCTGAGGATCTAGCTGTCGTTAAAGACTAGACTCACAACTCTGTACAGGGCTGGTTTTTTATTGTTGTTTCTTCCTTGTAAGCAGAGAAAGGAACAGATGACCAGACATCTGGTGTTCTTGCTGTATTGGGCTAGTATTTTCTTTATATGTTTTATAATGGTGTGGAATGACAGGCTTCTGTTCTCATCTGCCTCCTCATGTTGAATGTTTTGTCAGCTATTGTGATGCTCTACTACCACTGAACTCTTTAACCAGGTCACCTTCAGGGGATTTGCTTCCCAAACTAGTACAAGTTCTGCACACTTCAGCTTTTCCTCTTATGTTACTTTAGCAAACACTTTCAAACTCTTTTCAGTACTAGCCGTGTAGTTCAAGACTCAGCAATTCAGTACATTACACAACAACTGGTGAAAAATGAATTGGATATTGCCCCTACTATGGGAGAAACTCTTAAGGTCATACAGCAGGTGAAAACTGACAAGGCAGCTGGGGTTGATGGAATTCCACCTGAAGTCTGGAAGCATGGGGGCCTTGCACTCCATGCTAAATTTCACAAATTTGTGGTGCGCTGTTGGGAACCAGGCGAACTGCCATCAGACCTTCGTGATGCAGTCATCATCACCTTGTATAAGAAGAAAGGAGATAATCAGACTGTTCAAATTACCGTGGTATACTCTGCTTTCCATTGCTGGTAAAATCCTTGCAAGAATACTTTTGAACAGACTAATACCCACTATAGCAGAAGGAATTCTACCTGAAAGCCAATGTGGTTTCAGAGCCAACAGGAGTACCACAGACATGGTATTTGTTCACAGACAGCTGCAAGAGAAGTACAGGGAATAGAACAACGGTCTCTATGTAACCTTTGTTGATCTCACCAAAGCTTTTGATACTGTGAGCAGAAAAGGTCTTTGGCAGATTCTGGAACATTTAGGATTTACCCCCAAGTTCCTTAAAATGGTCATCTCACTCCATGAGGATCAGCACAGCCAAGTCAGACATGCCAATGCACTTTCCAAGCCCTGTCAAATAACCAATGGTGTGAAACAAGGCTGCGTTCTTGCACCAACCCTATTACAATCTTTTTCAGCATGATGCACCAAAGGGCCATGGCAGACATCGACAAAGAAAGTGGTGTCTACATCCGATATCATACCAATGGAAACCCATTCAACCTAAGGCGACTGAAGGCCCACACTAAGACCTTAAACCATCTTGTCCAGGAGCTGCTTTACACTGACACCGCCATCCTTGTCGCCCACACAGAAGCAGCTCTGCAGCGTTTAACATCCTGCTTTGCAGACGCTGCAGAGCTTTTTGGGCTGGAAGTCAGCTTGAAGAAGACAGAAGTTTTCTACCAACCTGCACCTCAGGAAGTCTTCCACCATCCTCATATCACCACTGGTGAATCAGAGCTCAAATCAGTCCAGCAGTTTAATTACCTGGGAAGCATCATGTCCTCGGATGGTAAGATTGACAGAGAGATAGGCAACAGGTTAGCAAAGGCATACAGTGCTTTTGGAAAACTCCACAAAAGAGTTTGGCGAAACAAACACCTGAAGAAAAGTACAAAGATCAGCGTTTACAGAGCCATTGTGCTGTCTGCTCTCTTATATGGGTCTGAATCATGGGTCATTTACTGCCACCACCTGCAACTCTTAGAACGCTTCCATCAATGCCGCCTCTCTACAATCCTAAATGTCCACTGGTCAGATTATGTGACTAATACATCTGTTCTAGAACAGGCAGCAGTTACAAGTATTGAGGCCATGTTGCTGAGAACACAGCTGTGTTGGGCAGGGCATGTCTCCAGGATGAAGGACCACCGCCTCCCTAAGATTGTGCTCTAAGGTGAACTTGCCACCGGCTGCTGCAAGAGAGGAGCCTCAAAGAGGAGATACAAGGACTCCCTGAAACAATGTCTCAGCCTTGACCATGTCCATCATTGTTGGTCTACTCTGGCCTCCAGTCGGGAGGCCTGGAGATACACTATAATGCTCCTGCTTTTGGGAAAGCACGCAGGATCACTTTTGAGGAGAAAAGACAACGTAGAAAGAACCGTGTCTTGTCGATACCACCTAAGGAGTCTTTCTGCTGTGCCTTTTGCAACTGGACTTTTTATCTTGCATTGGCCTTTTTAGCCACCAGCGCACTTGTAGCAAGTGTGGGTAGAGTCCTTCCCCAATCTTCGTTTGCGAAGCCTAGCCATGATGACTTTAGCAAATTTACAAATTCAAAACTTCATGGTCTCTTTCTGGTGGTAGTGGAGTAGAGTCTGGAAGAAATTGTCACTGTTCAATGCAAGTTCAGTGTTTGTTGTTCAGGGATATGAGAGTTTAAGATCTCCCCTTTTCCACCTTTCTATTCTCTCATATTATTGTTCCTATTCTTTAGATTTTTTTCCCTTATTTTTTAGCCTCTTTGCAGACACAAACCCATCCTCTGGAAAAGAAGTAGAAAAGTCTCTGTATTCAACAATGTTGGGTTAGCTGCAGGAATCCCATCACATCCAAGAAAAGCCAGCCTGTTTCTGGCTTTTCTGGCTTTAAAGGCCAAGCTGATGCGGGTTTGTATTTTCTCCTTGAGGTTTGTTTTTTTTCTTTAGTCCTACACTGGTTGCACCTTCACCAAAAGACTTAGTAGAATGGTGATCACACTGTCAAGAGTTAGGTTTTTTTGCTTCTAGCATGCTGGTAGCTCACTGTTGAGTGCGTTCCTTACATTATTTTGCTAAAATATGGAGTGTAGGTGTAAATCCATCTTTAAACAACTCCCTGTAAAGTGTAAGAGAACGGCAGCTGCTGTTAGATGCATATTCTGAAGGCTTTTGAAATGTGTCAAGCGAACTTTTAAGCAATCTGGAATAACAGGCTACGTACAGTGACTTGTTTCTTGGGAGCCTTGCGCTATGTCACCCTCAGGTGTTCTGCGAAGTGGGAAAGAGAACTCAGTGAGTAAGAAGATGGCTTGTCTCTGATGTTGCAGTAGTTTTGGGGGGGAAGTACATTCTGTATTGTAACTGCTAATTGAGCCTGGGGTTTGCCTAATTTCAATACCTGATCTTGCAGCTAAATCACAGGACCACAGAATGGGTAAGGTTGGAAGGGACCACAGTGGGTTATCTGGTCCAACTTCCCTGCTCAAGGAGGGGCATCCTAGAGCACATGGTACAGGATTGCATCCAGACAGTTCTTAGGTATCTCCACTGAGGGAGACTTCACAACCTCTCTGGTCATTTCTTCAGTGCTTGGTCACCTGCACAGTAAAGAAGTTCTTCCTCATATTCAGGTGGAGCTTCCTGTGCATCAGTTTCTCCCCATTGCCTCTTGTCCTATTGCTTGGCACCACCGAGAAGAGCCTGGCTCCATCCTCTTGAGACCCTCCCTTCAGATACTTACAGACATTGCTGAGGTCCCCTCTCAGTCGTCTCTTCTGAAGGCTGAACGGGCCCAGCTCCCTCAGCCTATTCTCATCACTGAGGTGCTCCAGTCCCCTCATCATCTTTGTTGCCCTCTGCTGGGCCTTCTTCGGGAGCTCCATGTCTCTCTTGTACTGAGGAGCCCAGAAATACTCTTCTCAGGTGGAGGACTCTTCATTTGCCTTTGTTGAATTTCAGAAGGTCTCTCTGCCCATCTCTCCAACCTATTGAGGTCCTTCTGAAGGGCTGCACAATGCTCTGGAGTATTTGCCACTCCCGGCTTTGCGTCATCAGCAAACTTGCTCAGGAGGCACTCTGCTGTGCTAGGCATCACTGCAAGCAAGAGACTATTACGGTAAAGTCAGTTCTAAGCAGTATGTACTATAGTTCTGTTTGCTCTGTATATAATCCTGCAGTTTTGCTGCTTTGGACCTGGACTAAATGTATAAGTTAGAAATCTTACAGTTTTATTCATGTCCAGATTCTTACTACTCCCTTCAAAGACTAGCATAAATCTTTCTAAAAGAGAGATTTAAGAGACCTTCAGGTCAAACTGAATTGAAACTCTGACAACAAAGTTATCAGCTGTAATTGTATCTTTATTCTGAACAGTAAATGCTGTAATGTGTTAAACTTACAAATAAAGGCTTTGGGATTTTTATATATCTTGTAATCATCTAACTTATGGATAGAGTCAGGCATTTGACATTGCAGGACTTCTTGAGTGGATACAGAATTATGTTGGAAATGGATGCAGTAAGCTACTCAAGGAGAAACTTAATATCTTCATGAGTAGTGATGCGAGCTTTTCATGTTTAACTCTCTCAATAGCAGTAATTCTTGGAGCCACCTTCACTGAAACAGGCTTTGAAAACCCATACTGGATCTCTGGCTTTTGTAAGCACCTTGTTTTGGTCAGATACCTTGTAGACATCACACTTACAGTAATAAGCTATGAAGAAAGCTTGTATATCAATAATAAGGAAATACTTTACATAAAATAACTGTGTTCTTTAGTCTCCACAAAGGGAATAAATTCATCCAAAAAACCTTGGCAACCAGCAGACTTAAAAAAGTGAGTCCTTGCCTGAACTCAGTCACAATTCTGGTGGACCTCTACGGTTTCATTAGCTTCTTTCCAGAATAATTTATATTAAAAGACCACTATATTTTATTTTAAGGTTTAGCATGATTTGATTTGCTGGTTTCAGGTGCTCTACTGGCAATTTAAATATGACAGGTAAAGTTAAATGCTTATTTTACCTTCTTATTGCCCCACTCTGCCAGTGTTTCTGGCCTCTCTGAATTCAGGGTTTGCAATACGCTTGTCTCTAGATCTTTGGTGGATTTTTCATGAGTCTTAGTACTCTGATAAGTTGACCCACCACGTTTCTCCCTTCCTAAATGAACTGTCAGTGACTTTCCTGTCCTTGGAGGATTTTTCAATCACTGTGGTGTTTACCTGTCTCTCCACTACAGAGCATAAGGGTGACCAACCAACCTAAAAGCCGCACTCAGCCTTCAGCCCAGAAACAGCCCCTGACCTTGACTATGTTTGTGATCTACTTGAGAACTCTGTGTGCAGATCAGGGCAACATCCACATGAAAGCATCAAGTTAGCTAGTCAACAGTGATGACATGCTTATCTTCATTGCAAAGTCTATATCTTAGCTGTTGCTGGGGCTTAATTGTTATTAGTTTGTGTCATTAAACATATTCTATGCTATGTGAACCTGTGCTCTGGCTTGCCCCGTCTTCAAAGGATGTGGTTCCCTGCCTTACTTGCTGATTTTACAAAGAGCTTTCCTTCCCTGCTTCCCTCCTTTTACTTATTTTCTTTTTCTCTTCTTACTTCTAATGATATAATTTGCTCTGAGTTGTGCCCTCCAACTTTTTAATTCTATTTCTCAGATTTTTAGAATCCATTTGCAGTTTATCACCTTTTTCTCTCTTGTGCAGAGCTACCAATAAAAGCAGTAGTGAATAGGTTTTCCTTCTGTGCTTCAGATGGTGATCTTCTGTAGAGAAGGCTTCAGCTGTTTGATCCCATTCCCTTTAGTGTCCTTTAGAGGCACATTTTCATACTAAAGACCAGCCTGAACCTAGAGAGGCCTTTTCAGCAGTTTAGCTATGTTCATCTGTGTCGTATTTTAAATTACAGTGGGGTTATGCCAAATTTGCAAAGGTTTGCAGCACAAGGCTACAAGAAATCAGTGTAGTTCATTGTATGGTTTTCTCAATCTTTTTTGGTTTGCATTTCCTAAGAAAAATAAATACAGGGCTGTAACATGCTTCCATATTATTAATACAATTGTTGAGAGTCTTGGTTTTCTTAGTTATCAGTTGTAGATTTCTCCACAGCTTAAAACTACTGGATTAAAGTATCAAAGTAGGGAAGATAGAAAAATTCCCTGTTCTTAGTGGCAAAGTGACTTTTGAGTAAATGAAAAACTACAGTACAAAAATCAGGATAGCAAACCTCTCTTTCACTCACTGGTGTGAAATAAAATTAAATTACACCTAAGTGTTTATTTGAAAGTGTTTCTCATTAGCCTGATAATGCCACAAATACATGCAGTACAGTGAAAACAGTAGCAGCTAATGCAAAATTTCAAAGGCTGAAAGACACATCACAGAGGGCTGCTAAGTGAAGGCTTGATAAAGAAAATGTTAATATGTTAATATTTTAGTTGTAAAGCTAGTTACATGGAGTTGCATAAGCGACACAAAGACAGTGCTTTGAATTTGCGTATCTTGCTGTTCTGCATTTATTTCTGGACATGTCTAATAGGACACAATATCATATATAACTTTATATTTTAAAGATGTGCAATAATACTGCCCATTTTCAAACTCATTTTTAGGTAGAATATTTGTGTGGTTTGTTTTCATTTCTGACTTTGCAGCATATTTCTTTAGTTTGAGAAAGTGCATTCAAAGTCTCTAATAACATAAACTTTACAGGCTATGTTCAAAATACAAAACATTTTTAAAAGTGCAATTAAAATCAGGGATTTCATTTATTAAAAATTCATAAAGATTAAAAACAGAAGGCTAGATAGTCAACAGAGTATACCTTAGAGTTGTATTTATTTGAATTGAGCTATAGGGATTTATCAAATTGAGGATCTGGCCTTTCCACTATAACATTAAGATAAACCTTGCTGTTAGGAATTATTTGTTCAAAGACAGCAGCTCCCTTAGGAGGATATTAATAATACTGAAGTTTACATACTCACTTTTAATAATGTAAGTTCACAGAACAGAATGAAAACCATTCCATAAATGTAATAAAATCTAACAATTCTAAATTGAAGCATATTTATATAATACAACTCTGTCTGTAAGTCTGTATTTGGAGGAGTAATGTGAAATGCAATCAAAGTAAACTTACATTACTACCACTTTGCTTTACTAGAGTTCAATACCACATTGTCTCCAAGCAGGTAAGAGCAGTCATGTGAACTGTATTTTTAACTGCTTGCTTTAACTAATATTTAAAAATAGAAACTTGGAAGAATTGCAGCCTATTTTGGCCACCTTTTTAGTGAGTTTCAAGACATTCCAAATTTTAAACATTTTTCACTTGTTTACCTCTGTACTGATGATTATGAAAACTATTACTCCTATTCTTAAAAATATGATAACAAGATTAAACTTCCTGGTAAATGTTGAATCAGTTCTTAAATTAGTATTGCCATGCTCTTCAGTTTGGCAAATACTAAAAGGGAAATTTTGTGTGAGGACAGAAAAACTGGTTGCTAATGGTTAGTTTATTTTGAACAACAGAATTTGGAAGGAATATTCTTTATAACAGTTCCTTTATGGGCATAACCTTCCTTTACTTACGAATTCAAAGTGATGCTTTCGTAAGTGATTTTTGTAAGTGGTTGTATATTCTCTATCCTCTGCACTGTATGTGTACCTCACTCGGCTCAAATAAAACATTTTCAAGTAGGAATCAGAATAGGCTGGAGAATTTAGGATTTTACTACCTTTAGAATTTTAGGTAGGTGGTTTGGAACTAGGGTAAGGTAGAAACAAACTTGAGAACTAAACATAAAGAGGCTAGAGTAAACTGCCTAATGTACCTTTTGTTATAAAGGGATGCTTTAGCACAAAGGCTGTGTGAATACTGTTATATTCCTTTGAAGTTTTGGTCACAGAAACTACTGAACTTTCAGCACTGCTGGAGAACCAAGTAGAAATGGGATGCATTCAGATGCAGCAGCAGAAACTGCTTACTAAAGGATTTTTTTATCAGGGTCAAAGCTTCATTTGTCCCCTTAGCCAGCATGTCAATTTGTTAGTTTTACTTTGCTGTAAAGAATTCTAGTAGGAGGATATGCAAAATAATTGTTTGAATTCAAAATTTAACACCTCTTATGAAAAGAAAATATACATAATATGTCTGAAGGCAGAAGAACTCTACAAAAATAAGTTTTGACAGCTTCACCAGTAAGGCTAACACTAATGCATCTTCAACCTTGTGTAAGAGAGTACTTTGGAATTTCACATCTTTGGAGAAGAACTATTATCTTGTACAATAAATAATTATGGAAATGTACAAAGTAAGGAATAATTATGTACAGCATTGATAAAACAAATATCACATTAGCTTAACTAAATATAACAGCAGATATTACCTTTTTTAGCATTATGTCTTAAAATTAATGAACTTGTTCTGCTTAGATCTTTACTTACACAATTGCACAGTTCCCTTTCTTTGGATTATTTCTTTAGGCTACAGACCACTTCCATTCTTCATCTGATGAAAAGATGTCATTCCAGACTGTGTAAGACTCAACTTCATCTGGATCCTTGCTGCTGTGAAGGTGTTTCAGCCTGCCAGAAATACAGCCTCATCAGAGTCCTTGCCACTGTCTTCACTAGGCAAGCAGCCACCCCCACTTGGGGACCTACAGCTTAAGTCCTCCACACCAGACTCCTGATCACTGTTGGCTGAGAGGTCAGGATCAGAACTTTTCAGGTTGTCCTGTGTCAAAATCAGGGCAGAATCTTCTTCATCCCCTTGTGAAGGACTCCGGGATGGGAATGACTTCAGATCGTTGCTATACTCCTGGGGAGTGTTAGCTAAGCTATTGTTGGAAGTAGACAGCCTTAACTGTTTGCTTCGGTCTTGTTGCTTACTCTTGACTTTATTATCACCTAATTGTGATTTCTGAAGATTCGCCAATCGCTGAAATAAAGGAAACAGTATTACATGCACACATTTAGGACCAGTAATCCTCTTCTATGTCTTTGCCTTTTTTTTTTTAAATATAAGTTCAGAGCCCAACCCAACTAGCACCCTTTAAAACTGTCTGTGGAGTATGAGAAGTGCACAATTTCTCACAAACCAACGCTGACTTGCAGCAGCCTTCTGAGCTACAATTCCTTCTGAATTACAGAAGGATTAAACTCACTTTCAGTAGTACTTGTGCACCAACACAGGTAAAATTTCATCCTTAAAGAATAAAAGACCACTTCTGTGTCTTAATGCAAAACATTCGTGACAATTTATCTGAAAACAAAGACGACATATGAACATCCTCATTCCAGAAAAGGATTAGTGTGTAGGTGACTCCGCAGCATATGGAATTGGGTTTCATTTATCATCAGTTACCAAGTCTGGGGTATCAAGCTCAAGTGTTTATTACCTCTCCTAAGACCTCCAGCTCTTCTTCCAGCTGCTGAGTTTCTTCCTTCACTGCCATCAGATAATCAGTAACTGACTGTCGAGGATGCAGCCCCTTTTCAAAGCGGTTGTACATACCACTCCAGAACCTGGAATTAATGGGAATGTCAGGAATTTTCTTTTAGTGAGGTAGCATCATGAGACATAAATGCACACTCTTTTTTACTTTTTTTTTTTCCCCAGACATTGTTCTAAATGATCCATCCATGGCTTATGTGTCATTAGAGTGTATACACATAAATTCATAGTGTATTTGGCAAGGTTCGTTGTTCATTTGCATTTGCTCTGTCCTGAAGGTGCAACTCTGTGGACATAAGCACCTTGAACCAATTTTGATATGTAATAAAAAGAAAGATGAATGTAGCTTTGACTTAGATCACATAGCTGAATGCAAAATTTTGTGGGTTTTTTTTTGTATTATTTTGTTGTTCTACACTATGGGCTCCAGTGCAATGGTACTTATAAAACAGCCAAGGGTAAAGACAGTTTTTCATATTCCTAGTTCTCAATTGTTTAACTTCTCATGAAGTCAACTTTGAGATTCTGTATGCTTGTTTTTGGCTGGGGCTGGGGGGGGGCGGGGAGGTGTAGATAGTTAATGGGAGGGGGGTCCACTGTAAAAAAGGGTTAAAAATCATGAGTAAAAACCAGTATGGTGTTCTGTTCTCTTACAGTTTAAACTGACATTTTAAACTGCCTATGGATGAAGCAATTATATACATTGGCAATTTCTCTTCCTGTTCTGTGAAATTACTTGACAAACCTTTAGTTAAACAGTTAAGTTGATTTTTCATTTTCAGGAGGAAAGGACTCTAGCTTACTCTAGGGCTCTTCTGTCTTCTGCCTTCCTGACACTATGGCCACAGCCAGACTCTGAGTGTAACCAGTTCACCAGACAGGTTAAGTAGCTGAGCCCTGCCATCAGCTGCAGCTGTCTAGCCAAGTAGCTGACAGATATTTTTGGAGCACGTGCGTGCTCATTGGTGGCTTATTATTCCTATCCCAATAGTATACTATTTAATCACATTCCCCCTTAAGTTTATCATCTGATAGCTCCTGCTTGGAAATCTTTATGCACCCAAGTAATTCCATTAAAATCAACAGGATTACTCATCCATTGGAGGATCTGTTGTATCAGTACTTCTTTTATAAATCCCACTCTCCCAAAGAATACAATTAATGACTATTTTTAAATTGTTTTTAAGCCTGGTATAGTAGACATGAAAGAATTAAATTTCTGTAATTTAGGATTTTTATTGAGTTTTTAACAGGTGCTATTACTTGCAACTGGAAAACAAACTGATCAGTTTTACTTAAATCACAATTTTCATGCATTTTTATTAAAGTTCTCCTTAAATGTGTTAAGATTAATGGCACAACTAAGTCAGAATGTCAATAGTAATGTTTCAAAAAGGATGATATTTTGTTACATTTTTAAAAAAATATCAAGTAAAACTTACTTTGAGGTATAACAACAACATGGGGAAAGTCTCCTTTTTGTTTTACTAAACACTCATTTTAGCAATCTTTTAGCAATATTTTCTTGAAAAGATCCTTTTTATTTTTGACACCAATTGATCCAAATAAACATCAAAAAATATTGGGATGGAAGAAGTTAAAGCAACTATAAATTTAGAAATCACAGACAAGAACAGAATTGAAAGAGGCATATCTCAGTGGAAGAAGTGAGTAACCATGAAATTAGGACACACAACTATCAATATAGCTTTAATCTTAAGCTTCTTTTCAGACTAATACTCTGTTGTGGAATCGTGCAGAGGTGTTTGCTGACTATGAGCACACAAGGAGCAAACACATTGTATCTGAGATTGAATTTACTCTCTATAAACTGCCTTACAGAATGAGAAATACTTGTATATGAAGTCACTCTGTTCTGTACTAACGCATCCTACAATTTTCCGTAGCAAGTGATAGTACCTACTTGTACAAGAAGTTGCATGGAGCTATCTGTGGGTGCAGGGTCCCTTGGTTTTGGCTGTGGTCTGACCTGTATAAAGGATTCAGGTAATCAGCACGATTTTTCCACAAGTGAGCCCATAATGAATATGTTCGTTCTTGGATTCTGAAAAAAAAAATAAAAATATATTAAAGTGTCTGCTACAGTTCAGGAATAGCTAAAGCTTAGATGGAGCATTCTAGTCCTCTGTACTCCCCATTTACAATCAGCTTCCTTACCAAAATCAGACTTAAGTAAGAAATATAGAGAAAGAGACCCATATTCCCTTGTTGATTATGAAAGGCAAAATCCAATCCATTTCCCATGAAGCAAGAGCAGCTGGAGAGAAAAGGTGGAGAGACTGGTTCCTTTGCAAGGTGAAGAGGATCACTTGCATAAAGTAAGCTTTCAGGCTGATCTCTGCACCAAAAGAATGCCCACATTTAAAAGCACTCCTACCCCACTGAACTGCAATTTCTTATGCAATTGGGTCTTGGGATATGATGCTCTGTGAAGGTTTTGATTTTAAATGGACTGTGGCACTGTGGCTACTCTGCACATAAGCAGTGAAAGGGACCAAATGCCAGCAGCCAGCAGTAATTGCCACCTTCGTCTCATTGCTACTGCTGACATGATCAGGGTACACGAGAAAAGTGATGGATATCATCCTGTATTGAGGACCCAGGGCCCCAGGAAATGGATACAAACATCAGCATTGCCGGGAATGATGATGCTGTCTCTGTTTGGGCCTAAGGGCGGGAAGATTAATTCATAATTGCTTTGGGGCCGGGCAGCAGACGGATAGTTTGCTGACTCAGTCCTAGGGAGGGCTATCAGACAAAAAGGCTGTTCATGAGGAAGTACCTGAGAGAACAAAACTAAATGGCCTGACTTGAGATCCAAAGACAGGTTAAAACACAGAAGAACAGTAACTCTTGAACTGAGAACTTAACTAGAGTTAGTATCATCTTAGAGCTACAGGGACAGCTTGCCTTGTATGTTGTTAGTGCTGCAGTAAAGGTAGGCCCACATGGCTGAAGGACTAATGCTCTTGTCTGTTTTCACTAATCCTGTCACGCACACCATGGATTACACTCCCAGCAGAGCTACACTGCAGAGGATCAACTTTTTGTGGTATTAATCTGTGTTGCCAGAAGAAAACAGGCACCCTATGCCTTAGGAAAACACATACATGCTGACTGGATGTTAATGTCAGATTGGAGTCAGACTGCAGGTTAATGTCTGACTCCTCAATACACCACCAGCCACAGACCCCATATGTAAATATGCTACTAAAGAAATCAAATGCATAACATGCTACTTTCATACTTCAGCTCTCGTCTCTCCTTCTGGCTGTTACACAGGAAATTCCCAAACTGGCAAGAATAGATATGATGCTGTATGTGGATGAGGAATCTCTCATTGAATTCAAAGGCACAAGGAAACTGTTCCATTAATTGCCAAACACATTCAATGAACTGGTCAATAACAGGTGATATCTCCTTTGGATCGCCATCTAAATTGCCATACCTGAAACAAGACAAGATACATTTAATTAAAACCTGAATTCTTGTAGGAAAACTGAATTAACACTAATGAAAACAAACCCCTCACTTCTAGTGTGCAGCTTACATCATAGGCATTCATTTCTAAAATCTCAACTACTAGTATATTTTTTTACTTACAAAAATGATGCAAGAATCATGGAGTAGAATGAAGGCAGAATTACAAACAAAAAAAGCCTTTTATGGGTATCTTGTTACCTTCCCCCTACAAACAGCTGACTGTTGCATAGCCATGTTTTAATGCTATTAATATGAAGTTACACCACAGTAATATGTCATTGTAAGAATGACTGCTATGACTTAATGACAAAAGTGTATCTTAAGACAGTCTCTTAATAGCAGACCATTCCCCAAACCAGAAAACAGCAGGAGAGGTACAGAATAACCTTGGCAGAAAATAGGTTAAAACTGCCCTCTCTTGGTGAAATTTTTAGAAGGTGGGAAATGTTTACATGCTGTAACTGTCAAGTGAACATCAAATTTTCTATCCATAAAAATGCCTCTTAGAACCACTTGCAATGAAGAAAAGGAGCCTCAAAATATAAAACACATAGAAGTAAAAAAATATAAGTCTACATAATAGGAAGAAGCATTTTCAATCAATTATTATTCTTGTCATGTGTGCGTATTTATGTATATATGTATATATATATATACATGCCAACAGAGTGGAATTCCTTAAACATCTAAACTTGAAACTTCTGATATTATTATCCAAGAAAATATAGCAACACTGCACAGCAAACCAAAGCTACTTGTGGTTATTGCATTTCATAATACCTTTTACCACTGATAATCATAGACAACTGACAGTATCATGTTAAATGAAGTAATTCCTGCTGGAATTTCACAGGTGGTATGGAGCTGCACAGACTTCCTGAAAGCTTTATTGTGTTTTTTGAAACTATAACAAATTTATATTCAAATCAAGCTATATAATGTAATTAAACCCAAATATAAAAATTGCACTTTTTATTTTTACAGAAACTAAAAGGAAATTCAAAAAAGAAAGAAAATGTGAATATTTATCCATGTTTAAACATATAAAGTCTTCAAACATTACAGCACTTACATTGGATGGATGTTCAAAATAACTTGCCCAAATAAATTACTTTCCACTTCACTTTGCCTGACGTTTCTGAACAAATTCTGCTGGTTTTGTTAGAACAGAGTGTAATAGGAAGAGTATGTTTTATGTAAGAGATAACTCACAGGCATGCCTAAGATTAAGTACTGTCTTGGAAGATGTAGACTTTGCTGAACAGGGACTTATGTGCGGAGCCTTGGCACTACTGAAAGATCTGCTGGAGTCCAGAGGGATTTTGCAAGCCACTTACATACTACTTTTCACTCACATGGACCTCTCAGTGCTCACAGCAACTGCAAGACCAGCACTCGGGATTCCCAGTAGTGGTTTTGGAGTGCAGATACAAGAAAAGATTGATACAAAAAGATTTCCTTTTGACTTTTCTAGACAGATAAATTATATAGTAGGAGAAAAAGGTATGGCAGTTTCCTGAGGGCATTCTGTTGATATGCTTTGTAAGGCAGCGAAGGAGTAAAACTGGAGTGGCAGCAGATACTGACAACGTAAACACACACATACACACACGCATATATATATGAAAACCTTACCACCACCTTACCTGTGGTTAAATTTGTGACCAAAGGAAACCCAATCTTTTTCAATTAACACCTAAAATGAGAATGTTGTGTTCAGTGTTGTGGAGTAGAGTCGACACATGTTGAAACAGGCAGAAGAGTGGTGTAAACAAGCAGCATTGGAATCCCAATTAATTCTTAGAATAAGCAGTGACAAGCAAGAATGATGTAAGGAAGCAGTATTAGAATCCTAAATAATTTTCAGAATTAGCAGAAAAATAATGAGTGATGAGCACTGCTGCAAGCTCAGGGAAAGCAGCACTCTTCATGGATGCAAACAGGATGCCAGTATTTCAGCACAACTTCAATTAGCTTGCTTCCTCACTTTCTAAAAAGAACTTATAAATGTCTCAAACATCTTTTTAACATGTGACCAGTAACTTGATAAGCATTCCTAGATGCTTTACCACTGCTGATATACATGGGAAAGGAACAGATTTTCCAACATAGCTGCTCATTGCAATCTAATGCCTAGAAAACACACACTTCTGACACTCAAATTTATAATGTTTACTGCAAATGAATACAAATTCTTGCTTGCACAAAAGCTCCTTGGACTGCGAGAAAGTTTCTTGGTCTAAGTTAGGAAAAAAACAAAAAGGTGCCCAACTGATCCCCACCTTTGATAACACTTCATACAGAAACTGGAAGACTTTAATGTGGACGGATAGAAACCTGCCTTCCTACTTAAAAAAAAAAAAAGGTATATTTAAGGAAAGTTTATTTCCCATTTCCCATTAAAAGATATTAATCTTAAGTGATGCCATATTACTTTATTTACTCTGTAAAAGAACCTGCTTACCATGAATCCCTTCATAGTTCTGTAATATGGATCCAATAGAAGGCTTGCTACAGAGCAAACCTGGGCTGTCCTATCCCAGCCATCAGAGCAGTGAACAAGCACACTCACACCTTCCTCAGCCACAGCCTAAGGACACAGAAAAAGTCAGAAATTTCACAAGCAGGGAGGAAGACAATGGTAAGAGGGGAACAGTGAGATAGCGCCATAGAGCATTAATATGGGAACTGGGAAACCTGGTTAATTTTTTATTCTGCAATGGAATTCTTGAATAATGTTGCGTGTTATTCCTTTTATTTGAAAAGTCTTAATTCATTTCATCCTGTGCAATATGGTGATGGAGCATCACCCGTTTAAGTCCCACTATAGGAGGATGTGGGATTTGTTTCAATTAAATACATCAATCTGTCAGAGCGGACAAGTACCTACAGCAGATTCAGATGGAGTTAATGCTCTAACTCACATACCAGTAACAGAATTGCCATACTTAAAATATGGCTCTTAATTTCTCATCTTGATGGTAATGTCAATAAGGGCAATTTTTGCTTCCAATGCCAGCACTAGCCTGGATGTTATTACAGTACACTGCATTGCACTGATGACATACTGCAAAGATTTGTGGGGAAACCTGTGGTAGTGGTAAACTCCCATATCTAATAACCAAGATTTTATCAGTATCTTTAATGTAAAAACTGGTGAGAGAGGATCCCATTTTATACATAAACACATAAAGAAGAGATGATACTAAGTTCTCCAGTCTGGTGTTGCATTATTTTTAGAACTTGAGGGTTGGTTGTTGGGGTTTTTTTTAGTTCTAAAGGTTTTGGCCTTTGTCATTTCTAAAGAGAACTAAATTTAGGAAGTAGAAAATAAAATAGGTTAAGAAAGACACTGCTTAGAAAAATAAACATTTAAGTTAAATTTGGGCTTAATAGGGAATGAGGAATAATAATAAATTTTCTATGTTTATCTCAAGAGACAAGTTAATTCTACTAAAATAGAAGCCCTGTGGGCAGAGGACCAAGAACTAAAAACTGGGAACTGTACAAATAAGAATGGTTCAAAATGCATGCCCAAGGAGGCACAAGGCTAACAAGCTTATCAATAAAGGATAACATTTTTTGACAGAATTTGAAGACTAGCCACTGGGGAAAAGTTGGCAAAGCTAATGTAAAAGACCTGATTTCTATTAGCTAATGAAAGGTAGTAGAGCAAGACAAACAAGCAGTTAGTGAGGAGGGAAATCCACGAAGTTTTATCTATATGGTTGTATGTAGCACATCATACAGTTGTATCATACAGTTGTATGTAGCACATCATTTGAATAAAATGCCCTATAAGAAATTGTAATAGTAATCTCAAAAATAGCAGTAAAAGACAGAGCACAAGGAAGGAAGTAATAAAATTAAAGCTACTGTTGGTAAATGACAAATATCTGCATTACTTCGGGTGGGATTAGGAGAAATAATTTCTTATTAAAGCCAACAACTGTTTTCTGGAATATTTCTCAATTATATAAGAGTAGAAACTGCTAGAGAGTTTGGCCATGGCAATATACAGGAATTGGTCCAGGAGGTGAATTTAGTTGGTTGCCTGATAACTCAGAGGGGATAACACTTTAGTTAATTTTATATAATACCAGAAACCTTCAACAAAGATAATGTCCAGAAACCAGTGGAGGAGGCAGGGGAAACAGGGAAAGGAACTGTAACAATCACTGCTGGGGAGTAAAGTAAGGACATTCAAATGCCTGGCATAACAAGTTAAGGGCTAGTAGAGGCTTTAGTACAAAAGGACACAAGCTTTTTTTATCACATCAGCAAAAGGTCCACACAACAGCATCTAAGAAACATCTCTCCTCATACATGATGCATTGCAAGATGGGCTATTTTCAGGTATAACATCACTGAAGAGATAAAAGAAGTTACCCACAAGCAGCGAATTTGATCCTCACTTTCTGTGTCTGGTTACTGCAAGTTCTGATCTCATTTTACACACTTTACCTTTGCAATAAAAATGCCAGCATCCATAATGGCTTTGATATGCTTCAGCCAGCCAGAATTTTCTAGGCCCCATAGAAAGTCGCTCATTGAAGGTGATTTCAGCTCACAAACTGCAAAATAAGCTACATTTTAAATGTACAGTAATTAGAGTCCCTTAAGCATCACTGACTGTTCAGCCTCAGAATTATCTCTTCTTCAGATATCTCCTGTGTAAAACATGCATCTTTTCAAAAGAATGACTAATTCACAGTCAAACCTCACCATTGAAAAGGCACATATATTTAAGAAACAGGGCTTGGTCAAATTTCACCCAGTATGTTGATTTAAGTTAAAAAGAGAAGCTGTCATAAAGTCTATTGCAAACAGTTTACCAAATGCATCCTTCTGTGAAGCACAGATTTTCCAAAATTTTGCTGGGAGTGAAGTTTTCAAACTCCTGGGAGGGGCTTGTGTATTTAATAATGAGGGCTTGGAAACAGAAAGCACATGATTTCTACTGGCAGACAGGCAGACAGCCACTGCCTTCTACTCCCAGCATCACTATAGATGATGGTGGTTGAATTAAAGCAATTCACTCTACACTTCTCCATCCCAGAATGAAAGCTTACTAAAGCTTCAATTAGAGTAAGTATTCCGATGGTGAGGACAAGCCATAATTCATCAAGGAAAATATTTTCCTGAAAACCTTCCAAATTCTATGCCATGTTTGAAGGAAAAAATTATAATCTCTCAGTTTTTACTTTAAGTTTAGGTTTGGCTGTATCCAAGTGTCTAACTTTTAATATTAGAAAGTTTGAGGCATTAGAAGAAAAAAAGAGCAATCGGAATCTAAATCAAATACCTCAGCCCAGCAGTAAACAAATACTCAGTGAAATTTGGTGCAGTCTGTTTTCAACAGTGAGATATTAAATTCACCCCATAAATAGACTATACCTTTCTTTTGATCCATGTAGTGTCATACTGCTTTTAAGGAAAAAATATTAGCTGGTGAAATTTATTTTCAGAATACAGTGAAAAATGTCATGGGTTTTACCACGTTAATGTATGATCTGTCAATAACTAATGTCTTAGTAGGTCTCTTGTGGTTCAGAAATCTTAAAAGACTCAGTTATTTATGGCCACTGGGATAATTTTAGTTTCCTTCGTTGTAATTGAAATTTAATTTTATAAGCCAAAGTCAGATTTTATACCATATCTGGGCTACTGGACTGTCCTAACTCCATTTAATAAAAAAATAAAATGGCCTAATGTATCCATACAAAGTCTTACAATGTTTGTATGTAAGGCCTTTTCCAGATGGTTATTTTAAAAATAATTTTTGAAGGATATTTATAAAGATGCAGAGATAGGAGCACTGAAAGCAAACAGCTTTTCATATGATTAATGCTGCTGTGCAGATGGAAGCATGACCACTTAGTGGCTGAATTCTGGCTGAAGCTGCTGTCTTTGTTTACAAAAGCCCAAGGTAAGGCTGAAACAGTGCTTTGCTCCTTCCCGCTGTCCAATGAGAGTCAATATTTACTGACCACTTCACTGAGCAAAGTTCAGACTGTCCTAAAGGCATACACTCTATATTTCACATGATTTTGGCAACAGATCTGGACCTTCAATACTGAGTTTGATTATGAATTCAATTATGAGGCTTATCCTAAGGGGAAAAGGCATTTCCGTCTCAGAAGGTACCAAAATCTGAGAAATAAGGCCTGGTGCATCCACGGTGTAGGCACAGGAAAATCAAGAGCCCTTGGGGAGAGCTCTGAGAAATCCAGTGGTGTGCCCATTTCGCAGGAGGAGAGGAGGAAACAGGGCACATGTTGGAAACTGCCTCTTCCACCAGCAAAAGTACCACAGGGGGATGCTGGACCAGTTCTCTCATTTCTGGCAGGAAGGCCGTAAGTAGAGGAAGGAATAATTGCTGTGAGCCAAACTCTCAGGCATTCTTACTGGCTGATCTGTCACTGAAGTCCAAGGATCAGAGGGCTGCTCCTACATCAGCAACAACTGCTCCTGGTATGAGGGGAGGAGAAGCTCACATTTACTGTTTACAAACAGGGAGCATGTGGGGTCAGCACCTCAATGCACAACAAATGGAGGTCAAGTCTTGGCTGGCCCCTGGATGTGCGGCACAGCCCATCCCATCACGAATGCCAAATAGCAGCCTCACTCAGCCCTTGAATCTTTACGAGAAAACTCCTTCTGTAACATGTCCTTCTAATATTAAAAATGATTTCAAGGAGGTTGTGCATAGAATCAAAATTGTCCCAGGGATCTTCACATATACCTCTCTTTAAATGAAAAAAAAAAAATCCATACTATATTAAGCAATATGAGGCAGCAGAGAAAAAAGTAAAACCTTCTTTTTCCAAAAGGAAATGCGGTTTACTTCCAGAGAACAGTCTAATCTCAACATTTTTTGCATATTCTGAAAAAAATTTTATCCTTAAAATCGAATCGTTTTATAATGCTGATATAATTTGCCAAAAATTAACATTATCGAAGATAAATTCATGTTAAAGTTAAGATAAAATTGGTAGAATAGTCAGTAAAATCATAAAGCTGAAAACAATATTTTTTTACCTACTGAAAGAAAATATTGACATTTTTATAAGTATAAATTAATTTCTTCAGCTTTTTCCCAAAGAAACATCATTGAAATGAAAAAAGTCCTAATATAAGTGCATTTTCCAATGGAAAACTGAATAATAAATTTTGTTCTAATGTTCTCAGCATTGAAGTTCTTTAAAATCATATATTGAATAAATCATATATATCTGCAGTCTGTCATGTGAAGATCCTCCACCCTTCACTCCTGTTTCTAATCTTATCAGTCAAGTTGCTAAATATGAGATTTCAACATAGCAAATATAAAACTTAGGAGAAAAGCAAATGTTTTGAGCATAAGCTCATTTGAAAATAGATGCTAAGAATTTATGCTCCCCAAGTAGCCTGAAGTGTTAAATGCATTAGAAATTATCTTGTTACATGTAAGTTTTGGCCATGGACCAGTCTCATGAACTTTTGGCTCAAAAAGTATACACAGTACTGCCCCATGCAGCCAGGCTGATTGTTTACTATTTTATCTTTGATGGTCTTCATGTGAACAAATAAAGGGACTTGTTCATTGACCCAGCCTCTCTCCTAGCCAAACAAGACTTCCTAGTGAACTAAAAATCCTTCTGTTTTCCTACCTGAGACCCTTAGACCAAGGAATTAAGTAAAAATATGTCATGAAGAGACTGACCATTTTATCTGCATCACATTTTAATGCTGGTTTTCATAAAATGCTCTTATTTTAAACTAGAGCACAGCTTTTCTGTCATGAAAAATTTAAACCCTTCTTAGATCTCCAATTTACATTTGCATACAGTTGATGGGAGACAGATGAAGAATAAAAGAGCATGGACAGAGCATCAAGTCAAGAATAGCTAAATCAGGCTGATCTAGGAGGTGATGGTTGTTGATGATGTACATGAAGGAAATACTGAGACACTGGAGTGAGCACTATTTACAATTTCCTTGTTAAAAATCAACAAGCCATTGAGGGTCAAGGATGGCTTATTTATCC
This sequence comes from Lepidothrix coronata, assembly GCF_001604755.1. Taxonomy (NCBI): domain Eukaryota; kingdom Metazoa; phylum Chordata; class Aves; order Passeriformes; family Pipridae; genus Lepidothrix; species Lepidothrix coronata. Next base: position 3,889,917 of record NW_016690180.1, on the reverse strand, counting down.
TTACTCTTTTCCCAGATGACCTCTAAACAGTCATGCACTCCAAATATGAAACAGAAGAACAGATGTGCTGGTTTACATACTGCTAAGCAATTATTATTAATTTGGATGGGATTATGAAGGTGCTGAATGGTTATGCCCATGGACTGTGAATTTCATGAATAGCCCTGATGTGTCATGTTCTATACAGAGCATGAATAAGCATCTATTAAAATTCACAGTCTAAAATGCATGACTGCCTTCTACACATGCAAAATCAAACCATAGTTTTTCTAAGCTTTAAAATAAAAATCCTGTATTTTCCACTAGCCTCAAAGTCAGCTGTAAGTGATTTTTCTCATTTTACCATCAAAGTGTAAATTAAAAAAAAAATAGTAGCAGTAAGGTGCATTGAAGTCAAATGAATTTTGTCACTTAAGTAATTTGGATTTCAGCCATGAAACAAAATGTTTGTAAAATTAGGAAATCACCACTAGTTGCCATGATGGTCCATTGCCCAAGTCCCAAGATTTCTTTTCATACCTGTTTTCACTGCTGCTGATTTCAGAGCAGTTACCCTGATTTGTGTGACAGAAGGATCAATTCTTTCCTCTAGTTTCCAATGAAAAAGAGTATTACCTTCAAGCATTTTCTGCAAACTATTTCTCATGACATGGATGTTCTCAATGCCTATGAATTGAAACTTGATGTTGGAGTAGTTGTCTTCATTTTCATATCCCTTCCCTGCTGCTCTGTTTGCCATTGCATTGAGCTGAAAAACATATGGAAAACTGGATGAAAACCAGTAGCAATTTCTTTTCAAAACAAAGCTTGTGGTCTACAGCAATAAATCAGAGTGATTTAAGTCAGGCAAGCATTTATCACAACGTCAACACAACGGGTTGTGAATCAGGGATCTGTTTCCAGGCTATTGCAGGGTGCTGAGTTGCTGAGTCTCTGATATCCCAATTTCACAGCTTTTGAGTGAACTTCTTTAGTGAGGTTAAACACAGAAAACATAGCTTAGGTAGGGTTCCTCTGCAAGAGCATGAAAGTTTTAATTTGGTTTTAAAAGCCTATTTTGATTTCATATTAGAGCAGCATCATGTTTACTAGCAGAATACACCCAGCAGGTGGCAGTGTCTCATCTGCCATGCCACTGTTTCATAGCATGTGCACACTAATGTTGCCGAAGTTACTGTGTTTTACTACTCAGATCATCCAAAAGTTGACAGATGCTTGGAATAATGAAGAGGGAGTTGGAGTAGTTTTTCTTCATTTTATAATATCTTGGCTCGACTTGTGCAAGATCACAAATTATTTGAATTGACAAAATTACCACAGATATGTTCATTGGTAATGTGGTGCTATCAAATAAGTTGCTGTGCTTCAGCAAAAAAATACATTCAGCTGGAAGCTTAAGTTTTGTCTTTAAATGTGTTACTTGTTTCCTGACATGGAAAAGTCATAAAACACTTCTTTAATTCAGTTCTCCCCATCATAAAATTAAGGGTGTTTTAATGCTTATTCCCCCCTGCCCCACCCCCCTTTTGAGATCCTTGGGTGGAAAAGAAAAGCTCCTTATGCCAAATTTTGATCTTTGGGCTGACAACTCATGCTGATAGAAATGAAGTAAGTACTTTCACTTCATTACCCCATCTACTTTTTTTTAATTTCCTATAGCAAAATGTCACTGTGCAATAGAAAGAAATTGTCTTTTTGCATAAAGTCCCTGCTCTTCCATGAAATCCATGGAAATCCTTTGAACTTCCCAAGAAATATGAAGGCTCCAGGAGTGACAAAGCAGTCCAAATGGCAGGACCTCCATGTCTCCAAGCACAACTAACAGCTTCTGCCCAGGAAAGATTTAAGAAATAAGTAACAAAGGATATGGCACATTGAAACTGGAGGGCACTAATAAAGCTTTTGGAAAGACTTCATGAGGCATCAGTTCTACTCAGTGATTCATCTTCATTTCAGTGAGAGCCAATGCTCATGAAAAAATCGAAACAAAGTATCTTTTAGGCATTGCCTAAGGGACAAGAGGCTATGCCGATAACTCCATTTCCGGTTTATTTCCCAATATCGCAGGCAGTACTATTGATTTGCTGCTTCTGTGGTCACTTCTGAAACTCACAATAATATACTTCACTACTTGACTTATGGGATCATGGAATACACAAGAATGTCTCTTTTCCTGACCTCTTCCACCCCAAACACACATATGCCTGATATTCTGTTTTAATTTGGAGCCACTGCATGCCAACTTTCCTCCAACCAAGATAAATAAGCCTAGCTTTTTTACATCATATGTCAAAATAGGTTTCCAAGGACCAAACTTGACATCTTAATTTTCAGAGGAAACAGCTAAAAAGTTACATTTGTGGACCACCATTAGGAATTGAAACATTGCATGAATTTCATGATACAACAGAGAAACCACACTCTAAGATAGGAACTTAACTTAGTGTTATGCTAGCATAACACTAGCATTTTTGATTTATTTAAATCTTGGGTAAAACTTCTTTTAACTTGTAGTATGCAGTTCAGGAAAAAGTGCAGGCAAAACCACCCATGCTTGTCTATCAACCAGCAGTCTGCTGATGTTTTGATTATCAATGAATAATTAAATAAAAAAAAGATACAGCCTGTGAACAGCATGTCAATTAAGGACAGAATCCTCAGTGTGACTTGATAGAAAGATATAAATTATCTGCTGAATCCTAATCTTTCTCTTTTGAAGTAGACATCAGTGTTCAAAACAAAATGAAGCAATCTCTCTCTGCAATAGCCTTATAGTTTCAGGAAGAAAGATCTGTACACATGAGTCCAAGCCAGCACAAACCCCTGAAATCCTAAAGAAAAAACAGTTATACCCTAACTGACCTAATCCTCAGTACATAAATACTATTAACTGTTTCTGCAGCAGAGCAATTTTATCACAGAAATCCTTTCTTCAAAGAAAATCTGAAATAGCCCTCTTTAAAAGTAAATAAATATAAGGTTAAATTTGCAGGGCTTTCTGACACTCATTTATTTTAAATACTATCAGTTGCCAAACTTTGCAGCTGCCACAATATTTACTAACAAGTTTTCCACATCATCTACCAAAATTCCATCTGTTGCTCTTAAAGCAGTTGTTGTGAAGCTCTCTAAATGGTGCCTGTCCTCAATTAATCTCAGTGAACATGAGGATACAACCTCTAAAGGTAACAGACCCCACTTGCGAGATTTCCTGGCATTTTCTTTAATTTGGAGAATAACCAAATTGTGTCTTTTTATAAAGAGTATAGAACTAATGTGTTTTAGCTCTAAACAACAAGTTTGTATGGGTTTCTTCTGGAATCACATAGAGGAAAGACAGTGGCCTAAGTAAAGTTCTGCGTTTGGTCATCCTGGTATATTTAAATGAAGTGGAAACAAAACTTTCTTGTATGGCCAAATTTTTTGTTTTGAAGATTACCAAGTGCAATGAGGGACAGCATATGAAGAGCACTTGGGAATGTTCAGTTGAAGGACCCACCAATATTCAAAGTCTTTGCAAGGAACTGGTTCTGATGAGAAAAGAAGAAAATAGTTTTTTGGCCTCCTACAGCAATGGGAAACCTTGCGCCAGACTCCATATCTTAGCTTTACATTTGCTAAGGTTCCTTGAGGAATGCCAGGAACCTCTTCCACTGATACGTCTCCCTTCTATGCTCTAGATTTATAAATGCATCAGCAGGTGCAAAATTGAAACAAGGCTGTATTTGGCACCTGGGATCACAGCAGCTTCAGTAGATCAGTCCATTTTTGCAACACAGAGCGAAGTAGGAACCTGGTATACAAATTTCTTTACATCAAAACCTTTTTTTACAGAAAAGTTCAGTGAAAAGAAATAGTCTTCACCTCCTGACTGGTTCCTGAAGGAGCCAGCATTGCTGGAAATACGCTGGCATTCATAGCTAAGCAAGCCAATTCCACTCTCTCCACAGTCTCCAAAAAGTACAGGCTTTTTTCACTGCACACAGAAGGTGTCTTAAAGTAATTTATCAGAAACGTTTACAGGAAGAGACCTTTCTGTTAATATATTGTAAAACATTATTAATAGCCAAGTCAGTAAGTCGTTAGCAATAAATCCCATCAAAGACTGCCTTAAATGGGGAAGAGTACCAATATCATCAGGCAGGAAACAAGCTGTTAACTATCATTATTACATCTAGAAAACTGTTAAACATTATTTAGGCAGCTAGGTCTGTACTTCATATCTCAAGTCTGTTCTGAACACAATGGTATACCAATCCTTTCCTAGTAATCATCACTATCCACTTGCTTCAGGACCACCAGTAAGGTGGTACCATCCTCGTTTTCCTCGTTTTCCAAAAAAAAAAGAGGGAACTGAAGGTCAAATCAGTCCCCAGATTACAGTCCTCCGTGTGACTTGGGTCAATGAGACAGACCAAGGCCCTGATTTTCTGGCTCCTGCCTCCATTACAGCTGTGAGCACTCAGCACCTTTCCTCCAGTCCCCACGTCTGCAGGCAGTCACCAACCAAGCAGGTTCCTTTTTTTTGCTCCAGCTCTGCCACGGTTGGCCTTCCTCACTCCATGTTTCTCAGCTTTACCCACCTTGCCTTTTCAGGGTCTGTCTCCTGATCTCAGGATACTGAAACAGCTTTCTTGTTCCCTTTCCTCAAACCTTTGCTCTCATTTTTCCTTTTCCCATGCTATAACTCATCCTACGTCTATGAGGGATTTTATGAAGATTTGCCCTGTTAGTCTCTTTTCTTCAGGTGCTTTGGTCACTTCAACAGGGAAGTTGCTCATAGTGTAAGGAAGAACATATCCCTGCTCCCACCTCCAGATAATGAAGTCTATATAATCTTCATCATCTTGAGCTGTTTGCTAGCATGATAACTTGGACAAAATGGTTTTTTAGCTTCTAACCTCTTCTGGATCGCTACTGAGTTTCTATGTTTCTGCACAGTGTAATTTTTCTAAAGCTTTTATCTTGGCCAGAGATTTTCAGTCAGTTGTAGAGATATGGCATCTGAGATCACTATTTACCAAATTTCAAATTCTCTCTCAAAACCACAAAATTGCTGGAGATATTAAAAAAAGTCTCCTCCATTCTTGTAACTTCAGTAACTGGTCTTTCCTTTGTCTTTATGCACAGGTCATTGACATTTTCCCACTTGCAAGAGAAAACATCCATGGAAAATTTTAGTATAAGCAGGCAGAGGTTTGCAACATTATGAACAACTATAAAAATATTTTATAATGGGAATTAGATTTTGCTAGTCTCATCAGAAATATAGTTGCAGATAGCTCTTATGTGTGTGTAAATAGTTACAACTAGAAGTTATTTACTTTTCTGTATCTTAACATTTTGCTAAGAACAAAAAGAGAAAAGTTCAGTGTAAAGGAAAAAATTCCCCTAAAGATAACAATGCTGGCAAGGTTCCTAGCTAAGATTCCCCTGATAAACCCTGATCAATCTGTGGAGTTACACAGGTGCAACTCAGTCTTGCTATATGCAAGAAATCTAATACACTTACTTTGGGCCGAGTGTCAACAACGTATATGAAATCACTTCCTGGATTTGCTTTTCTAATGGCCTGGAGCATCTGTTCATCCTCAAGGCACCGAGCGCTAAAGCCAGATAAAGGCTGGCTGCTTCTACATATGGAGGCCTGCAGAAAAACAGACAAACAAAAAATCCAACATTATCATTAAGTAGAAATTATTTAGCATCCAGAAGCTTTTACAAAACCATTTTTTTGCACAAATGTACAGTTACATGAGAAGGGCAGAACGGTAAAATTAATTACATGATAATAAATACATTATTTTTAAAAAGGCAAGGAAGTATTAAAACAATACAACACCTTTGGCCCAAGTCTAGTCTCGAATCCAAGTTTTAGAGCTATTTTAAATATAGTATTTGCCTAATGTGGAATAACTCCTGAAAGGTGATATCTTGAGGATGAGTACAGAATTACAATCACAAGAACACAGATATAACATAAAGAATAGGTTCTTTTGCACTGTCACTCACACCAGGTATGATACTGGTTACACTCAACTTACACCAGTGCTTGCTTTACTAAACAGCTGACACCAGGAGTCAAGGAAACAAAAACATGTAACATGCAGCCAGATCACTGATGGTCATATATTTTTAGCACTGTCTCTGGAGAAAGACTTTATTGCATAAGAAGTGGGTCAGGCAGCCTGACTCCTGGAGTACATTTATTAATCATGGCTATTGAAGGAGGCAAGAGAGCTTCTCCACAGACCCCTCAGGATCAGACCTCCAGATGAAATCAGGAAGGAAGGAACTAAATGTGAAATAGGTGAGCAGGGCGGCTTTTATTTTTGCTAGGCAGAGGGCAGCTAGATTTGTAGAAGGCAAGGGCCTAATATATGCACATTCTAAGCACTAAACACAAGCATGAACAGAATCTGCCTGCTGAAGGTCCCATGCAGATTGCCCTACAGATTATTTATTACTGTGAGAAAGGACATGCTTTTTTCAGTCACGTCTTTGAACTGTCAGTAGTTAGTAAGTAAAATATGGATCTTTAAGATAGAAACCCTGAATTGTGTGAGAGCCTGTTCCTACTTTATTAACAGCTTTTGCAAACAGGTTATTAGTTATGCAGTCTTGCCTCCTGATCAGCGCAAATTCCAGCAATTTAATACATGCTTATACCTCTTTTGTCAGGACAAAAGAGCTATGGGAAACTTCTGGATATGAAAGACTGAACGAGTGGTACCTCTCTCTCTCTGCACACAGCACACCTCTTCCTAACCTGCTGTGAGCATCATAAATCTTTTCCCTCCCCTGTCCATTACTCTATTAGCTGGCAACTCATGGCAACCTCCCAACTCCCAAGGAGGTATTTCCTTCAACATTGCTTTCCTCAGCTCTTTGAACCATGAAGGATGCACGAGTAAACACAATACTTCAGATCCTGTAGTTTGAACCTTAACCTGGACTCCAAATATAACAGGGAAAACATTCAGGCTGAAACCATGAAACTCATCCAATCACTATATATTGGAATCTAGCTGACCCCTGAGACCTTTTCTTTCACTGAGACTTGGAAATGTCCAAGTGTTTTGAATCCTAGATATCTATATTTGGACCTAGTTGATTATGCAAAGGGATTAACTCTGAAAAATTTGGCCTTTAAGAAATGTTAAAAAAATTATGCAATTTATGCAGAGATTGTATTTGCTATTCAAATCTTCCTATCCTCCACTTTTGTTGTAAAATTCATAGATCTTTAGGGAAACAATATTCTGATAAAATGCAGGGTAAGGAAGGAGTGAAAATAATGTCTTGTCCCTTCTTTCTGAGGTTTAAACTATGGTAGGGGCCAAAAGATTTCTGTGGAGATTGTAACTTATGATTTGTGCTTGTTACATTCTACCTCCCATCCTGCCTGGCAAAAGCTACAGGTGCCCTGTAATCTCAGAGTAGCTCTGTCTCTTGGGAGGTCCTGCCTGTCCCCCAGCACTACAAAAGACCTCTCAATGCAGTTGCCAGTCTGGGACTGAAACTGGAGTCACACAGATCCTCTGACAGCACAAAAGGGCCACCATTAGCCTAACAGGTAATGATAGTTGAGCTAAGCCAATCTCTAAGGGGCTGGAACACAAACGTAAAAACACCCAGTCCATGGGATCCTTCAGTCCTTTACCTCAGCTGCCAGAAAAAAGAAATGCAAACAGGTCAAGGTCAGGGTTTTTTCCAAAAGGTTACAGACAAGTGAGGTAGTTCCTTGCTTACCCTGGGAATATGTGTTATGAATCAGAGAAGATGGCACTCCTCACTCTTGCAGACAAGGAGAGACTCTTCAACAAACCCAAAACATGCTGCTCAGCCACCACTTGATAGCTCCTTCATCCATCTTTTTTGGGTCTCTTCACAGACGTTTTCTTGAAAAGCTACTCCTTTTCTCTAATTGCTGCAAGTATAGTTTTTAACCTCCTCAACTCAGTCTGTGGCTACGAGATCCAAAATTGCTCTGTTCTCCTCCCAATCACCTGTTAAGCTGCCTGCTACTTCATTCTTCTGCCACCCAAGTTTCAGGGCCTCTTGCACTACTCCACTTTCTTATGATACAGGGATCACTTTTTTTTTGTGTGATGCAGCTAGATTTAAATGAATGCATTAAATACCTATTAATGCCTATTAATGAACTAACCACACTAACCAGGCTACAGTAATCATTTTTAAAAATTAAATAATCACAGATTTCTTGTAAAACCTTACTAGAAGAATTACAAAACCAAGGCCAAAATAAGCAAACACTTCAAAGCTTCAAATTCGCACTTACATTGTTATCCTTGCAGTAGTAGGAAAGAGCTGGGAAACGCCTTCGGCTCCGAAATTTAGAACTCCCCACTATGATGTGCGCAGTTGCAGATTTTGGTACATACACTTCTGTAGGATAGGAGTCACAGACCTGTGAAAGGAAACTGCTTATTTGGTCTACAAAGTACAAGTAACAATAGCCATCTCCACAGCAAAAACAAAATACCAAGGAACTCAATCTTGGGAAATGTTCCATCATTATTGTATATGCATCACTGACATTTCTCAAAACATTCTTTAGAAGCTGGAAAGTATTAATCATAACTTACAGATGGAAAAACTGAAGGAGAAGGGTTGAAGGGCTGTATTTCCAAATGTTGATTCATGCCTTGTTGAGAACATACAGGTTTAACATACATTCATACCAGAAAACATCTATCATTATGTACAGCAAGGTTGTATTTACAACTGCAGTTTTCTCTGTAGCACAATTTGGGAGTAAGGATGGGAGTGGGTGAAGTTCTCAAACACCCTTTTATAATGGGAGACAACTATAGAGCCAAATTTTCCAGCAAATCTGATAATAATAATTAAAAAAATAAGGATAAAAATAGGGACTTGGAGAAAAGAAATTAAACCATGTGAAATGAGGATACCAAAAGGCAAGCAGCCCTGACAATGCCTATCACTTCTGAGAGGAACCCTATGAGCCTGCAAAAAAAGCCCAGAAATCCCTCTGGAGACAAGTAGGACCACGCATGGGGCCCTAGTTTAACTTCCTTGTCCTGGTACTGCCTGTAACATTCTGACTGGGGTCAAAAGGATATCCAGTATCTCCCTGTAACTTTCTGAGATGACTAAAGGAATTAGAATGCCTAGGAAAAAATTATTTTCTGAGACAGAGATATATAATGAAGGAGAAAAGAAAGTTATGGCTTGTGGTCACAGATGCTGCTGTGGTGAACTGGATTTTATTCATGATGCCATTTTCCCTACACTTTATCTTAGAAGAGGTCAAACATTTTTTTCCACTTCTTTTAACAAAAACAAATGCTGACAGCACATTCAGTCTTCTCTGAGAACTTCACAGACCTTCCTTAATATGGATGTGCTCCAGCAACAGAGCCAATGCAGTGCATGTCCTTCAAAAATCCTTTGGTTATTATTTCTCACAATTAATTAACATTCTAGGGTCTTCAGTTGTACAAGACTGAATGAGGCAGGACAGCAGGCAGCTAGGAAGATATATGACCAATAGATGACTGTGAAAACACTCAATCACACAGGATTCAAAAGGAGTGTGGGAATAGCCAGTGAGGAAAAAATATTGCTAAGCTCACTATTTTGAACAATTTTTTTTCATAAAATGACTGTGTAGTAATTTTATATAGCCCTACATGTCAGGAAAAATCTTATTCAGACACATAACACTAGGAATGATTTAAACTTCTTCCCAGGCAGCCTAACTCTAACATTTAAAACACTATTTTCTGTGCTTCATTTTCACATCTGTTTAAATAAAGACATGTCCTTTCTCTCATTCTCTCTGTGGCATTTTATGTGAAAGTGTGTGCCATTTTATGTGGAAGAACTGCACCTTGTGACATGTGTGTACAGCACTCAGCACAAAGGGATCCTGCAACTAAGCACCATGGTAGTCCACAGTCAGGCTGCTGCTTTGTTTTACAGACAGCCTCTGTAACAGAAAAATCACAACGACTCACTCCATAGTCTCTGTTTACATCACAAATCTGCCAATAGTTGTTTGGAACGCCCATCCGATTATATTCTTCATTGAGGTCCACAAGCTTCCAGCCTTGTTCTCGTTCTTCTTTATCTAATTTTGGATTGAATGAGAAGCAATACAGCTCTTCATATTTCACTGGGAAAAAAATAAGCAAACAAACAAAAAGAGTAAACCGCTTCAGATTTCTTATCCAGAAACCACACTTGAAAAGCAGAACTTGGTGTTGGCCTTGATGCAGTTTCTTTTAAAGCAGTATGCTTTGTTTTACAAAAGCACATGTCCTGGTTTATATCTACTGTCAAGTTAACTTTGAAAGTATTGTGCTCTTTTGATATTTGTATATGTTGAAATAGAAGTGCTACTACAAATATACCGTTCTGCTAAACTTCAGTAGAATTGTGAAGGCCTCCCCCGGCACAGACAAAATGTCAGTGATACGCTTTCATCCAAAGAAAACTGCAGTCAGTGCCAGAGTAAGCACTTGATCTGCAAAAGAATTTACTGTCTACTAGTTCAGAATTCCCTTTATTAACGTAACATCTATCCTGTGGCAAAGACATAAGATGTGAACAATGGACTATGCAGCACAATCTTACAAAAATGAATTCAGTAGTTTTTGTTCCTAATTAGGAAGGTTTCCAATAGATTCAATGAAATCTTAGTTTTGCGGAGTGCAAAATTCTGTCCCTGAATTATTGGCAAAGGCATTCGAGATACAGATGACGTAACAGCATAAAAAAAGCATATGCTACGTCAATCATTTTATCATGACCATGACATTGTTTAAGTAGCTATGCCACCTGTCTCTGTCGATCAAGGACCATATAGGAAACTTTGATGGTGCTGGAGTTTTTGACTTTTTTTAGGAATATATCTGTATTTATGCTAATGAGTGTCTTAATCCTGGTGACCAGTGGCAGCCAGACACCACTGCCATTGAATGCCAGCTGTTACTGACATGAGTAACTATTCAGCATACAATTTGAAATTCACATTTTCATTGATATTTAAGATACTGTGTCACAAGGGTGTGTTTCATTCCGTTGCTCTAAGTTCCTTAAAGCTTTCTGACCAACAGGTTTTTAACTTTAGAACTGAGGCAAAGTAAATCACAAGCTGAGTCTATGATTTCACAGTTCTCCACTGATACACTTGCTCTACAATATAATTTTAAGGAGATCAGTAAATTTAAATACTACACTTTCTTTTTCTAATAATATATAGCTAATAAGCAGTCTTAGAACACTACAGTGTTCTGTACTGTACAGAATATAGAGGTATAAAAATAATACTCCCCCATATTAATAATAAGGTTCCCACCTTTTTCTATAGAAAGTCTTTACTTGTATTTTGATTATGACTTCTAAAGGTTTACTTTAAATTCTATTTTGCCTTTTTTAATTTCATTAAATTTGTTGTATACACACATACACAAAAGTATGAACATAAGGAAAGAAAACTTCATGTTAGGACTGTACAGAAAGTCAACAAAGTCTTGAGTAGGGAAAAAGAAAAGAATGATTTGCAAATTGTCCAACAATTTAAACTCTTTCTGTATTCTCTAATTTCAAACTTGTGGCATGGCACAGATGAGGAAGACAGTCTGGTTTACTTCTCATCTGCTAACACGAAGTTTTAGCATAATCCATAAACCTAATCTGAGCTCTTTTTACTAAAGTGCTTTTGGTAGCAATCTGAGCTCTTGTTTTCACTGCTTCATTGTCAGAAACATCTGGATTTTCTTCCTGTTGGACCTGCTGTTTACAGGCACATGGAAACCCTTTAAAAATTCACTTATTAAAATATATCTGGATTACATATAACTAAAGTCTGCCTCAATGTTACAAGTATTATTACATGATGGTACCTATAGGTGGTATAAAAAATGTTCAAGTATTAGTAGCAGTGCCTTAAAGCTCAGTCACCACCCCTTTGCCAGTACTTATAGGACCTTTCCTAATCTTTCACAGTTATTTTGCTATAAGCATGTAACAACTCTTACAGTCAGCTTGTTTTAAAAAAATGGCTTAATTAAGCAAAAAGTCCAAATTCAGCTGACAGCTTGATCTTATTAAATTTCTAGCAAAAATAAAATTCTAGCATAAAATTCACCTTTGATGTCCTATAACTAGGACATCAGCTGGCATAGAACATGTTAAGCCAGTACACAACATGGGCTTCACTCAGGCTTCGCTATGGCTTAATGAATGAAAAGAACAGGCAGAGAACGGAAAGTAGAGCCTGAGTCCCATTTTCTCCTCATGGAGCAAAGGGTACTTTCTAATGCTGAGTAACTGTATTACCTAAAGAAAGTACAGCTTCACACCCAGACAAAATGACATGGCTGAGAACTGTCAGGGCACGTATGGCTCAGCTTGTAATCAGAGCCTTCTAATTCTGAGTAAGTAAGCACAATTTTATCCTTCCTCACATCAAGACTGGATAGTTTGTTGGAGAAGGAAAACTACTGTGCAGTTGAACTATTGAAAGAGCTAATTCTACGGTGCTGTTTTTCCATCTTCTTTACTCAAACCTTCTTGTCCATTGCAGTTTGCCACTGAACTTGCATTCAGGGTCCGTAGCTACCCTTCTGTCTGCCCGTTCTGGTGCATAGCAGCACGCACACCTCCTTCAGCCTCCAGGGAAAGAGCATTCCAGAACTGCATTCCTTCCAGCATGCATGAACATATGCTTGCAGCTGAGGTCCATGGAATGAATCCAGACCTATATCAGCAGAACCACTGACTGGATCTGTCTCATTGTTTTAAAATTTTTCTGATTACTTTGAACCAGCATCACCTAGCTTACTAAGTTACTTCTGCTACAGTTGTACAGAACTGTACAACAGTACAATTGTACTACTACTCCTACTACCCTAATTATAGAAGGTACTTTATAGTTCAGTAGTTGTGCTGGCTGACTACGCAATTTTTCCCCCTCTACAGTAGATGAAATTGGTGTTCTCCTAGCAAGATAAAAATTAAAGCCAGTGTTTTCAGCTTTGTACAGTGTGGTAGACAATTTCCTTGCATCCTATTAAAGTAATAGTAAGGGACAAAAGTCAGTGTTGTATTTCTACAGTTATAATTTTAAAAAGAAACAATCCAGAACCCTTGTCAGCTGGTTCTTAGGAGAGTGTAATGCAGAGAGGAGCTATAATGTAGGCGATCAGATGTTGGACTTTGGCGCAACATTTGGATTTTCACTGAAAAGAGGAAAGGTTTCAAAAGGATCTTGAACTGAATCTAAAAATTCAAACAGGGCATATTCAAAATGTAGATAATAATAGACAAAAACATGGGCAGGCTGGTGGAATAAATCAACTACTTGCTGCAAAACCTTTCACTGATTTTAAGAAATTTATGCATAGCACAGAAAGTCAAAATTCAAATCTTGACATGACCATTAAATATATTGTTAGGTTTTTGTCACAGCAGCGGCAAAAAAGTTCCCTGGATTTAGAGTATTTTCCTAAATTCACACTTACACAAGGCATCCAGCAAACAACAGCTGCATGTAAAATAGCATTATAATATATTTTATGGCCCATAGAGTATTATTTTAAACGAAGCTCATGTCATATTTTATGGAACAAACTACTTGTTATATTGTGCTTTCTTCATTACTCCATAAGTGATTATTTTAATGTTTCTTTTATAACACACCTCTAATGAAGGTTTTTTCTTAACCTGCAAAGGACAAAGACACACAGATACATTTCTTCCATTATATTCTCCCTCTTCAGGATGAGGATTACTTTTTGTGCCATTTCCTTCCCATACCTGGCCGTGCCAGACGGATCAGAGATATGTAAATGTCATGGCAGTCTCGTTCCTGAGGGATGACCAGCTGGATGACCTGGAAGTTCTTGCAGCGGATCAGCAATGGGCAACCAGTGGCAGTGGTGGCCTGCTTCTCAATAGAGGAAATTTGGCTGTGGAGAACCTGTAAAGGAATTGAAAATTGTTATGCCAATCAAATCTTTAAGAAGAAAAATAATTATTTATAATGATGTGCCAGGGCAGGCACAGTGGCTTCCACCACTGTTTCACAAAACCCCCTACACTTCTCCTCTTGTAGTTTGGTTTCAATCTCCACCTTCAGGCTCAAGCAGTGCTTGATACATCACCTGCAGACAAAGAAGCACTTCTGGAGTGTTTCAGCTCCTCAAATATCAGCCTGCTCATGTTATCCAAAGCTTTTTGTTTGCTTGCTTTAGTGTAAGCTAGTGGTTGTCAGAGAAAGAGCACTTTTCATCTATTTGCAGTGAAAAGATGAACCAGCACCACTTAGATATGGCTAAAATATTGGGCCTTCTCATGGGTAGAATGGTAATGATGAAATAATTTTACATGCTGCGTCAGATGAGATGAAACATTACAATAAAAATCAGGTGAGGAATAGTGGGACCAGAAAAGGATGGATTTAATTAGTACAAAAATGGACACAGGATGCATAATTAAGCCATATGAAAAACTCTCAAATGATACGGCACTGGAGAAATATTTGTACCTATATAGGTACATGTGTGATGGTTTTGGCTGGGGTAGAGTTAATTTCTTTCACAGTGGCTGTTATGGGGCTGTGTTTTGGAATTGTGCTGAACATAGGGTTGATAATATAGAGATATTTTTGTTATTGCTTCCATGGAATCAAGGCCTTTTCTGCTTCTCATACTGCAATGCTGGCAAGAAAGCTGAGGACGCATGTGAAACTGGGAGGGGACACAGCCAGGACAGCTGCCCCCAATGGACCAAAGGGATATTCTATACCATATGACATCATACTCATGCATATAAAGTGGGGGGAAGAAGGAGGAAGGGGGTTGTTTGGAGTGAGGGCATTTGTCTTCCCAAGTACCTGTTACGTGTGATGGGGCCCTGCTCTCCTGGGAATGGCTGAACACCTGCCTGCCCATGGCAAGCAGTGAATGAATTCCTTGTTTTGTTTTGCTTGTGTGTGAGGCTTTTACTTTATCTATTAAACTGTCCTCATCTCAACCCAAAAGTTTTATAGCTTTTACCCTTCCAAGTCTCTCCCCAGTCCTGCTGGTGGGGAAGTGACCAAGTGGCTACATGGGGCTTGGTTAATGGCTTGTGTTTAAACCATGACAACATGCAACATATGTTATCAATCCGTCAAAATAGTTAATTCAAAACACTACATTATAAAAAAAATTAAAATATTAAAACAAGAAAATTACTAATTCAGCACAAGCAGTCAGTGAGAGAGGCAAGAGCTGATAGAGCCAAGGTAGTAGTTCATACTCAAGGCATTTCTCTTCAGTTCTTCCTGGATGATAGGAACAATATTGGAGTTTACAGCAGCTGCTCCTCATTCAAATACATGTGGTATTCATATAGAGAAGGCCCTTCTACTCCTCTTATTGTACTGCAATATCCAGAATCCATTGAAAATTTTCAGAATTTACTAGGCTGGAACTTCACATGCCCTGAAGTTACAAAAGCATCCATATGAACTCATTTACTATGTCTAAACTGTTTTGCAAGTAATTTTCAAATTACCATCAATAAAGTGCCATGCACTTAAAGATAACTGAAAAGACAAAAATTCATACCCAGGTTTCTTTACGGGTTTCAGAACCATTCTCCACAAATATGACATGGGTAGCTGTTAAATACAAGGTTCCCAGAACAGCTTTCCTTGAAGATAAACGATCAAGTAACCGAACATTTTCCACCTATATAAAGAAATGACAGACAAAAAAAAAATAATTAGGCTATGACAGAGTCTGCCATAGTGAGAGCTCCATGTCCACATTTTGTTCATTACAAACAAATTAAGTTCCTTTCAGTGCAATATGAAATATCAAAAAGTATAACTATGTGAGAAAATGTGATTATATTATGTGATCTATTTCCAGATGTACCTTAATTTTCAGTTTTCCTCCTCTTGTGGTACTTCCATATCCAAAAATTTGTTGGCAAAGACTTCCAAACACAATTTCTCATTTGATCTTGTCTTTGTGATCTCACCCTATCAAACTCTGTGATAGCAAGGCAGGGCCTGGCCTTCAGCTAAACTCTAGCCCCATGTTTTCCATTCAAGTAATTTCAGAATTATCAGTGATACACAGAAAGCTAAATTTAAAAAATAAGAATAAGCAGAGATAACAGTGGTAGAGTGTCTTCCTTCATCAGGTCTCACTCAGGCTCCCAGGCAAATCTCTATTCAGTGTTTGTCCCTACACTCCTGTTAGGTCTGACAGTAGAGGTCACACCAGAAGTTTTTACCTTCAGTCACTTTTCAATGGGAATCAAGGACATCATATCCACTGCTCTGCCACCTTGGGCATAAAATGGGCATGTTTGCTACAATCCTAACAGCAGGTGAGTCCATAACACATTATCAACTCTCTGATCTCCATCTTGTGGCTTGTACACCATTAATATTTTGTATATAGCATGTGTTATAGGCATCTGTCAGGGGTTGGAATTACATGATCTTTAAAGTCTCTTTGAACACACAACATTCTATGATTTCTGACTGAGAAACTAGAACAAAAAAATCAACAAGGTGGGTATTTAATGGGATAAAACCTGCCTAAAACAATTAACAATTTACAACCATGGGTTTGATGGGTTTCCTGCTACAACAATTTTAAAACTAAAATTAATTTTTTCATAAAAAAACAGAATAATGCCAGCATATGAGAATTATGTGTTTACGATGTGTATTCCAAATGCACTATTTTAAAAATAGGAATAACAAAAACCTTAAAATCAAAATAAGCATGTCTGGTAGCAAAATGTCTAAAATCAAACAATTATTAAAACCTAGTCTTCTCCCTCAAGACCAATTATAATCCACTTTAAACAAAAAGAAAACAGCTAGAAAGCATGGATGGAGCCTTTTCCCAGGACCATCTACCTCAGAGGTCATATACTGTGTTGAGGAGGAATTGAAGAAATGCAATATTAACCCAACAAGCATTCAGTAGTAAGCAAAAGAGGAGGGATGATAGAAAAGAAAAATGTAGGCAGGGCCCTCCTAAAAGGAACCCACAAAAACAACAATAAAAATTAGCTTTGTCCAAATGATAAAAGGTCCCTACCCTGCAGACCAGCCAATGAGGACTCTGCTGTTCAGGCACTCAACTTGCATAAGGTATTCAGCACTCTGGCCTACAAACTGAGGTAGCTTGGGCCATGAGATACAAAGCAAAATAGGCATCCACAGAGCGGGGCAGTGCTGAGGCATGAATTTCCAGGCTTCCTAGTCACATCCTCTCCCCACTCATCAGTCTGAGCCCCATGACTGAACAACGCTAACCAACAAAGCCTCTCTTGGGTCGTGGTGGTTTTTTTTAATGCAGAGCTACAAATAAAATAAAGGTTGGATATAAACAGGAACAGTTGCAATAAGAGCTGTGTAGTAAGTCTGATTTCATTAAAGCAATTGCAATGGGTGCACCAGGTGAGATCAGAGATTCACCTCGCCCTGCAGTTTGTCTCTTAAGAGCAGACAGTTCTAGCCGCTGAGGGAAGAATATAAGACACAAGGATTTACAGTCATGGACAAACTCTCTCAGGATCTTAACCCAGCCCTAGGGCCTTCCTAAGCTGAGGTCATGTTTTTTAATAGCCCTAATGGTGTTTAAATTCCATTAATTTTGTTGAATAACATTTTGAATAATTCACAACATCCTCTAAGAGTGAACTTCACGTTTCAGCTATGTATTGTATAAAAAAAACCCCTTCCTCTTGCTCATTTTGAACCTGCCACCAGTAACAGGTGCACCACATGTTTGGTGAACAGTTTGGCAAACAGGGAAATGTTCCTCATTTACTGTCCCTGTGCCACACATACTGTTTCCGATCCTTCCCTCTGTCCTCACATTCCAAGAGTGAAGAGCCCAACTCTATTTTGAGCTACTCCAGACAAGCACTTCCACACTTCTGATCATCCTACATGAGGTCTGTTTCCTGAGAAGAGGCCAAAAGTGCAAACAGAATTCAAGAGCTGAATGTATGATACGTTTGTGTAGGGGAATTGTGATGTTTGCTGTTTTGTTTTCTATTCAAATTTTTGAAGTTTTCAAACACTGTTTGCTTTTTTGTCCTCTGCTGAACACAGTGGGTTTTGGGGTGGTTTTTTAGAACTAGCAATTGTAACTCTAAATCGTGTCTGGATATACAAGTTAAGATCTACCCCCCATGTGTATTACCTTATATTTATTAATGATAAATTTAGTTCATCAGTATAATGAGATGTTGCTGCAAGCCCCTACAGCAATCTTACCTTTCTCCTACCTTGAATAACGTCAGTGAATTTTGCCATCTCTGGCATCTCCTCCCCTCCCTGTATCTTTCAAAACATTTGTAAGTTGAACATCACAGGCTCTTACAGATTCATGGGATCTCTAATGAAGAGTTTCCTCCATTGCAAAAATGAACAATATCCTCTGCTATTTTTTTCTCAATTTGTAGTCAGTTATTACTGAGAGGCCTGAATCTCTTACCTTATGATACTTAAGTTTCTTCAAGACCCTTTGATGAAGAACATGCTCAAATGAGTTCTGGAAGACCAACTAGCTTCTACAAAATGGATCATCCTCATTCATATGTCCTGTCACTTTTTCAACGAAATTTTAGAGGTTCTGGGTTCCTGTTTGAAAGCTATGCTTATTCTCCCCCTTTTTTTATCATACTTACCCATAAATCTTATGATTTAGAATTGGGCTTAAGAGAGCATTGCAGGTCCTACCAATCTCTCAGATTACTTGTCATATTTACCACCTCCATTTTTTTCAGAGTGAGAAACTTTTAAGCCTTACACCATCATTACTGGTTTAGTAAGTACAAGTTAGTATTTGTTAGCTAAGCACAGTTTAGTACTTTAGTTTTTTTAATTTGCAGGGATACCATACTGTCCTGGTAATTTTTTACTGTTCATTGTTGCCAATTTTTTTGAAATCTCTTCTTTAAACACTTTTATTGCTGACAAATCTTCTGATATGTTCTTCAGAGAAAAATATATCAGAATGTACATATCTCCAAACACCTTCTCTACTTTGATAATTTACTAGTCCTGTAGATTTTATGTCAGGATTTTACCTACTTAAAGAGAGACTGAAAATTACTTAACTAGCATTTTTTGCCAAGTTGTTCTTCAAAATCTCTTTTGGCCTTTCTTTTATTTATATATTTAAATTGTTTATGCTTTATTTTCCTCATTTAGGCAGAAATTCAACTTGAAGAAAGCCCTTTTAGTTCCAATAAAAGAAGTCCTTTTAATAAGAGACATCCTTTTAGTCCTTCATCCTGCTGTTTAGCTATGTAAACCTTTTTTTTTTGGTCTTTTAAAGCCTTTCCCCGGAAGCTGACTTACAGTGAGCTCCCATATTTAAACAATCTTCAGGCCTCCTATAAACATTTTAAATTTTGGCTCCCTTTCTTTTTAAACAGTTTTCACATTTTTATGTAGTTTTCTCTTTAAAGTTGAACATTGCCATGGGAGATTTTTTCCCATCTTTTTTCCTCTATTTCAAGAACACTGCATCTAAATGCGTTAGCTGCTGTCACACAGATATTCTAACTGTATTTTGAAACAGATCTTCCTGTTGCTATCTAAGACCAAGTCTTAGAATTACTTAGAATTACTTTTTTTTCTTCAAGATAAACAAATAGCTTTTGTATAAGCAAGCATTTAAAAAAACTAAAATTTTATGCAGAATCACAATCCCCAGCCCATTTACCCAATCTCACTTGGTAGATTATGTCTCCTACTGCCACTGCATTTCTTGTCTTCATGCCCCTTTTGATCTTGATCAGGTTTTTCATGGGCAATGTCACTATTTAGGTAGGACAGTTGTTACTGTAGTCCTAATATCGGTCTGCTGTCCTGTGGTGCTACAGTTCTAGTTTTCCCATTTAATCTTTTAATTTCAATCTGTAGGCACTCTTGGCTTTTGTGGTGTAGTTAATCCATGACATTTGACTCTGTTTACTTCAAGACAAAAGAAATCTGTACTTTACCTGTATTTCTCATGTAACTTGTCATCAATGTGCCTGTCACATTGATTATTTTTCTTCCATTAAGTTTCTAACATGCCTATTACATCAACATTTTAATTTCTAAACTAATACTTTAGTTTCAGAACTTTTTCTAGATTTTTAATATTTCTAGTGAAATACACACATATTTGGCCCAATTGCCTACCTTCATTTGCTGTGGTTTCCATTTACTGAGAATACAAAAATTTTTATACTGACGATTTTTTGTGACACAGCACAGCACCCAAAACATCATATATTTTCTGCATTCTAACAAGAGCTTTTCAGTTCTTCAGTACCTCAGTGTGGATAAGCACAACTCAGAATCAACTTTCCTACCAGGCTCAACAAGGAAAAAGTATCGCGAGAGAGGATGCACGACTGAACTTTTAGGTAGCCCTTATTTCTGCTGATCCTAAAGAATAAAGAAAGAGTCAGTTAAAATTAGTGAGAGCTTCAAAATTTGACTCAATAAAAATTAGCATTATAAGTTGATTAGCATTGCCTACCTCTCAGGTGGAATGTGTCAATCTGTGATTGTAGTATGAGGAAAATAAACCAGGTTTACTAATAACTTGCTTCATGAACCACTTTATCATGTCTAACACCATTTCTAAAGAGAAAGGGAACTCCTAAAGTCTAAACCCTACCTAGATTCAAATCCACAGTTATGATTTATGGTGAGTAAGTGGCATTACATGCCTTCAGGAGCAGTAATGATCTCTAAGCTCTCAGGAGGTTGTTCTGAAAATTCTCTGCATAACCTCCTGCATGGATTTAGATGCTTTTCATCTGTGTTTCTTCTGCCTAGATTCCAGTTACTCGAACTTTCTGAAAAAGCAGTTTATTTCACCCACAGGTAGAAAAAAAAAAAAAGTAAAATAGAGCTAGCCTCAATCTTAGATTTCATTCTGCTGATCGAAGGATTCAAAGAACAAGACTTCTTTCTTCCTCTGCACCCTCCTAATCAGGAAAAGAAAGCCAAGTCAAACAGTGTCTTTAAATGGTCTAGAGGGAATGGGAATATGTTCATTTGCAAAACAGAGGAACATATGTTGCAATAGCACTTTGGAAGAGGATGAGTTTTTCTATCTAAAAAGTCACAGCATGCTGAGAAATCAGCATTAATAGCCAAAATTTAAATTTAATATCAGAAAGAGACAATACAGTAATTAGTTGGGATTTTTTCTCCGTTTTTTCACCAAAACTACCATAGACTTTATTGGAGAACCTAGAAAATCATGTATGTACTGACACATTTCAGGAAAAAGCATACAGACCATGCACATGTGCTTTGCCTAAAATGAACAGCTGGTAGGAGAGACCAGATCAGAAAATATGAGGTAAATAAAACAGAGCAAAAATGGCCTGTAAACCTGAGAGCTGGAAGACCTCAATGAGCAAGAAAGAAAGTGTTAGCCAAGGGAGTCTAGAGAGTGGCATCTAAGTAAAACTTCAATAATTTATTTCAAGCTGTCTCCCCATCATTTTTTTTCCCGTGATGACTGTGGTTGTCTAGGCCTGAAGAAAAGACTGCCAGGAGATTTATTTCAATGACTACAACCCTTACATGGGGATAAATAAAGCTGGCTAGAAACTGTATTTTCAATGCAACACAGATGACAGAAATAAGCAGGCAAAAATAGAAGTTAAAGGGAACACAGATTAAGAACAGATGGAAGGCACTTTTTACTCAGAGAATAAACATGACAAATGACTTATGAACAAGGTTGCCAGGAGGTCATTCAAGAAAAAAATGTCATATTAGGGAAAATCGTGGGTCAAGGTTTCATTCAGGCACAACTTCCTCCAGTTTCAAGGGGACTCCCACCTAAGGAAGAATGGCAAATATACGACCCTAAAAGCGTTCTGAAAAGCCAGCATGCCAAAATGTTATTCCTAAAAATATTCATGTACTCTAATTTGTTTTCATTTTTAGTATAGATTACTTCTTGAATAAGCTCTGACTGCATGACCTATTTTTAAATGTGTTTTGAATACACTACCTTCGTTCTCATTTCTTTAAGATGTTTCAGAGTCTCCAAACACAGCAGCATTGCAAAACAATGTAGAAGTTACTGCTCCTTTTTCAGGCTGTTCCCCATGCCACATCAGAAAGTTCTTTCAGATAAATGCAGGATCAGTTCTGATGGTAGACTCAGACTCAAGCAGGGAAAGCAGAGTAAAAGGAGAAGTAAAACTGTAGAGCAGATTGGCCAGACCTGGAGGAAAACTTGGTCCCACATCTCTACATATCACTTTGCTTCCTGACACAGCAAAACTCATGTGCAGAGGGAGATGCTATCTGACACAAAAACATCTCTGCTGTAGGATTTTCAAATAAAATGAAATTTTAAACTAGGAAAAACCATCTCCAAGAGTTTCATTCTCACTACACAGATTTTAAGCCTATGTGTTTTATTCTTAAGTATTAGCTAACCTGAAGTAGAAGACCCTTGAACAGCCAGTTCTGTCATGATAATCACTGAGCTACCCATTAACACTGAGCATCTGGAAGGAGAACATAAGCAAAAAAGCCTATCCAGCAGCCAAGAACAAAATACTTCAGCTCCCACATATTACCAAATGCTCCCTACTCCTTTAGGAGGAACCATGACTAATTCTTCTAACTCCTTACCACAAAAGAGGAAGAAAGGCCAAAAACCCTTCCTAGCCAGAAGTAAGCTGCCGATTAAGGGTAAGCAGGAAATGTCCTCACTCAGGCCATGTTCTCAGGAGCTTTTCTGTTGTTCAGACAGTTAAAATTCATTGTTCTTAAACAACCTGCCAAAGCAAGTTCCAGATAAAAGCTGACCAAGTACCTTGAAATTTGACTGTACAAAGGAGTTTCAGTGATTCTTCAAGGGTAAGGAAAGGCCACTGTCACAACAATCTGTGCTACTGAAAAGGTTGACCCAAAGCCAAGGAATGGGGCTTGGCCCTCTTTGGGTTAACAGCACACAGCCCTACAAAGGCTTCTTCTTGTGCACCCGCTCGGGCTCCTAGATCGACTGGGGATTTCAGCTGCCTTCCCTACTCACCTTGTGATGTTATACACATGAGTAAAAGCAAGAAGAAACTGAACCCTGGGAATTACTGACAAAAGACTGACTAGCTTCAGCACTGCAGGCACATAAAACCTAAGGGAAGAGCTTGTGAAAGCCAAAAGCCTGAGCCTAATGAGAAAAAAGGAGCACAGCTGGTATGATTTGAGGCCAAGTGGAATATTTGAGCTTTTTTCACCCTGGTTGACCCCAGCTATCCATGTGTTTAGCATAATTCCTGAGGGTGAAAAAAGACAACGTGCAAAAGACCAAATGCTCTTTAATTTTTTTTTCCACAGAAAGATAGTAGTGTTGTGCTTGTTAAACAAAATACACTGTAAGTGATTTTTTTGCTTAATCTTGGAACGAGAATAAAGGAAAACTGAATTGCCAATTGATGCTGCCTTTTAATGCGGTTTCTATTCTATTTCATAAGAATCATGAAAACTGTACTTAATCCATGTTACTTTTTTATATTTCCATCTCTGAAAAGATTTCCCAAGTGCGGTAAAATAATGTTACACCATCAATCTATAGAGTTAGATGTTTGCACATGTCAAAAGAATCAAAGCAAGCCAGAAATACACAAATTATTACATTTAAGTACAGACACCTTAAATTCTTCATTGTAAGAAGTTTCCTCAGGGCAAAGCAGGATGGGGGAAAAATTTTTTAAAAAATCTAAGGAAATTTAATTTACTAGAGGACTAAAGTGAAATGGAAATACTGGAAAAGAGATGAAAAAAGAATAAGGAATCACTCATAATGTTAGCAAGACTAAACATACTACCTAACAATTTGGCTTAAAAAAATTTTCTACTAAGATCTGTAAAAAGTGTGAAGTGAGCATCATGTTATCAGATATACCTGAGAAAGAGTTGTATAAGGGATGCAGGAAACAGGAAACTATTAAAGAGTATTACAATATGGTATCAATATCATAACACAAAGTTCATATATAATGTTTTCTCTTTCAGTCTATATTAGATCTCATTTATCTAGAAAAGGAGAATAGAGACTCTAATTTTTCTATGTGTTCTATTAGAAATCAAAAAAGTTTTAATTTAGAAAAAAAGGGCTTCCTCAAGGTAGTAAGTCTTATTACACTTGCCAAATTTGTTCAGATTTAGGTATTAAAAAATATATAGGGGGAAAGAATTTTGCATGCAGCCAAGTCATATTGAAAAGAAATGTATCTTTAAACTCCTGTATTTGATGCAGGCTTTTCTGTTACATGTTTAAAACTATGCCCTGTTCAGCAGCTATTCAAGAGTAGCAGTACCAGGTCATTTCAGCTGTGCAGGCCATGAAAGATTTGCATTAAAAAATAGATTTGTAGGACTCCTTTTTCTCATGGTGGGGATCTGTCTTTCTCAGCAGAGTACACCTGCACAGCAGAGAATGTCAGTGTGCATTTTCTATTGCAAATAGATAATTCCTTTAGTTTACAGACACTGATGGATTAAGTACCATCTACTCGAGTCCATTAAGAGCAGACTTAGAGATTCCATCTTTGACCACCCCAGAGCCAAACTTCCCAAATCCTCCACTGAAACCCCAGTCTCCTAATATGCATAAACAAAAATCAAAGAGGACCCTGCAGACATGCTGTTTTAATGATTTTCAGTACCATTTTTCAAGCGCAATAAGTTTTTGAGTTACTGGTTTAGACACGGACACCAAGACAGCAAATTAAAGTATGTGGCTATCCATGTTTTTTAGAGCTTCTTTCATGATTTTATCCAGCTGCCTCTTCATTGAGATTCACATTATTGAAAATATGAAAGTGATCTTTTGACCATTTTCTGTGTAAATATTTTGAGAATAATGGCTGTTATAACATTTTGTTCAAATCAAAACTCACACTAATAAGCAGGTATCTTGACGACCCTAATTCAAAACAAGTCTTTTAGGAACAAAATTGCAAACAGATATTTTAAGTCCAATCCCACAACATGTAGACATTTTCTGCAGTTCCTATTTTCATTTTATCCACCTCCAGTCTTTAATGTCAAACCACAGAACATTTTCTGGCACAGTATATTACAAAGCTCATTTGTATTAAATTTATCATTTATGCTCAAAGTTTCAAAGCACAAAGATGGAATAAATAGATCTCAAAGAAAACTAAATTGCATTTTAAACAGGGAAGATTTATTAATCAGAAAAAAAAATTGGAGTTAAAAGTGTCCACAACTAGTGTAGATGTTTCAAAGCATCACTTGACTAAAGCAGTCAAGTAGAGTGACTATTCAAAGTCATTAAACATCACTGGCCCCAAAATAGGTTAAACATTTTTTAACCATGATGTAAAGTGAGAAGACAGTTATGGAATCAGAAAACACCAGCTGAACTGTGAGGTGCACTGCTCGAAGTTGTACACTTGGAGGCAAGAACAGAAACCACCTCTATACAACACTTGAAAAACAAAAAATCAACTTGGCACTTAAAAGACGTTGCAGTAATGTGTCTGCTGTAAGCTGATGACCCAAAGCATCAGTAAAAGGCAAGGGCCATGCTAGCCTCACCTCCTCTACCTCTTCTAAGTAGCAAACTAAACTAAAGTTTAGCCAAGCACTAGGACTACAGTGAAGTTCCGGTGGCACTCCATTCCCTGGCTTGGGGGAGAAACAACCAGTCCATATCCCCAGGTAACTCCTGATATTGCCTGTGGACTGCTGGCACCTTCCTACCTCACTAAAGTAAAATCAAACTTTTCCATAAGGAATTGTAGCCTGAATATGGAGAACGTAACTATAATATCATGGGTAGTGGTAGAATATGCCATCTTAGCTTAAAAAAAAAAAAGGTGGAGATCTAGCAACCCAGAACAAGTAGTTGGAGACCAAAGACTAGGTTCAGTTTTGCTATTGACCTAGATAAGCACCCAAACAAACATTTTGCCATTTACATTGTCATATATAGAGTGAATGTAAATTACATGGGTCTCCTGATGGAGAGTTTGTAAAAATAGACATGTGTTATAAAACTTGCAAATGAAAAGCAAGAGCTATGGAAAGGAAAATAGATTGAAAACAAATGCAAACACAACTCATTTACACATGCTGGAAATTTGTTTTGGAAATCAATACATCTGTTAGAAAGACTTGTCATTAACATGGTAGCATATCTTAAATTCTGCCTGAGACAAGCATCATCTAAAGGAAATACCTTACCATAATATCACAAAAATGAAAGCACTTGAGCCACGCAAGTCATCCAAAGTATTCTGTTAGAAAGAGATACTGAGCCAAAAGAATTTCTGGGCTAAATGAAGACACTAAATACAGCTGTTACACCAGGGCTATGTGTTCTTTATTATAAGAAGGCTATTCAGTAGGCCTGCTGCCAATATACAAAGACAAATGATATGAAGAGTGGCAAATAAAATAAAGTAACTGAGCAGCAACAGTGCACAAAGCAGCCCTCTGAAGTAAACATATATACAGAGCTCTGTGTCTGTCATCCTGTCCATGGCCGGACATATCTCTACACATGGTCATAAAACGTGTTTCTAATCTGTGCAGAAGTATTGCTTATTTATTTTTTATGACTGTTATGAACAGTTTGACACATTTTGGCTTTGGAGAGTTATTCTAAACTATCTTGCTGCTCAATCCAAACTCATGTTGGTCACTGGTTTTACTAATTTAAAAGGCTATTGGAGTTACATATAATTCTATTTAGCAATGAGTGACTGTTTGCAACTCTTAAATGTGATTAAATTACAGCTCTCATATATAGGATCACATTTAACTTGTGAAAATATAATTCATATTTAGAACAATAGTGTTCAGCATACAAAATATTGTGTTAGCAGGTGGATATACACAGTCTGTTGAGAAAGAATCAAAATGGCTTTTGCAGTAGGAAATCCCACCCCAGAGAAGCCTTGCAAAACAGTGTATGGGCAAAAGAGACACATAGGAGTTTCAACAGAGATAGACATAAAGTAGAATACCTACAGGAAAACCAACCTAGACCATATATACAGAACCACGGACTCATAATTGATAGTTTCAACACAGGAAAAAGTTTTTGGGGTCATTGATGACATTTCTCTGAAACTATCAGATTTTGGTGGGTTGTGATCAAGATTCACTGTGAAGGCATGGATAAGGTGAACATGGAACTGTTATCAAACAAATCCTTGAAGTTAGAATCAAGGAGTCCTGAAGGAAACTAATAAGAACGTTTTAACAGACATAAGAAAGTAATTTTTTTGTAAAGCCATGATCTTTTGTAACTTGCTTCCATGCAGGCCGTGGAGCCACACAGAGAGGTCCATAAATGGACACTAATGGAACTAGGAGGGGTTGGACCCTAATACAACTGTAGATGCTGAGAAGGTACAGCATGTGGCCACGTTTAAATGTTCTCTCTCCTCTGTCACTGTCAGACACAGAGTAGTGACCTAAATGAACTACTGGTCCAATTGATATCAAATCACATTCTGCTTTTTAAATGTCAGTTATGTTCTATTTATGATTTATTAATTTATTGTGGTATTTATGCATTATTTATTAATAATTTTAAAACCTATGAACCATCACTCGCTACAGTTATATTTCACTTAAAATTAAAACAATTGTTGAGACCTAATAGGCATCATGTAATATAGACCTGCCCTTGAAGAAAAAGCTTTTACTTGGCGTAGGAATTTTGCTTTCAGATATTATTAAAATTATTAATTTGCTAAGTATGGGATTTATCTTGATTTTCCATTTGGCTGGGTTTGCAAATCAAGACAAGTGTCATTATTCTGAGATTAATACCTTTACAGAGTAAGGTAGTCACTTGTCAAATTTCTCTCAAGACAAAATTGGATGAAGTCTGGAAATGTGACACCAGAGACTAGCACATCATACTGTAAGAATATCCCTATAGTCACATAGCTTGCCCTTACCTATTTTTACCTTCCTGGCATTGAAATTTAATGTTCAATTCCAAATTACCAAAACCAAATTCAATAAAAACAAAACAAAAAAAAAATCCCAACACTGTTCTGGTGGTTGTTTTTAAGCTGAGGTTTTCTTGAGAAAAAAATCCGATATCAGTTCTGCTAAGTAGCACTTGTCAGTGTATTTAGGAGTAACTGGAGAGATTAATTATTTCAGTAGTGACTTACGTTGATTTTCTACATTTATATAGGAAATTTTAAGGAATTTTTGTACCAATTGTACCTTTAAATCATACCTTCTGCACTGTTTTATTACATCAGACAACTTTTAGCATAGCTATAATGTAAGGGACTGCCTGGATCCAGGACTGCAGAATCACTTCACACTGAGTAAGATTTTCAGTGACTTGAGGCATCAGTACAGTCCCTTCTCACAGCTGTCAGATACTGAAATGGGTTTTACATATGCAGACTAACATATTAAGGACCTGGTTGTAAAAAAGCAAACAGATAGGCTTCCATTGCCTGCAATAGGGACTTGTCCAGATCTTCCATTCACAGCAAATATAACCATTTGCTTTTATGATATTTTTCTACCCTTATTTGTTTTCAACGCTTTCCTCATTCATGCTTTCAGCATTCTTCAGCAAATAACCAGAAGCATCTGTTCAAACAACTTTCACTGATTGTTTCCCACCTGCAGTAGGATACATTTTTACCATTCTGAGATTCTTCCTTCCCAAAAAGGCAGACAATAGATCATGAAATGAGATGAGAAGAAAAGCAGTTGTTATAAATACTTAACTTCTTAATAGATTTTCAGGTTAACACCTAAAGGCCCTAAAATATAGACGAAGAAAGAACAAAGCCCTAATCTCAAATTCAGTCATTAGACTAAATATTAATAAATAAATGGGCCCAAAACAAATACAAATAAATTTCAGGGGGTTGGGTTAATAAATACATAAATAAATAAATATGAAAATATATCCCACCCCATTTCAAATTAACATATAGCTCTGGTTCACTTTTTTATTATTATTTTTAATCTAATTCTTTTATGTGTCAAAACTGCATCTTCTTTTTTGGAGCAAGGTGGTGATTTTCTTAACAAATACAGGCCTCGTACTTAGAAAGCTACAGAGAAACACTGATTAGACTGGTTAAACATCAAACATATTAATACAAACACTAAACCAATTCATCGTGGAGTGTGAAATCTTGGGGCAAACTAAAGGCGTCTGAAAAGCAGATAATACGGTTCTGATTTCGTATATCTACTGCTCACGGACGGTGCCAGCGTTAACAGGAGGCACTGAATAAAAAGCAGTGAATAGGCCCGACAAATCCCCGGCCAACATTGCAGAGCAATGCGCCCACCTCTCGGTATTTGGGGCGGATTTCATGGCATATTGGCCGAAAACCATCCCGCAGCAGCAGCAGCAGCAGCAGCAGCAGCAGCAGCTAGGAAGCCTGCGGAGGAAGGCTGTGCCCAGCCTCAGGCCCGCGGGGCTGCGGTAAAGCCTTCTTTCAGCGGGAGCAGAGGCCGGCAGGAGGGGTGCCGGGGATGCTGCCGCGGCCGG
Organism: Lepidothrix coronata; assembly: GCF_001604755.1. Lineage (NCBI taxonomy): Eukaryota > Metazoa > Chordata > Aves > Passeriformes > Pipridae > Lepidothrix > Lepidothrix coronata. The sequence goes on along the minus strand of NW_016690180.1, from coordinate 3,860,347 downwards.
GGCCGCCCGGCGGGACCCACCTTGGGCATCCGGATGTGCTCCATGGCGGCGGCGCCCGACCGAGCTCCTCATGCACCTCCCGCCGCCGGCGGAGAGGCGGCCCTGCGCACCTGGCCTCTCCCCGATTTTCTCCTGCCACCCCTGCTGTTAAAAAACCTATATTTTTTTAATAATATATTTTAATTTTTATGTTGATCTCGCGTTTTCCGGCGCAGATAAGAGGGAGAAGGGAGGATCTACTCCCGGCAGATGATGTGCCCGTGCTGCGATGCTGGCAGGTCACCGGCTGGCTCCACCTCCCCGGCAGCTGCCATGCTGCCCGGCGGCGGGGATGCTTCGCGCCTCCCGCCCGGCCCGGACGCGTCGTCCCCGCAGCCGCGGGGACCCTCCTGCTCCTCGGCCGCTGCCTCTCCCCGCGGCACCCGAAGGCGCAACCTGGATGGTTTGCTTTTTTATCTAGAGTTACATCGCTCTTGTCCTTTCTTTCAGGGAAGATAAGATCGGTAACATAAAGGAAGCTCTGTCTGAGATCGCCTCCCCCCATTTTTGTTTGTTCCCTGGTCCAGCATGTACAGTATCTCAAAGACAAAAGCTGCGCTTACTGAAACTGAAGCACTGAATTTTGTTTATCTGAAGCTCTGCTTGTCTGTTTCTCTGTAATTCACAACTTTGCTGCATCCTCAGATTTGAACAAGGGAGGATTGCAACACACAGTTTTCAGTCTTACACCAGAAATTCCTTTCCTTATCTTTTGCCTTACCTATTGCAAAAGACATGTTTCCTCTTGGAGCAAAAAGAAATGCCACAGAGATGGCTTCCCCAGTTAACCTGTATGAAGATGAAGAACGGGTATCTAGCTGTCTCTGAATTGCTATCATATTCAAAGCAAAAAGATAACCTTTCTCAGTGTTTATGCCAATGTACAAATTACTAGATGTGCTAATATATTATTTGAGAAAAACCATAGTCTTAGAGGCTTGTAAAATGCCGAGATAGTCTATACTGATCGATGTATTCCAATAATTCTTCTTAAATAGGGACTAGCCTCACCGAGGCATAGAAATAAATGTGAGACTTCTCAAACCCACAAAGGTCATGGCAAGAGTGCTTTGCTCCAGAGCAGGAGAAGCTCCCCACATAACCTCTTGCCTGCACAGAACACAGTAAGCTTAATATATTTTGTGAAAGATAAAATATGGGTTGAGAAAAACATAGGGTTACCAAAAAAACAAAAATGCATTTTACCCCAACGGAAAGGGAATAATGGGTACAGCTGCACTGGCTTCAGTCATGCCATTGTTTTTCCAATCCTGCTGATCTCTTACTAAGAAATAGCTAGATGATGGGGTTTTTTGCTCCATTACTTATACTCAAACCGAGGGCATCATGAGGGGTTTTTATGTCAACTCTTAGGTTAGAGGAGACAGAAGCTGTATTATCATGAGTGTAATATAAGTCACCTCCATATGTGACCATTCTGCTTGCTTCTCCCCTGTTTTGGCCCATTTCTGCCCTCCTTTCTCTTATAGTTCAACTGCTGTTATTGAACAGGAGTGGCTGGAATGACCATAGTCTGAGACACCATCATATGGATGAAAACTCTTCTTGGAGTTTTTAATCATTGCATTTCACACTGTTCACTCAGATCTGAAAAGAGAATTGGAAATATCACTTTCTATTTGAAAATTCACTGGATAGCATCCATAAAGTGCATGAATTACATAAAGTGTGGACTTCACAAGACTCTTGATCAGTGGCTTATTTTCTCTATTTTAGGTGAGAGCATCAGAATCAATAAAGAATTAATCAACCACGGAATATTCGCTTGTAGTTACAGCTGATGTGATTCACTGCGTACATCATCATCTTTTAGCATTTGCCACCATCAGTGAGTGAAGTTGGAGAATGCATATTCATCCTTTCAGTCCCCCTTTCAGAAATATTTACTTTTTCTCTAGTATGTCTTGTAATTCATCACAGCCAAGTTCAAGTCCTACTGGTAAAGTGAAGAAAACTTTCAGACCTAAGAGAGAATGCACTTTAACTCTGCTTCACATTCATCAGTAGCTGCAAAACTAAGCCATTTCTCAGAGAAGAGTGTTTATGTAGCAATCAGTTGCTCAACATCCTCCAAAGTTTTTGACCTGTCTTGGGCTGGTAAAATAATTGATGGGCAAGTGCAGCTGTAAACAGACCTTGAGTTTAGATAAAGGTTATGCCTACTGCAATTGTCATAGAAAGCTGCGGTAAGCACAACCTAAAAATTCTCTTACATTTTTTATTTGCATTTCAGGGTCATAGAGACTGCTCCCTTAGCAATCCTGGAAATTAAATCCTCTCTAGCGGTACAGTGAGAGCAACAACAAAAAATAACACTCCATAGACTACTGCTCTGATTCAACTAAGATGTAGGGGCAGGAAAATTAAATTGCTGTGCCTAAATAGGTTTTGACCTATCTGCTGCAAGTGCCAACAAAGTTCTTAATTAATGTCGCTGGAAGAAGGCCAGTCACTGAGGACGAGAATGATACCAGCATAATTATTTTCTATATGCATAAGAAATAGTCAGCTTTTAGCCTCATCCAGTAAAACCTGAAAGCACACATTTCACTTCCAATATGTAAACATTTCTGTTACATTCAATGGAATCACCTGAATGCTCAGATATATTGCATCTGTTACTAGCTACCTGACCTAAATTTGAATCATCATGTTAGATCTGGAAGAGTTTATAGATTTATTTGTGTTTTCCAATTATATTTTACTTGTTTAAAGGTGTTTTCCTGTATGCTGCATTTTAATATAATACAACTCAAACAAAAAATTATGTACTTGTAGTAATACTTATTTTAAAGTTTAGTTTACAGATTTATAAAGATATATTAAATGCTAACATATAGGTAAGAAATAAACTGGAAATTGGCAGTATAAAGGCTTTGGTGCTAGGACAGCTGTAGCCAGGGTGGCAGAATCTGGGATATGGGATGAAGATGTGGAGACTGGGGTCAGCCCATGTTATCATGTTACCATGGGCTGAAGTCAAATAGTACTGGTTCGAGTGTACCCCTGGGTTTGTGGATAAAGAATGGAGCAAAAAAAAAAACCCGCTTGGCATCTCACCAAGGAAATGCTTCTGGACATGCTTTCTGGACATTTCACAAGGAAATGCTTTCTCACACAATCCAGCATACAGGTCTTTGTACATTATTTGTTGAAAACAACAAATAAACCAAATAGGACTACATCAAAGCCAACTGATTTTTTTTTCAGTCTTCTTCTAATGGAGATACCCAGTAAAATCCATGGAAAAATAGACTTTTTATATTAGAAAAAAGGAAAGTGGTACCATCTTTTACCATAAAGTACAGTACAGTAATACACTTTTTAACATAATGTATCTACACCAGTTAGACAAAAGAGAGTCATGGAACTTGTAACTACTTTGTAGTTTCAAAATTCTTTTCTTTCACAATTTTCACCGTGCTGCTCTACTGCTTTAACCCCTTCATAGGGTAAAAACCTCCTATAATTTCTTAGAATTATAGCATCTTTAAGTTTGGAAAAGACCTCTGAGATAATTGAGTCCAACCATTAACCTAACAATGAGATGTTACCATTAAATCTAAATCCAATCTAAACCTCCCCTGGCTCAGCTTGAGGCAGCTGTAGAGAGCAATAAGAGCCCCCCTGAGTCCGCTTTCCTCCAAGCTAAACAACTCTAGATCCCTCAGCTACTCCACTCTTCATAAGATTTGTTCTTCTTATTTCCTTTTGTCAAGGTTTTTCATGCCAAATGATAAAGATTAATTCTTTTGGAACATGTTGACACCCAGGATAATCAGTACCATGGATTCAGAAACAGTATGTCTGTTTATATTTGTTTCATGACTTTTGAACTTTTTCAGGGGACATGCAACTTTCTCGTGGCAAATACACTTGGACACACAAACTTCACCCCCAGTTAATCTAGCAGGAGCTGCATGTGACAAGGTAAAGGATGCAAGGAGTAGCTGTCACTTTATTGTTTAACTTGCCTTTACTAGGTTTGACCTTTCAACATTTCCTTCAAGAACTGCTCAAAGCAGTCTTTGATTTGGACTTGTTATAAATTATTGTTACATTGTTATAAAACATTGTTACATTGTTATAAAAACAAGCTTTTTGCAGAAAGGAATACCAGCCAGCCTCTGGAAACTGGAATGGTTTTGATGCTATTCTGCAGTTAAACAAAGTGATATTAATATCATATATCGTATAACATTTATTAAACATGATATATAATACATCATACATGATATCTGCCCATATTTATAATAACTGACCTGAAATGCATAGTAGAGAAATGAAATAGGCAAAATTCTAGAGTTACTCAGGATGTATGTCCAGTTACTTACATGAAGATTCCTCAAATTGAGGAAACTGCCATGATTTTGGCAAAGTGATAACTGTTGATTAAATAAGAGCATTTCAACAAGATTAGAATACTCAGTCCCGTTACTCGGAAAACGCTGCATTTTTGATAATGAAGTATGTCAGCACAACCAGCTGGAGAGTATAGTGGGGGGGGGTCAGCAGTGATAGACTCGGTATGCCTCATACAGCAGTTAAAGGAAAGCATAGCACTTACAGGAAAGGGTCATTGATTACAATAGGGATTGTAGGGGGAAAAAGAAAGAAGTGCTCTTCAATATAGCCAGTAGAGAAACACATTCTTCCACAAGATGATTTAAAGCTCCTAAACTCTTGAAGCAGTGTAAATACTGCTTAGACATTTATCTCATTCTGAAAATCCATAGGCATAGATATTTTTATCTAAGCTCTTTTGCCAGTTAGATGGTTCAATGAAGAGCAATTGCTTCATCCTGGCCTTCACTGCTTCTCAGCAGGATACTGCTGTAATGGATAACTATATTTGGAACTGGGAACCTGTAAGTGTGGCCCCCACCCCTCCCGTACAGTAGCTATGTCCATCTGAGCAGGCCCGCTCTTAAGTTAAATCTCCAGCTATGTGGAGAAACGTAGAAAAAAACATGAGTTATTACTTTTTAAAGAAATCACTTTTAATTAAAATCTAGCAGAAAAATGTGTTTCTTCCACTTAAAAATGCGAATTGGATATTTTGAAAGTGACTTTACTACAGAGTCAGGTATCAACCATAAGTAACAGTGAGTAACTGGATTGTTTTTGAGAAGTGTTAGGAAGCTTTACGGCTCCTAACCAGTCATGTGGGGATTCTCCAAACCATAGCATCTGTGATAGTCTGACTACCTTTGCAATATCTTGTCCAGAATCTTAGACAGGAAATATTCCCTTAACTAATATTAAAAAAATAAAAATAATTTTAAAAATATATTTTTTAAAAGTATTTTTTATCTTCTCAGACTGTTTCCACTGAAACATTCAGTCACAGTCTCAGCAACAACTTAGGAGAAGAAAATAAGGATATTGAGTTCAAAGCAAACCACAACTGTGTACAGTTTGAAGCAGTATTGTTCAGTGAAACCTAAAATCGTCATAGCAAGGCAGCTTCCAGCATTTTCACAAAGAAAATTTTCTTAACTTGTTGGATGATATTAATAGTCTGCCTAGAGCATTTTTCCCAACATGAAGAAAAAGAAATGGATATGGTATATTTGGATTTAGGGAAAAAAATCTCTTTTCTTAGAGAATAATGAAAAAGTGGATAACAGAGGAAAGATTAAGATTAAGATTAGATTAAGATTAAGATTAGGCGCTTTTTTCCCCATTTTTATTAATAAGGTGTTAAAGCAAACAGAAGAGTTCTTTGAATGTCTATGCAGAACAACTGAAACTAATGTGATTTCTACCATCTTACTGACAAGCAGCCATCACAGTAAGTGTCCATAATCAGTTTTGGCTGCCCTGTGCCTCTTGAGATCCTTCCTAATTTCAAGTGATTGCCTTGGCCCCTTATCTACTATAGGATTAGGGAAATAAGATGGCACTGTGAAAGCTGTCAGCAAAGTCTCACATGCTAACCTTCTGTGATAAAGAGGTTCAGATTACACGACAATCTTTAGGCTACTGACAAGCAATTTAGTTTTTGAGAAAGAGCTGATAAAGCAAGAGTCATAGAAACTTCAATGTTCAGACTGAAAGGGTGTTATGATTGAATTCAGTGGTGCTTTTCCAAAATTTACCCAATTTTATACTTGAATTCACTTGGTTTCACTTTCACCTGGTTGGTATTTTCCAGGTTCTATTACTGCTGCTTGGGTTTGGGGAAAAAAAATAAATTTTGGGATGGGTCCTGAAGAAAGTTTGAACAGCTCTGGTGTTCCTGGGCTGGAAGCTCTGAAGCTCAGGAAATATCTTTTCCCTAGCTCTTGAATTTTTCTCACCCTGTGTAGTATTAAATTTGTGTTCTTTATCTGTGACAATTATTTTCATGAGAAGACAGTGTTTGATGTAATCTGTTCCCAGAGTGGAATGTCCAGAGTATTCTTCCAACATTGATCAGAGGGTGCATAAATTATTGTGGTTGAAAGATCCTCATTTGAGTGGAAATGATGCTATCTCTAGGAAAAAATATCTGTGAGATCAGATGTATCATTAACTTCAGATAGCTATAGAGATAGTTGAACAAAATTGTCCACTGCGAGTGGACAGTTATAAAAGCAAATTAGTTAACAGTTAACTAACTTAATGATCATAGTCAACACATAAAGCACATGTCTACACTGTATTTTTTCTGCATGTCACAACATGAGCCACTGAACTGAGCGAGTTGTTAATTGCCAGCTTACATCTCTAATGCTGATCTACATCTGTACTAGTATCAAAAGAACCATTCACATCCTACTGTCTCAATAGCTATTCCATGGTCTTGGTGCCCACACAGGGCAGACCTCTCTGTGTCTATGCTTACTAGCCATCTGCTTTGTGCACTTTATGCATCACTGGGTTATGTAAGAGCAATGCTTCAGTCTCGTCCTTTCTAGTCCTTCCCTCTGCCTCAGGGAGCTGCTGCTCAGTGCTGCTGTTTTGCAAGTCAGGCTATGGCAACTGGCCTGATGCTGTTGGAGCCCCCAGAGGGGAACCCAACATATATGTGAATTTGATCATCATGCAGAAACTGCTGCTACTGCAGTTGCAAGAATCTGCTGAGAAAATACTCCTTAAAGAGCAGAATCTTGGGTCCTGGTCTGGGCCTTGGTTGAAGTCTCCTGTGGTCTCCTCAGAGTCAGAAAATATTTTGCCTCTATAAAGCTAGGAATTGTAGCCTAAGCTGGCTGTCAGGAATGGAGGCAGAACTCACATAAATGAAGGTTCACATCAGAAAGCCTCTATTTCTAGTTACTTCCTACGCTTCAGCACCAATATCCTCCCTTCTCATCATTTATCTCTGTGGAAAAGAGGGTGGAAACAGGAGAAAAGAAACTTTCTTCTTGAAAGGATTTAACTGTTATGTCCTATGTGGCTAAGCTGTTCTTGACTCAGTTTGGGGATTGGAGTGCATGTTCTGGCATTACCTCATCCATAGCTGGTATGGGCTTAGGAGGTAGTAGTGAAGCTGTCTCTGGACTCTTGAGGGCCTGAAGGATCTAGTGGCTTCTCCAAGAGAAAAACATGAGACCATATTAGGAAACTGAACCTGATGTGCCTCAGCCTCCTGGGTAATGAAACTCATGTGTCTCCTCCACAATGATCTTGATCTTTTACCTTGTCTCCTTCTCTGTGGCTGTTTTGTGAATCGTCACACTTAAATTTTCATTCCATCAATGTACACACTCCAGAGATGGACCATTTTCCTAAGGAAGATGGTCTGCTTCCATAGCGCCTGCTCCTTCTTTCATCTGAGGTCCTTCATTCTGTAAATCTACAGAGAGTGTTCTCTGGACAATGCCATCCCTGCCATGCCAAGCAGGAGCTGAACAGCAGTCAGGCAGCTGATTGAAGCTACAGAAAACCCTCAGCCATTTCTTTATGCTGAACTGTCAATGACACAAGGTCTTTTACAATCTTTGAGTGACCCAGCTTTGGACTGAGGAGTCTGTCAGTGTGACTGAAATGCAGGAAAATGTTTCCCTTGCTTGGGGGACTATGGGGAAAGATATTCCTGACTTAAGCCCCCAGGGTGATCAGGAAAAGTTATCGAAAACAGAGCTGAAAAGAAGAGGTGTTGCAAATGCTACTTCACCGTATTATTACTCATAAGCAGAACACATGGAATTTCTTCCAGTTGTAACTGGTGTGGGTTTTGTAGTTTGTTTTGTTTTTTTTCATTTATGCAGAGCTATTTGCCATAATCCCAAGGTACAGTGTCATATTGGCAGAGGAAAGCACATGATTAGGTTGGGGGGACACATGCATATATGGATAATTTTTTATTAGAAAACTACCAGTAGGACTATAAACTTCATCCACAGCTGCCACAAAGCCAAGCTGGCAGTGCTCTATAAAGCACCAGAAACCGCCACTAAGGACTCTTCTTCTCTTACGTCAGCATGAGGTATATAGAATACCTAGTCCTGGAAGCTGCTTGAGGCATTCATGCCCTGCCCAGCAGAGAGTGCCTGTCTCTTCCCCTTTCTGTCCTTCCTGATGTTGCAGGGACAGTGGCTGAGAAGGAGGTTAATGATTCAGCTGCTGTGATAGCATTTCCAAGTTAAAGACATCCCAAATGGGCCAGAGTTGTCGGTCTGGACCCTCACATAAAGATCAGGTGATAAATCCACTAATGTAGTGTTTTCCTTACTGCAAATATGGTGTTACAGATTCTTGTGCTGTGAATATGTGAGGCAAGCTGCCCCACGACACCTGCTATGGTTCCTGGCCTGCCTTTGTCTTCTTCAGTGTGAATCAGAATCCCTTGGTGAGCCTGACATACAAAAAAACCAGAAAGCTCTTTGTCTATCTCTTGCCAACCTCTTCAACCCTTTGCTGACACAACTGAGTAACTTTGTGAGCTTTATTCTAGCCCCCAGGTCACTCTTCTTTCTTGCTGAGAATGAACAGCAAAGTAAAGATAAGGGCCAAATCCTGAACTGGCTGCTCTCTGGCACACAGAACTTAAGTTTTTTAGCATACTCTTTAGTGGTTCTCATGAGGAATGAGGGCATCTCAGGGGTTTCCTGAGAACAGAATGCTCTCAGAAAATTTTGGGATTGTTTCAGAGGGAGAGAGAGAACAGCACTTGGCAATTTATGTTTCTCCACTGTCAAGGAGTGCTCAACTACAGAAATTTCCTCCCAGCAGTTCCCAGTAAGCCTGAGGTGGATCTAGCTCCACTGTCTCTGACAACACCTAATGGGCACAGGAAGATGGAGGAAGAGCAAAAAAAAAAAAAACCAAACTGACAAGGTAGAAATACTTGTGGACTGGTGTTCAAGGAACATAAGTTGAACTTCAGAAGTATCTGTCTAGTATTTATTACATATTGTTACACAGGAAATAAATTTCAGAGAACAATTTATGTAAATTTATAAGTGTACAAGCTTATCTTCTGTATTACAATCTCTATAATCCTAGAAAATATTTAAATTTAATTGAATTATTTGAAGTCAATCTTACTGGTGTATTTTGTAAGAGGGAAAGTTCAGTGTTTGCAGAATCTTGCAAGAAAATACTGAGATTCAAGATAAGATTGTGTCTTTTAGATGTTTTGGCTTTTGGTGTTATTTTTTCTTGTCAAGGTATCTCTTTGTTGTTGGACAAAAATGTTTATTGGAATATTTCCAAAATCAAAGGAGCTAATTAATTTCTTTTGTAACTTTTAAAATTTTCATCTTTTATTCTGTATTTGTGGAAAAGTATGGTTATTTTGTTTTTTTGGCTTTTCTTTATCTTCTCAGTACAATGCAGAACTGGTCAAAAGAAATGTGAACTAGATGAGAGAAATGCAGAGACAACAAGAAATATTCCTGGTACATTGAATTTTTAAGAGACACAAACATCAAAAAATTTACTTTTAGAAAAAAAAACCCTCCAGATATCCTATGGTTAAACATTTATTTGAAATGAAGTTTTAAAGGTACCAAAGGTCTGTCTTCACAAGTGAACATTTTTAGCATGACCGTAAAAAATTTTTGAGTTAAGAAAGATAAGGGGGTCCTTCACTGATTTGCCTGAGATTTATTTGAGTTGATTAAACAGTGCAGAAATGCACTTTTTTGGGAAGACATGATGTTTTTGCTAGGCTGCTGCTTATTAACACAGAAGTATATTTTTACTGTGAAGGATAATATATCACTGTGACTTTTTTGTGACCATTTTAATGTGATCATCAAAACATAATTTCTGGTAACTGATGGGTACTAAGTGGAAGATATGAAAGCAGACGACTAAATGAAACTACACAGTCCTCATTTCTATTGTCTGAATCTTTTTCCATATTTGATATTAGCAAATATATTACATCAGTATGTTTTGCAGTTAATTAAACAATAAGTCAAACAAAGCCCTTGAGGGCTTATTTAAAGAGAAATATGTGGTGTGGATTTAGTAGAGTAGAAATCCAAGGTCTGTGTAATTTAGAACCTTGTGTAATTTTCCAGTTGGTAAATCACGTGTGGTTCTCTCTCACAACAGTGACCTTGGTTAGATTTTGATACAGCAATAACTGTAGGCATAAAGAATAATAAACTTCATGCCCCATCATTTCTATGAAATAAAATTTCACAATCTGCACTGACTCCATCATAAACTCATATTTCCAGCATTCATTCCATTAATAATTCATCAATTGATTCTATTTGCCATATGATCCAATACATTACTATTAACATGAGTAAGTGAATTGCAAAGTAAATTACAGACTAGAAGCCTGGGATTTTTTCAGACTTTTGAGAAATCCATTTGTGAGCGCCAAATTGTTCTCTTTGTTATTCTCTTTGTTGATACATATTGAAGGGATTAGGAATTCTGTCTGTCATCTGGACAGCTTAATGGGTACTCAAAAGTCATGCAGTCAGATTCTTCTTTTCCTAAATGATTTTTGTATTATTAAATAGAAACAAATTACAGGATTAACTGATTTCTGAGCCAGCAACCCTCTGCACTAAAAAGTGTGATAGGTTCCTCTTCACCAAATAAATAGAGGAGTCAAGTCACAACAACTCAGAGACACTGCTACCATAGCAGCAAATGCACAAGCGCTAGAAGTCTTCAGGAAAATATACGCTGAAGTAGCATTGCCAACAATAAAATGTCCACATAGATACATGTAAATAATACTGCCCAGGGCCAAGCCTTGCTCCAAAAATTACTGTCAGAAAGTCAGCCTACCAAGCCTCATTGTTCCACACGTCTGAGCAGAACTGAGAAAGGAGACATACAGCTTTTCTACTGCGGGGTGTAACATGGTTGCAGCAGAGAGTGCTTCTCATGATTTCATCAGTAGTTCTCTTCTTACAAGCACACTAAATTTTTACATCATCTTGATAACTGTAAATCTTGGAGCAGGTATTTTAAATACCATAAGGGCAATGGCAGTATGCCCTCTCCCTATAAAACTCTGATCAAGTTGAACAGCTTCAGGATTCCATACAAGAAGATGACTTTACAACATTAAATTAAATCAAGATTTGTACTAACAGGTTTTTCAAGAGATTTCAATGCTAGATATTTGTTGGAGCCTGGTGCACATTGTGATATTTTTTTTCCTGAAAATTTATAGCTGTCATGTTACTCAAAGGATGAAGAATGCAGTAGTCAGAGATAACAAGTTGGTATATCAAAAGAAATACAAAACTATATTTTGTTTCAGCATTTTGTATCTGAATGCTCTATGGTTTGGTTTTTATTTTTTTTTTAATGTGCATTTAACAAGGCTGTTTAAGTCACAGGAGTTTTCATGTGCTTATTCTTAATGGCTGTGGTGAGTGAGGTAGCTGCTTTTTCACTGTGTGACTTTTCTGATCTGTACAAATTGAGACATTTCTAGTTTTTAAAATGAAAGCTGATGAAATCAGATGTTTTCTGCCACCCTTTCTTCTCTTGAATGCAACCTCTGACATAGAACTAAATAGCAGCAAGTCTGAAGCCTCTTTGAAGAAACATCTTGCTAAAATTAGCCTTATTTGGAGGGTGTGAATGAGAACAGGATGAAAGCTCCTATTCAGCAGAAGGAGTCATAATAACTGCATCAGAGTATTGTTGGGAGGAAGTACACCAAAATCTCTTCCAAGCTGAATTTAAAAAAAAAAAAAGAAAAAAGTAATGTTAAGTAGTGCTTAAGAATAGAAAATATATTTCTGTTATTGTTGGTGGATGATACATTGTGTAAGGCAGCTGAAAGTCTCCACTTCTCTGAGCAATCCCACATCCTCGTTCACCCTGAACTATTCTTTCCCTTCATTTTCTTTCTTGACCAAGAATCTAATTCTGCTCTACAATGAATTCACCCAGACCCAAGGGGCTTTAAATGGTAGGATTAAAGTGCATCACAGAATCACAGAATATGCTGAGTTGGAAGGGACCCATGAGGATCATTGAGTCCAACTCCTGACCCTGCACAGAACACCCTGAGAATCTTCCTAGCAGGTGTGCAGCAAGTTACAACATTGAAACCTGAATAAAAGGCCCTTTTCTTTCAGTTTGAGTAAGTTTCCAGTTAGTACGTCTATTCGATGAATGAGAATTTCTAAGTTGGCACCTTTAATATTATGATATCTACAATCTTTGACACCTTTTTACTAGCAGGTTTTACCTAAATACCTCCTGCAGCAAGTGGTCAGTGTCCAAACCTCATTCTTTAGTCTTTGCATGTCTTAATCAGAACAGCAGTGAACTTCTTGTTGTATCCTTGTGATATGGGAATGCGGACTCAGCAGCGAAAACTCTTTTGCTTCTTTTGTCACTCCGATGCTCTCTCCTTTCCAAAAAGGACAGAAAAAACAATTAACTTGCAGCAAGTCATTCCATGACACATTTCACACACCACCACTTTAGGCCCAGAACTTCAGGGGCCGATTCGGAAAGCTCCACAAGTACTCAATGCAGGCTGGAGGGATCCACTCAGTGCATCCACATTACACTTCTGCTCTGACTGATGCTCTAACAGAAATAAGAGAGGAAGATTAGCTAAGTCAGAGGCCTGTAGTTCTATAGTGTGAATGTTGCATGTAGCTTAAAAGAGGAGTAACACTGATCTACCTCTCTCACATTGCTGAATCACAGTCTCGTCAAAGTATTCTGATAACAAGCTACGCAAGACCCGGCATCAAGTTCAGTGGGAAGCTGCTCTTGCAAGCCGCAGTGACAGTCTGAGCCACTTTTGGATGACCTTCACCACTTCCAGATTTCTCTGACAGGAACTGGCTCCCACATTGCGCTGCCAGATCCACTCCACCCCCATATGTGAGCATCAGTCCCTGCGGACAAGAAGACTGACACAGCTTGTAGAGGCTAACTATTACTGTGCAGTAACACTTCTGGCTTCTATACTGGGCATGGGAAAGTCCACACTGAATAGACTGATGTGTTGGAAGTGTGCCTAGCAATACAGAAAGTCTTAAATTTTTGTTAGCTTTTTTATTCTATTTTGTTTTTCAGCATTCTTGATTTTTTGGCAAATTTCTACATGCTCTTGATGGTAGATTTTTCCCACAAAACTGGAGAGTTATAAAAAGTGTAACAGTCAGGAACTGTATCTGGTCTGATTTTTAAAGGCAGTCAATTTTCCTCACTAACATCTCAAGGCAGTGAATATATCAATGGGATTAGGGATGGAGGGTGGGGGGGAGAGAGAGAGAGAGAGGAGGAGAGAGAGATGAAGAAAGATGATTTGATTTCTACAAATTTTGGCTGCTGCACAGAGTAAGCGAGAGCCTCACCTAAACAATAAACTGCAATGTGAGCATAAAGTCTACTAGAGACCAGAGAATCTGCTCACAAGAGATGCTGTTCCTTGGAGAAATGCAAGATTCCTCTTCCTGAACAGTTACTTTTCTAAACCAAACAATATACATTTTCTTTCTTCCTACTGCAGCTAGTTTCCCTTTCATTCGAGTGGTGCCAGAGTTAAAACTTAAAGGTTTCACTATGAAAACTTGTTTCTTTTTCACTTGCCACTACTCAGGCTTTCTGCAATGTTTTCCTACCAAATGTCTAAAGTTACGCCATATTGAAGGTTCAGTATTAGCGGTTTGAACTCTTCAATTATTTTAGAATGGACTCACAATTTCTCCTTTTAAGCTATCTTGGGTGAATCTAGGCTTCAATTATCCCCTTGTCTTAAGGTTCTCCTGCTTGAATAAAAGACAACGACTTAATCACATTCCATTTTTCATACTTCCATGAGGCAGCAGTTTATATGAGAAATTTTCTGCAAATCTGAAACTGCATGTAAAAAGATTGTATTAACTTCTTTAAACTGTAATTCAGACACAAAAAACCCAATACAATCCTGTTTTGAATTCCATATAGGTATGGAATACAGGACGTATTAGTGCCCTGTAGGCACTGTGCATAGAGGTCCTGGTGATCTCCTACATGAAATGGTCTACTTTTTTTTTTTCATCCATATTCAAGACATAGGAACTAATCTTGAATGGGTGTAAGAAAAGGCCATCAGCTTGAAGAATCTGAATATGAAGAATCTGGATATGAAGCTTGAATATGAAGAATCTACCACTCAAGAGAAGACTGGTAGATTTTTTGCTTATTGAGCCTGGCAAAATAAAAGTGGAGAGAGAATATGATACCTTCCTGAAAACATATTTGAGAAGGAAAAGGAGGGGGAAAGTTACTCCAACTAGAAGACAGTATTGACACTCAAAAAAAAAAAAGAAGAGTATAAATTGTCTGTGGATTCACTTGAGTATGAAACAGGAATATCTCCAAACATCAGAGCAGTGAAGTTCTGAAATACCCTTCCAGAGGGATAACTCATAGCTTTTGTACTCCAGTGACTGAAAAACTACCTATTCAATCTGGGTATGGTGAGTTGTTGTGTTGCCTCATGTAGCCTAAAGTATCTATCCTGAACACAGTTTCTCAGTTTTGTGAAATTTATATCAATTCAGGATTTCTTAGGAAAAGAGTAAGTCATAAATTACAGGGAGAGTTGTACCTTTTCTGGTCTGTACATCTGCAGACATTTACTAGGGAAGCCATAATAACTGCATGACTACAAACTGCACCTTAGCCATTGCCACTAGCTCTAGCTCTAGAAATCTGCTATTATTAAGCAAACTGGATACCACAAAGCTTGGGACGGGAAGGTCTTCAATACCAGGATTAATAGGTCATGCTCTATATTAGTTCTGACAGTGAGTAGTGATGAACAAATTACCCTGCAAAGAATTGCTTTTCAACCAGTACAGCCAGTGTCCCACAGTCACTTGTAAGGGTGCTGAGTTCTGTGTTTTACACAGCATTTAGAGCCAAGCTGTTAATCCCAGTAGTTATAGTGTTGTTAAAACAAGTTTAATTCTGCTCTGTGTTGGATGTCTTCCTTCTTTGGGTAGTACTAACACAACCCCTTTTTCTTGCACTCTTTTTAATTGGGAAATAAATCCAATCCATGTGTGCTCATTCTTATAAAAAGCATACATAAAAAAAAAAATACAAATTGTCTCTAAATCCTTGTGCTCAGGCCTAATGTTTCCCAGGCAATGTAATAAACATAGACACAGTACTTTCCAAAACTACTTTAGTAATTAAAAATACATTCACCCTTTCAGAAAGACAAAGGACTGAAGGGGACCTTCTGGATCATCATGAAGCTATTGTGAACTACTCCATTATATGATCTTCTTCATAAATCAGCTAGCTCCATTTTGAGACCAGTTACTTTATTTCCCCTCTCCACATACATCAATTCTACAAAAAAATTAGATACTGACTCATATGTCCCAGCCAAAATGTATTCATGGGCTTCTTGTGCCAACATCTTCTTTTGCCAACATCTTTTGCCAACATGTTCTTTTGCCAATCTAAACAGTTCCTCTCTTCCCAAAACTTAGCCTTTGAAATATATGCTGCAATCATATCTCCTATCAGCCTTCAATCTACCATGACGAAAACTCTTTTTTGAGTATTTACAATGCAGATTGCAGTATAAGATATATACATCACAAGGCAGCATTTGATGAGGGCAACTGCCCTATGACAGCTGGCAGCTCTTTGACTAGATTTTAATTTTCAGTTTCCATATATTTAGTAGGCTTGTTATATTGTGTCTTGTGCATCAGCATTTCAACAAATGTAAAGATCAGCCAATGAATAAGAAATTATAATGCAAACTTAGATATACACACATTTTTAAGCAAATACATATATATTTTTTGTGTTTCTGTGCAAGCATAGCCCACTAACCAATCAAGGGAGCTAAAATAGTGATTTGATTCCTACATGCAAGAAGATCCATATAAAATATTTAATTAATTTATGTACAAAAATCAAGCAAACTTAATTTGGAAGATTAGAAAGTCAGTGTTGAGAAAGTTAATCTCAGCCTTTCTGACCATTGTGCTGAGGAGACTGTTCCACATTCACATTTAAAGCCATGATTCATGTAGAACATTTATCCCTCCTGTGTAAGTGGCTGCATAAGGCTGGAGTCAGCTCTGAGGGACACATTCTTCCCCAGAGTCCTACAGAGGTCCTTAAAAATGTGAAAACGCATCATTAAAGAATGTGCATCTGTTCGTACTGCTGTAGATAGAAAATGTTCCAAATTAAGTCTTTTCCTCTGCTTTTTGAATCACTGGACACGTTATCTTTAAAATTAATACAACATAGGGGACAAAACAAGTCTTGTAACTATCAGAATCACATCGTCTACCTTTTCAGTGCTTGCAATTCTGAACTCAAATGAGCTTCTTCCACTCCCAATCACAGTTTGCATCCAGGAAAACATTTCACTCAAATAAGCTTATTTGGTTAAAACAAGCAGTCGTAATTCTGCCTAAAGCCTCAGGTGTGTTGTATTTGGTTCAGAGGCCAGCAGAAACTTAGATCACCAGAATTACTGGTTTTAAGCCTCAGAGGTCCTCCAGTTTTTCAGCAGTCTCTTATATTGATTAATGAATTTAATAAGTATTGATTAAAGATAGATTTCCTTCAGCATAAAGAATGACATTAGCTCCCCTCATCCTGAAGGACAAGAGTTACATATGTGGGTGGCTAAAGAGGATAAAGTATAAGTATTGATGCCATGAGAAAAATAAAGTCTTCTATCACTTGTTGCTCAGTTAAGCTCACCACAATTTAGGTATCAAAAGAAAGAAGAATAATATTGCATGAATCATAGTTTTTATTCAAGAAAATGAACAGAAGTGTGCAGAAAGATGGTGTATACAAATCCATACCCTAGATCTACTACCAGGTTTCCTCTGGTGGGATCAAAGAATTTTGCAAGATACATTTTCAATGATCATGTCATCTTTTACTGATGAATAGTAACTGCAGGAGTCGACCATGTTGTTGATGCCTTCTATTGTATTGTTCAGAAGAGAAAGTGAACAAAAACGTCAAAAGCAAAATCCAGCAGCAGTTGTAGGAAGTTATCTAGGTGATATTTTTCTTTGAAGAAAAAACTTCAAAAGAGCAAATGTTATAAATCATGAAGAAAAATTATATGCAATGTCCAAAACTTTGCGTTCTTCCTTACCACTTAAAAATTTAGCTTTGGCTCATCAAAAATCTGCAAACGTTGTCATTTTCATCAGCTTCAGAGTACATATATGCATAATGTATACTTATATATAAAGTATACACATGCAAACACTGAGGAGCAAACACAACACAAAGTACCTAGTCATAGAATCTGTGGCATCTCTGTAGCCAATTACAAGCCCCAGTCGTAAACATTATTTTCCTTGGGGAATATTTCTGTAATTAATGAATGCTGTTGTTATGTGGAGATGGAGCAGAGTGTGCTGACATTATGGTTTCCCCAGTGGTATAACTGGGACTGAATGATTCAGACAACTTCCTCCCCACCGCACTAGGCAGAGCTGAACTTCAAAATGTGTCAGTATATATTTATACTTCTTCTTTTCCAGGGGCAGAAGGGCTGTTTAAGTCTTCCACATCTGGCTGCTCTCTCCCACCCTTTTCCTGTGGGAAGTTCTTCTCTCACATCTTCAGCCACAGAGAAGGGGAAGAATAGCTGTTTAGGGGACTACACAGCAACCCAAAGGTCAGTGGAATCTTCCTGGGAAAGCTGATTAAAAGTATTGCTTTACTCTGAAAAGTGATTTTTAAAAATTTTTGGTCAGTTATCTGAGTGACAGAGACATGCTGAATCACAGGAACTAATTTAGGACAACTGGAGGTTCTGATAAGTCGGAGCTCTAGGATACAGTGTAAAACTGCTGAACTGAAATGAAAATATATGGTGAACATCAAAGTAATACACTGTTAGTTAATTAATTAAAGACCAGTGAGATTGATGTAGAATTGCCTTTGGCATTAAAATGAACTCTCTGACCGAAACGTGTAGAGCAGCTCATGTTTCTCACAATGTGTGTATAGTGCACAATTGGCACGGACTGTCAAAGTGCCTGACCAAACTTTTGGAGATCTAAGTTTATGTCAGGAAAAGTCTGCTGAGACACAGCAGAGACACAAAGCTCTATATGAATGGTTATCAGAATCCAGAACCAAAGACTCGTTTGTTAAAAGATAACCTGAGCATCCTTTACACAGAAACATACAAACCTTTACATAGAGGTTTGTGCTCAAGTGTGAAGGGTTTTTTTTTTTTCAGGAATCCCAGAAGCTCAGTGAGACAACATCTGTATCTGGTTATCTGAGCTTTCTTTATAAATCACAAGAAAGATACTTTCTTCTCTCTAAACTGAAAGTTTGGACACTTCAAAACAGCTGAGAGTCTGAGGACATAAATTCATAGAGTCCATGGGCTCTGTTGGTGCTGGGAAAGAAAAAGAGTTTATGGTTCAAAAGCTATTCTGAGCTTTAGCTAAGTTTTAAACCATAGCTAAGAACTTATAACAATGACAGTACCTGACAGCACCACTTTTCCAGGACCATATTTAGAAAGGAGTTCCAGTTTAAGCTTTAGCACTTTACTTCTGCTGGAACATATTATTTTTCTCTTTCTGCTGCTCCCCATACCAGATAAGCCTGCATTGGCAGATGCTACTTTTATGCAGAACTCCTTTGAGTAATGCATGTAATGCATATATGCATAAGCAGTGCATACAATTTCTAAAGTAAACTAGTGTCTCTACACAGATCAGATTGAAAACCTTGCAGCTATTTCATGTCTTAGAAAGAGTAAAGAACTAAAATCACAACCCCATCTTAATTTAAGAGATTACCTCCTCCACTTCTCTCAGACAAATTAACATGTCAATTTGATGTACAGCTCATGTGGAAAAGTAGGAGATGAAAAGGAGCCAACCCTCACAATCCCATAAGGCACATTTCTTTCTCTAAATGTGCCAAAACTCATGTTACCAGCTCAGCTTCTGCAAGTCAGCTAATACTATCTTACTGAGGCAACTCATGTGATTCATTATAGCTAGTCAAACCCTAAGTACTTAGGCAAATTCTGACCCCAGAAGAGAATATGTTGAGCCTGTGAACAGAGACTGTATAGCAGTGGTTAATATGTAAGCAACCTGTTGATAATGGAAACAAAAAGTATGTTTTCTTTGCTGATATGGCTGTGAAAGTTTCTTGGCATGAGTTCCTTCTACTTTTAGAAGTTTAATTGATATGGCCTCAGTTGCTCAACACCTGAGACTTGCCATAGGTTGCTGGAGGTACTTGTTGTTACCTCAGTGTTGTTCACTGGAAAACAGGAGATGATTGCAGCTCTCCTGCCACTCCCCCTTACACACCCCTCAGTACACCCCCTTGAAGTCTCAAATGGCGAGTCTGCTTTAGGCAGTTGAGGATCAAGTCCTGCTAGAACTTTTTTCCTACCGTGGAAAAGCAATAATTCATTTTTTGACTCTACATAGCCAAGATCTCTAAAGAAAATAAATCCCCAAACTGTTAAAAATTGTCATCCGGTGTTCACGTAAATATTCTTTTAAATCTTCATACCTTTTTTTCCCTGTAAATGAGTAATGAATTATTTATAGACATACACTGCTTTTCTGTGATTTATTTAAATGCTCTTGTTTTTCAATATAATAAAATACAGTGTTTTTTATTTATTAACACAGATTAAAAATACTTCTTAGCTCTTTTTCTCCTTTGCAAACTTCTTTCCCCTCTGTGTTTGTATTTTTAAAGTTTAAAGGACAATCTGTCCTGCACAATAAAAGTCCTTAGTTATCTAATGGCTAAATGTATCTCCGGTAGCAAAAACATGAAGCTTCTGTTCTGCTACATAATTCTGTCATGACCTGATGAGAATTAACCTGTTTGCAAGGAAGAACACCTTCATTTTTATGGAATTTATATCCTGCACGGGATCACTGACTATGAATAACGTTGCCATGAACTAGGTGGAGAAGAGGGGGAGGGGCTAGAGCTCAGCCTCCTCCCCTCAAATCACCAGCAATCACAGGTCACAAGGGCGTTAAAGGCACCACTAAGTACCTTCCTTCAGACACGATTTATCTGAAAACACTAATAGAATTAATGTACCTATCCCCATAGCTAAGTACCCATAAGTCAACTTTATTTTATAAGGTGTAATAACTTCGTTGGAAAAGTTAGGTTGGTTAATGTGGTTTTTTTCCCCTTTCTTTTTCCTCTTTACCACCCTGCCTCTCTGCTTTTTTGAACCTTTTTGTATGATGTATTAATGACTCGTAATTCTGAGTTAATATCCTATATTCTGCTTTACACATTAGTTAAAATCAGTATTGTGAACTGAATCTAAAATTATGTCAGGCTCCAAAGATTGTGATAGTTGTTTAAAAGTCACCTGGACTTTAAATGTTAAGTTTTATGTTATTTATCTTCAGAGCCTTGTTTTCTGAGCCTCACTTGGATCAAGATATATGTTTTCCAGGTTTTTCTTTACAATGCAAGAGGAAATTTTCTCCCAGACTTAGACTGTAGGGGTTGAAGATCAAGCATTTAAAGACTTCAGATGAGATTGTAGAAATTGGTAGTACTGATGCCTGTTATCATGGCACAACTCTAAATCTCCCAAAAATCTACAGTGCAGTCTGAAATTCAGAGGAAAAGAGGTGTATATCTGTATACATACTATATCCATTATATGGATTTCTTCCCAGGTTCAGTCCCCGTACCCTCCCAGACACAGGTGACCACCATATTCTCAGTGACTGGCCAGTATTTCTTTCATGCTTCTATCTAGTAATTTTGATTTGGTGGAAACCATTTAACAGCAGACTGATTCACTAAGACTGAAAACTGGGAGAATAAGGCTACTTTACGTGATTAAATGGAAAAAGAACATGTTTAAACTTCAAGACACTGTTTGCTATGTGTTCATTAGGTATATTAATACCATCTCTTCAACAGTTCCTCCTGTCAATAGACCACACAGGACAATAACTACTCAGAACAGAAACAATCAAATAGAAAAACCCAGTGGAAAACAGGAAGGTGAAAAGAATACATTGACAGAGGAAAACACTAATTTGCAGAGTGAGACACAGTCCTACATGTAGAAGATGAAGGGGGGGGAAGAGAATGAGTCATTTTTTTACCTTTGTTTTGCATACATAGTAAAAATCTCCTTGCATTTATCAGCTAAAAAATGTGGTGAAGAATGGTTATTTTGTATTCATGCAGTTACAGCACATACAGTACAGCAAGAATATGCTGGGTAACTGGAAATTTCACAAAACTAATTTTGAATCACAGATTTGGTGACACTAATTTATTTTGTTGCTCTTAATTATTTTAGCATCTGACTTTTGACATGTAATGTAGCATAATCACATAGAGGACTTAGTAAAATGTTTGTATTTACAAATCCAGTTACTCAAAAATTACCCTTCAATAGTATTCAGAAGATTTTATGCATCACATATATAATGTCTTGATATGGATTAGAACATTTAGTCAAAACTTGTTGTCCTGCACACATGGCAAGGGCAAGAACAAATAACGTTCTGACTGCCAATGTTTTGGTTGAATAGGCTTCCTGTTAGTTACATGACTTCTCGGGATATCTGATGTGCATTGTGAAAAAATCTTCGCTGTACTGCTTATCTTACTGATGTAGCTATTTCTTAGTAGGCTGATGACACATTAAGCTTGGATACATGCATGCGTTCCCTGTGATGCTGCAAAACCAGTGAATTGGAACAACTGCTATTTGCTTTAATTATGTGGTACATTAGTGCATACCAAATATTTGAATCGGAACTGACATACTTACAAGCTGCTAGTAATAAATTGAAGGTTGAGAACCTGAGTTTGACACCCTCAAAATGGGAACTCAAAATGTTCCAGAAGCAGGTATTTTACCTCGGCTGTACAGTCAGCAGGAAAGGACTTACCACTAAAGAAAAAGAAAAGCTAGGGCTGCACAGGACTATCAGAACCCCCAGAAACATGCTTGCTGAAGTTTGTGACACTCCGCTGCTTTTATAAAAGCAGTTATGGATCTGTCAACATTTCAAAGGCACCACAGTGACTGAGAGAGCAGGGAAAGATATTTCAGTTGTTAACAGAGCCATGTAGTATAATTAGAGCTGAAATAATACCCCTTTGATACTAGATGTAAGTATTTAATTTCACACTTTACAGGCTGTTTTGACAGAGGAAGACACACACATACTGCTTTAGGTGGAACTAATTTTTAACAGTAAGTACTATTGTTATCCATTGTGGATAGAACTTATTTAAGACAGACAACTCCTTGCTCAAAGAAAAAAATGACATTTATATATAAAAAATGAAACAGAAGGAAATATATTCGATCTCTAAGTCCTCTACCAGAAAAAAAGATAGAAATCTAAGGGTTGCTGAAAAGGTCCAAACCTTCATGGGCTTTGCCTGCATCCTCGACAGAACATGGCATTAGTCTCTTCAGGAAATCATATGGATGTGGAGTGGGTAGAAGGACTTAGGGCTGGCATAGAAATATGTTAGTTTAATTTTTTGTGAAATGTAAGCTCATTGACTAGCTTGAACTGAGGAAAACTGGCGATGATATGTAATCACTGGTCTTTTTCAAATATTATTTGAAGCAAATTTGAAGGCCTGTTCATAGAAATTTACATAAGAGTTTAACTCAGCAGTGAAATATTAATTATATGAGACTTGCTGGCAGTACCAAGTCTGGGCATTATGAAAAATTTGTTAGAAAGTTGTGATCTAAGCAAAAAGAGGTATATTTAAACATGCCACATAGAAATTCAAAGATAAGACTTTTTTCACAAGTCAGCTATATCTTAGTTCTGGTGTTCATGGAACAATCTCTGTTTTCTGAAAGCCTACAGTGGGGATTCATGTGTGTGTGCGTGTCTATGTATATATAATGTATGTATGCACATATAAATGTATACACACATACGCACTATATATGGTGGCAGAATATCATAGAACAGAGACGAGCAGATCCACAGCCAAAATTTGTAAAGGACTGTAATGGATTTTATGTATTCATAGAATCACAGAATATTCTAAACTGAAAGGGATCCACTAGGATTATCGAAATCCAGCTCCTGGCCCTGCATAGGACAGCCCTAAGAATCATGCCATGATCCATGCCATGTGTCTGAGAGCATTGTCCAAAGGCATCTTGAACTCTGTCTGGCTCGGCTCTGTTACCACTTCCCTGGGAAGCCTGTTCTAGTGCCCAACGACCCTCTGGGTGAAGAACCTTTTTCTAATATCCAAACTAAACCTCCTCTGACACAACTTCAGGCCATTCCCTTGGGTCCTGGCACTGTCACCACAGAGAAGAGATCAGTGCCTGACCCTCCTCTTCCCCTCACAAGGAAGTTGTAGACTGCAATGAGGTCTCCCCTCAATCTCCTCCAGGCTGAACAGACCAAATGACCTCAGTTGCTCCTCATACGACTTCCCCTCTAGACCCTTCACCATCTTTGTACCCTCCTTTGGACACTCTCCAGTAGCTTTATACTCTTCTTATATTGTGGTGCCCAAAACTGCACATAATATTCAAGGTGAGGCCGCACCAGTGAGCAGAGATAGACAATCATCTTCCCCAGCTGACTGGGAGATTCAGATTACAGTGTTGAAAGGAGAGGGCCTGTATAAGTAGAATATGTGCAGGGAGAAAAAGATGATGATTTTAAGTTTTATTCTGGCTATTCTTAATGTTATTCTTAGCATTAGCTATTCTTAGCCTAAGGCTATTCTTAGCCTCAAAATGAGTTTTTAAAGATATCTGGCTGAGCAAAATTATTTGAATTATTTAGGCTGAAGCAGAGGGAGGCAAAAAGCTCTCCAACCTGGACAGATAGAGCTACCAGTTCCCAGGTGTCTCAAACAAATATGACAAGGCTTGTAGGAAGAGGCAGATTGGAGGAGAGGAAGACTGACAACACGGGAATGAAAAGAAGCTGCATTGTGCATGTAACCAGCTGTACCCATCCTGTGACACTTTCTGCTGCTCTCAGCCAAATTTTGCCTATGATGTCTTCCCAAAGGAAGCATACGAAGCATTATCTGCTAGGACCGACGGGGCGACTTTTCCACCTTCATTCCCATCGCTTCCTGGAGCTTCTCCACAAACCCCCACCACATGTTCCTGACAGGTGCCCCTAAAAATTGATCCAGGAAGTGGCAAAGGGCGGCTGGGAGGCGGCCGGCCCGGGAGCAGCCGCTCCTCCCGCCCCCCAGCGCAAGGCCAGGGCAGGCACCCCCCGCCCGCGGGCTCACCCGGCTGAAGCTGCGGGGAAAATTGTTTCAGAGGGCGGCTCATGAACCCCCCGCCGGGGCTGTTCGCGTGCAAAACATCAAAGCACTCGGGGCAGAACGAAGTTAGAGCGCCCCGTGGTTGCTCGTAATTAGAAGAGGGAGAACGTCCCGGCGGGGACTCTGAACGTCGCTCCCGCGGAGGTGCGGCGGGTCTGCAAGGGCGGGGGGCGTGGGGATGTCTGTGTAGGCTCTGAGGCCGCGGGGTCGGGGCTGCCCGGCCTCCCTTCCCTGAGGCACACGGCGGGGAACACGGTCCGACCCTTCAGGGAAGACCCCTATCCCCCGCCTCCTAAAGGGAGGCGGGGTGGAGTTTGCCGGCCCGCACGTGTGGGAAGGCCGGGCAAAGTGGGCTCTGTGACGGGGACAGCGCCCCGGCTTTCGCCGCCGAGAGGGACCCGCCGCTGTCAGCCAGCTGGGCGCAGCCCGCAGGGAGCCGTGCCCGGGTCCCGTAAGTGGCTCCTCTCTCCCGCCTTTCCATTCCTCGGGACCGGGTCGGCGAGGGGTTGGAGGAAGTGCCGCTGCCGGGGCCTCTCGGCTGGCTTGGAGGTGCTGGCGAGGGCTCCCACGTTCCAGCCAGGCGAGAGCCCCCGGTGTGCGGCCGGAGGGCCGCTGACCCTCCGCCTGCTCCGAGGAGTTATTCTTAGCGCCGGGAGACTTGCGCGGGGAGAGAGGCAAGGACTTTTCTGCTGCCTTTTAAAGTCCGCTGGGGGGAAGCGGCGCTGGCGTTTCCCTGATGGCCCTGGTCGCGTCCCCCCAGCGCTGGGCGCTGCAGCCGGGGGCGCGGGGCGTGTGGAACCCGCGGGGGGGGCACAAGGGGAAAGGCACCCGAGCGCTGCTGGGCAGCGGGTGTGGGACCTTGTCTGCTGGTCCTGGGGCAGCATCTGCTGGTGCTGTAAGTTTGGAGGCGCGGATGGGTGCAACGGCTCTCCCTGGGTTTCCGACGAGCTCGATCTAAGACTTTACCTGGAGTTGCTGTCCATGCAGGTACTGCCCGTGTGCAGGGGTTTACTGACTCAAAGCACACAGTGCAACCACAGTTCTTCACTGCGTTTTGAGACACTGGGGAAATCACACTGCAGTGGAGAGCATGAAGTGGGTGCAGGTCCCTAACTGTGGTAAAGCAAGTTTAGGAAACGTGAGATTGTTCCCTTCTGCCAACTTTGCATGTTTAAACGTAGAAATATGTTTGAAGTATGTCACCCAACTGGCAGCTGGAGAAAAGTAGTCCAATAAAATAAATTTAAAATTTGAGGTGTCTGAAGCAACAGAACATAAACCTTATGTTTAAAATATTAAGTATCACTCGAGATTTATGATAACATTTGGATGGTAGAGTGTTGTGGATCTGATGCAAGTCTTGGGTCTGGGTGAACTCCATTAATTTGGCTGAATTACCTTAGTTTGGGGGAGTAGGGTTATCACACCGCTTGGTTCTGACAGTGCATGGAGTTTCTTCTGATTTTTATGCTGGTGCTTAACACATGATTCCAGCAAAAGTAACTTACTTGCGAAAGGAATATAAGTTTCCTGAAGTTTGGCCTCAAGTGTGAAAGGAATTACTTCAAGCCTACCATCTGCTTCAAGTATATTAATACCTAACATTATTTGAAAACCTTTCAAACATTTCTCTTTGTATTGTTCGTATTAAAACCAAAACAAATATATTGAGAGGCATTCAGATGTTTCAGAGATGGAGAACATAAGACAAGGGATCATGGCATACAGAACTTGTATATATTGAAACAAGCTAGTGGTAGTTTGTTTATGCTAGAAAGACAAAACACATTGTATGAAAAGTTCCTGTAGACACTGTGCAGATTCAGGACACCCTGGATCTTGGATTAGAATTTGGATTACACACTGCGGACAATGTTTTGAATTCTGGTTTGTGTCACCTAATGGCATTAAAACATTAAGACTGATTGTAAAAATAGGCATTAAGCCTATAAAAAAAACTTGTTTTCATTGGTATGTATAATGTACAATATAGTCAGACATAAAAAGACTGCCTGTCCTGCTCCTGTAAGCAGATCTCCGTTGCTGCAATTAATTCCATTTGACTCTACCCTGTCCACACAATTCTAAACCCCACTGGGCTCTGATACAAATTGGTACAGGAACAAAACAACCCCACAGAGACATAAGTAGCTGGTTTTATATCTTATGCAAAGTGCAATGATAATTTGTACGAATGGCATACATTTTTACTCTTTTGCCAC
The DNA here is from genome assembly GCF_001604755.1 of Lepidothrix coronata. Classification (NCBI taxonomy): domain Eukaryota; kingdom Metazoa; phylum Chordata; class Aves; order Passeriformes; family Pipridae; genus Lepidothrix; species Lepidothrix coronata. Next base: position 3,833,366 of record NW_016690180.1, on the reverse strand, counting down.
ATGTTGTGATGAAGATTATTCATGCATGGAGTAATCTTCTGTCTAACTGATGTTACTCAAATACAACTTTTGATTCTTCAGACGTGGATGAAAACTGGCACTTTGTGAAGTGTTAATGCAATGAAGCTTTTGATCCTGAAGCTCAGTATGTTGGCTAGCGTGTGCATGTGTAAATGGTCCGAACAAAGTTGTTGACCTCAGTAAAAATGTACTTGATAAGATGCGTGACTGTGTAGCTGTTTCTAGCTTTGTACACACAGATTAAATCAAAATCAGTTTCAACTTGCTTAATAATCGCAGAATCACAGAATATCCTGAGTTGGAAGGGCCCACAAGGATCATCAAAGTCCAAATCCTGGCCCTGCACAGGACAGCCCCAAGAATCACACCATGCCTGAGAGCACTGGGTTAATAAATTAATGTACTTAGCATATTTTCCACCTGCCTGTATATACTTCTAATTTTTTTAAGTTTAAGATTTTAGTTAATAAGGTACACAGGGATGACAATGACTTTGGAGTCAATGTGTTGTTATTGATGCCATTTATTAGCTACTTTATGGGGATATTTGATATATGAATATGTTGGCATAATAAGTGGCAGTGAGTACAGAAAGACAGGCAAGATAAAAGAAGAAGAATTTAAAACTTTTTAAAACTTTTTCACTTTTTAAGTGTTTTGGCAACAATGTATTTCGAAGGAGGAGGTTTCTTTTTGTAACTCAGTGATTGCAGGTGGATGTGACAGAGACTCAAGCTAGTCAAGACTCCTGGGTAATTTTGTTGGATATAAGAATCCATCAGGAGATCTCGAGGTGAAGAGAACTGCTAAAGATCCACCTATCTTAGGTGAAAATATGTGAAACTTAATTTTACAAGCATAGGGACCAGAAATGGGACAGAGATTGAAAACACATATCAGCTTAAGTCAGTGTAGGTTTTAGCTTGTTTGAAAATGCATATTACTTCTACGTTTCTGCTTGCATGTACTGCAGAGTAACTGAGAAAAACTGTGACTGGTGTTCATTGCAAAATGAGATGTATTGAAAGGTGCTTGAAGATTTAGTTCCTCCTTTCGTGCCTTGGCAGATTTTTGTTCAATTTGCAGTGGACTATATGTTTAAAACAGAGGCAAATGAAGGGGAAAGATTGCAAATGATCAAAAAGGAACTTAAGCTATATGTTATTCCCTAAGTTTAAGATCAGAAAGCTCTTACAGCTTTACCCATACACCTTTTGATCATCTTCACTTGTGTTGGTTCCATAGGTATTTTGGCATCCATCCATCATGATACAGGTATCACATGACACTAAAAAAAACTCCCCAGCTAGACATGGCATGCTTTCCTGGTTTGCCTGCTGTTCTATTTTTAACCAGAATCCTCTCTAGCTCATACAATTATATGCTTCAGGAGAAAACCCTTTAGGAAATTTTCCTTCACATAGGCAATATTAGGTAGGGCACTAACATAAAAATATAGCATGCACTGTAGGGTACTGGTCCTGTCTTTGACTTATTAATTTTTTATACTAGAATGAGCAATCTTCTACCATTTCTTTTCCCCTCAGGTACCTCTCAGGCATTTGGTGATCTATTAATGCCATATAGCCAAAGGTGTAGAAAAGAGCTATCAATGCCATTTTAATGCATATTTGCGACTTTAAATCAGAACTTCATGTGTTCATGTTTTTCCATACTAAGATACTAAAAATTATTTTATATGCTGCCGAAATTATTAAAAAGTATATAAAAATATTTAGAGTCATGTTTCTGTGTCTGTAAGTTTTCATGTATCTGAAAGTGCCAGCTTCGTGATACCTTTGCTGTTTATCACATCACCTTTGATCCCTCAGTGTTGTGATACAGTACTGATCCTCAGTCTTGTCGATTCTCATCCTTCTGTTTGTTCTCCACTTGGAGTAAGACTCATCTTCATTCCACTGGTGGTAAGTCAATTGACAGGGCTGTTGGAAGCAAACAGTTGAGCTTTCAGAAAATGACAAACGTGTCCTCCTCTCTGCTGGGAAAAGCATTTGTATAAGTGATCTGCCACTACAACTCCAGTGAGAGTTATAAAGGTTACTAGTAAAAGTGGCTTCTGGGATTCCTAAGTTTAGTCATTGCTGACAGTCATCTAAGATCTGCAGTACTATCTTGTGTGATCTCAACATTGTAATTTATCTGAGTGGGCATACTCCAGGAGGAAGATCATTTAGAAACACACTGAATGTTGTCATTGTTCTTATGAGTTCCTGCATAGGATTGCATATGTGTGGAATGAGATTTCTGAATCTCTGTGAAATACTGATGGGAAATGTATTGCAAGTGCTTGACCACAGAAAGAGCTCGGGACATCTTGTTCTACGCACATCTGGAAAAGAAATACAGCATTACCTCAAATAAAACATTCTGCTTATGAGATGATTGTTGAAGGTCTCTTAATGCCAATATATGGGCTATAGCAATTACATACACAGATAGATATCCTTTAGTTCCCTCCGTCTTACTTGACCATGAACAGTAGAAATGAGGATGGGCAGGTTGTGACAGTCTAAAAAATTAATACTTTAATGGCTGGTGTTGAATCCATTTTTATTGAATGTTACTAGGGGAGAGGTGCTACTGGAATAGCATACATAGACAATTGCCATATCTATGCATTCTTTACTGTGGATGTTAAGATTCTGTCCTAGACTGCATAGACTCCCATGTATGTGTCATGTATGTGATGGTTGTGTATATATGTAAGCAGCCCCCCAAGACGTGTTATAAGGAAGTAACCGTTAAACTGGAGGAGAATATTTTATGGTTTAAAGTTAATAAAAGAGGTCCTCACAAATAAAGTGTACTTTCATTCACATATTGTAAAGTTAATAGAATCCCAAAGACAGATGGAGCCTCTCAAAATGTTGCCCAGGCAGCAATGAACTTTTTAATGGTATGGAATAGCAACACCATAGTTCTGATGACAGCTAGCTACTCTAGTTTGGGTTATGGCTTCTAGAAATTATTATCTAATTATCTAAAACTAGTTTACATAAAAATCCAGGCCACTATAGGATGACTTCTACAACACTGATTTTGGAAGGGTAGAATCTCTTATTCACATACTTCTAAATGACTGCATGCCTCGGACAAGTAGAAGTAAACCAGTCACACAGGAAAAAAATGGAGGAAACAATCATACATAAACCATCACATTATTGTCATGCTTGTTCATTGGCTCTGGTTCTTCTTCCATCTCACTTCTGCAACTACCCTGTCCTACCACACCCGGCAGTTAATGTAGATGAGCCGTAAAGACCTCCATGCAGTTGCTAGAGAAAGGTTGTTTTTGGTGCCCTCAGTTCCCTGTGACAACTCATCAGAAATGCAGCGGAGTGCACACAACGTCTGCTGTTTCTGATAAGTAATCAGAATGGGCAGAGTCAGTGTTTGTGATTCAGTGTTTCGCTGTTGTTCCCTCTGTCATTAATGACAGGGTAGTTTTGCCTCTTCATGATGGTAACATCAGTTTTCAGAGGTCTTGGATGGCTGTTCTCACTAAATGACCTCATTTCGGAAAATTACTTTGTCAGATGTCCTACCAGAAAGGGATGATTAAATTAATCCAATGTAGTGCTTACTGGAGTTTTTGTGAATCTAACTGCTGTGGAAAGGTAACAAAATGTAGAAAGGTGTCAACTGACAAAATGCAAATAAATAAATTTTCTTATGCAGGGAACTTAACTTATGCAGGAAACATTTGTCAATTGAGATTGGATTGAGGGGAAAAGACACACCATACCAGTAATTTTGCCAGACTTTTCTACCATCATCTGTGTTTAATATACAAATTCACTTCACTTGTGCTTTTTGCTTTCCAGATTTTTTTTTTTAGAAATATATCGAATACATTTATTTTTGCTTTAAAGAACATTATGCTTTATATGACTCTTTTTGGAGAGGCGGAGTTGGATTCAATGCAATCTAATCTTCATCACCTTTACCGTGAAAACAGTGAATGATGTGGATAAGCTGTTCTATAGCTGTGTGAATTCATGTAGTTAATCCCTACTCCTTGCCCATTTTCTTTGAGATTAGTTAATTCTTTGCTTGGAGTTGGATTGCAAGCTATTTGACAACATGGGAAAATGATTGTTTTTTTTTATTTTGTTTGTGCAGTACTATATGCATTGTGGTTATGAAATAAATAATAATTGAAATAGAATTTGGAAGGAATTATTATTGTTCTTTTCTAAGTTTCCTTAGATAGAGAAATATCTCCATACCATTTAAGGAAAATGTAACATTTGGATATTGTGAAGATATCTGATTACTCATATGAGGACCTAAATTAATTCCTCTGAATTCACTGTTTATGAATGATTTGGTGTAGTATTGATTTTATTTTGCCCTTGAATGTTTCTGGACCGTCATGCAGTTGAGAGAAAACAATGGGATGTGACTTGCCATTAAATACTTTCACCACTGTGAATGAGGTGAAAATCTTGTGGATATATAGAATTAGCATGCATGCGTGATTCTTTTCAAAGGTACAGTGCTTCAGTGTGCTTTTTAGAAGCAATAGTTTAGATGACTAGGCTGTATTTTTGATCCTTGTAATGACAGCCTAACTTGTTTTAAGTTTTAAAGTAGTAGTAAGTATTTGAGTGTAGTAAGTTGCAGGATTTAGTTGCTGTGTTCTGCTGTAAGGATTTGAAGGGAGGGAGAACTTTTAAGGGTAGTACTGAAGAAGTATCATGAAACATCAGGCTTGTTAGGTGGAAATTAGGCCAGCAAAAATTCGTACATGTTTTTGCAATACTAGGTACATTAATATGTAATTTATACATTCTGCGGTTGTTGCTTTTCCTCAGCAATATGTTTTTAGAAAAATTTTGATGCCTTACATCTATGCACTGCTTACCAACCTGTGTCCACCCTCTTTCTTTACAAAGACTCGAGAAGGGCCCCTGGGTGGTTACTGATAAGGAGGGGCTGTTCTGAAGGTATAACAAGGTCTCCTCCTATGTGAAGAGGGAAGTCCTGAGCTGGAGGCTTTCCTCAGGCCTGTGTGTAGCAGGTGCCTCCTACATCTATGAATTTGTTTTTTGTTTTTTAAATATATTTCAATACGGCATGAGTATGCACTAGGTAAATTGCTATGCTGACAAACTAAAAAGAGAAAAATGGCAGTTATCTACATCTAGATCGGTAAAAAGATTCAGTATTAAAAATTTAGTCATATGGATTACCAAGTAGTACATGGTGCTTCATTAGAAATACTATGAGATTTGCAAATATAATATTCACTGTCAGATGGAAAAGTCCAGAGAAGTTGAAATTAGTACTTTTTAAAATACCATCTATGCTTGTAACTAACAGGCCTGCTTTGAGGGTTTCACTGTCTTCAGGTGGCCTGTGTACCTAACCTTACTATCCTTTGATATGTATCTTATCCTTTGTGTTAGTTTAATTCTGTGCCCCAAATCTGAATTGGCCTGAATAGTTGCTATGAATAAAGATTCAGATATCTCCTAAGGAAGCCTCAGTGGTGAATTGCAGTTCCTTGTATTCTTATAGTGCTGTCTTTCCTGTTTCCCAACCTAGTTTTCAGCACAGTAGAGACTGCTATATTTCATGTTTACATCAGTTTGTATAGAATAACTCCATGGTCTGTAGAGTTTCATGCTGGTGTAAACAAACAAATGATGCCTACCCCCCCATAACCTGACCATGACAGAGCTAAAATCGTGTTTGAAAACAAACTTATGGAGGTGAAGTATTTTTCCTAAGGTCTGTATATAACTTCCTTCTCCCAATATTTGTATTTTTCTGCCTTCTTGTCCAAAGCCAAATGGATTTGTCTATTTATGTGAAAAATGTAAATGCCTGACAGAAAGCTGACATCCTTGACTCTTCTTGGAGCCTAAACAACTGAGTAGAATTTAAGTGCATTCATCATATTTAGTTGAGATGATATACAGAGCTCCCATATTGCCAAGATCTCTGTTTTCTGCTCAGAGAAGTATATGGTTGGTGCAACACAACATCTAGGAAAATAATGAGAGAGACCATTGTATTTGAAAGACCTTTTGGAATGTATGGAGGCGGAACAGTGGCAAACTTATGTTATGCCACTTATGAGAGAAAAAAAAAGTATTACAAGGTCCTCTGTAGCAGCTTGTTCTCTGTAGCGAAAGATGAGATGCTGCATAGGGAAACAATGGTGATTCACATGGTGTTTGCTCCTGAGAGTTTGAGCGGGTTTAAGATGTAGTAGACCCAGATCACCTGGGAGCATTTAAGGAAAGACTGAACATGGCATTTAGTGCTACAGTGTAGTTGACATGGTGGTGTTCAGTCATAGGTTGGAGTTGATTATCTCAGAGGTCTTTTCTAACCTGATTGACTCTGTGGTATCAACCAACTATTGCTGAGACTCCTTTAGATTTTTAAGGCACTTAAAAGAAGTTTTCAGGAGTTAAAAAATAGATGTTCATATGTCATTAGGAGAAATCTCATTTGTTCCATGAAAATGCAACTTTCATCATTGTGGTTGAGCCTGATGCGAAAAATACCATGTGGTAGCAAGTTTTATTTGCCATGAGGTGTTCCGGTAGAACAACTGTCTTAGTGCAGTGAGGTATTCACTGTGGTTTTTTCACGGTAGAGAAGAAACTAGGAGGGAAAAATCAGCCCTGCAACATACTTTCTCTAAGTGAAGGAAATCTGTTCTAATTGATTCAACATTTATTCCTTAGTGGGACACTACTTCTGAGTATCCAGTCCAGAATTGTTTGCAGTCTCCCATGCAATGTCCAGCTATTAGAAATATTTTATTAGACCATTGTAATTTATTTTTTAATTTATTACGTGCATGTGTCTTATTCTGAGGCAATTAGTTTCAACATCAGACTTAATAACCCCATTTTGTATTTCTAATTGTCCCAGTTATAAACATTTATAAACCTTCCTACAGTTTTGTAGTACTTCGTAAAGCCTTTATGGTGTTTAATTGCCTATATCCTCCACTTCATTAGTTGTCTAAGCAAATAATTTTAGATTTGTATTAAATAAGAGGGTTTTTTTTCCATTTGACTGTTTTTCTGTCCTATGTGGTAACAGATGGCTTGCACTTAGTTCAATGAACCAGATGCAAAAAGAGCAGAATTTGCAGTAAAATACTGTTGATGTTGCATTTTTATTCCCACACAATAAATTAAGTCAGCTTTCTGATTATGTAAAGTGAATGTTTACACTCTTTCATTGAAATTAATTAAAATGTATCCTCTACGTTCTGTGAAACAAGTAGATTCCCAGTCTGGATGGGCTCATAGGTACAATTTGTGCATTTGTTACTGAAGCCATGTCTGCATAAGAAGCTCTTGTATTGTGCTCTGGGCTGCTATCTCTTATTCCTGCTCTAGTAACCATCTCTCTATGCCTGCACAGCTGTTTGTGGTACAGTGCAATGAACTGGATTAGGAAACATTCATTTTTTATCTTGGGATACTTTTGATTAAGGATCAGTTCCCTATTCTAGTTGGAATGGCCACACACATGGCCGTGCAGCCACAACTAACGGATGGATACAGAGGAAAGAATAGACTGAGCAGTATGAGCTGCTTCAATTGTGCCACCATTGGAAGAAACTATTTAATATGCTCCACAAAGCTGTAAAACATACCAAAATTTCACTTATCCCCTCTGATGTTTGTCTTCCCTTCCTTTTAGACTGTCTTTTTTACTGAAGAAAGCATTAGTTCAAAAACTTTCATCATAGGACTGTAGTATCCCTCAAACTTTTTAAGGAAGTTTTGGCATTTAGAATCATACTTTCCTTACAACATAGGAACTCCTGTAGAGTTCAGTCTCATTCCTTTGGACAGGAGCTAAAGAAAGTACCAACTTTTTAATCAAGAAGATATCACTTACCAAGTGTATTTTTGCTGATGCTCCTTTAGACTGGCTTGGTAAATGACTTTTGTGTGAAACTGTATTGAATGAAGGATTTTGGATAGTTCCTACTTTTAATTTGTTACATCTTTACTATAACTGTAGTTCCACTACTGCATTTTTGACCTGATTCTGATCTCTGTTTGGCCTTGTAAATAGAAAGTATATCCATAGGATCCAATGAAATTACCAAAGTTGCAAAATATCCCTCTTGTTCCCTTCCCCATTCCAAACACTCTCTCAACTCTCATTTGCATTTATTAGTAGGCTATTATAACCTATCAGAATTTCTTAAAAAAATATTCCAAGTTATATTCTTGTGCCTGTTTATGAAAACTGGCAGTATATTCGTCCAAACAGCTGCATGATGATTGGTACAAATTACTCCTGTAGAAGATGGTTAGTAGGATAAGTATCTTCCTTTAATCTACATAGAAGAACGGTGAAATCCAGCATTTTAGCTTGGCTGAAACCTAGCTAATAGTTATATGGGTTTCAGTGTTCCATATACTTTCTAAGGATTTGATAGCAAACATTGCTGATAGCACAGAGTTAGACAATGAGTTGGTTTAATTGCAACTGTTTGCAAATGGCAGAAAGGCAGCAGAAACACAGAATGATGTGAATGTTGTTCATAGTGTTCCCTGGAGGGACAGCTTGGGGTGGCTGGAAAGAAGCCTGGAACTGTAAGCAAAGAAGCTGTCCTGATACTTTGATTCCCCCTATGTTCAAGGAAACAGGACTCTGGAAATGCAGAGCAGNGTGCGACATTGAATTTCATCACCTCAGGAGTTGGTGGAGCATCTGCTTTCTCGGGGGAAAAGCTTCCAAGTGCTATATGTGGACTCTTCTTTGATAGTAAACACACCCCTTGAAACCCCATCCAAAGGCTGAAGGAAGATCTGAAACAGTGGTATACGGGAACATTACTCACAGTGCTACTGCTGTGGCGTTCTCATAAACAGCTAGCATAGCTGCTGGCTTGAGTGAAGAATCTTTGCATTTCTCTTAGCAAACTTAGAAAGTGGGACTTCAGGAACAACAACAAAGCCTCCACAATCCTTGGAGTTAAATCTGTGAATTGGGTAGGCTATAGAAGTTGTCTGCCTGGATTTGGAACTGCGTCATCCAGGGATCTTGCATAAGGCTGAATATTTTACCACAGATTTCTGCTCTGGAGGCCCAGGAAGGGAAAGTTTGGATTGCCCCATCAGAAATACTGCAGTCCTTGACATTAGCATTTTTTTTGACTGATGCAATTCTGCTGAAATGTATTTGGCTTGGTTCAGAATTGCTAATAAATTGGGTAAATTACTGGACAGAACAGAATAGCTTTTTGAGCACAGGCTATGTGGAGAAGTGGGATATGCTTCAGAATAAGCAGAGGGAAATGGTAGTGTTAAAATCCCACTCAAGGTTACAAAATGTTAAAGTATATACCATAAGATATATAAATGTGAAGTATATGCCATGTGTTCAAACTGATGTTTCAGAATGTGATGCCACACCAGGCTGCAAAATGAGGAGTGGCTGACCATCATAAGCAGTGAAGAATGGAAATCACAAAACTGTTGCTTGGATTCTGTGTGGGTTGTTTCGCTGGCCTTTGGTACTGATTTGACCATTTAGAGAGGTTCTCTTCATCCTTTGCATGTATCATTGAACACCTGTATCAAGAAAGGATGTCTGAACCTTCAGCCACTTCTGGGATCTTGCTCCCTAGTTAATATGGCAGCACTGTATTGTGTAATGGACTGTGGAGATTTAGCAGTCTAATGTTTGAAAATTTTACAAATAAAAAAGAGATCCTGGCTGATACAGAGTGAGTTATTTTATGCAGTGAATATTAAGTTGGTAAGTCAGCATTCAAAGACCAGACGATCCAAGAAAACCAAAAGACCATTTTTGTACGAGGAGGAGTGTGTGACTGTTTTATGTGTGTCTTCAGGCTTGTACAGTGTATCAGCTTGCTTTTGTATGGTAGGAGGAAGGTACTGCCTGTATGCCTGCTGCAGCCCGTTTGTTATACTCAGACATATGCTAGGTGCTAAAAAGGCATATACCAAGCCCTGTGAATCAGGCGGACAGTCATGAGTATGAAAGTTATAACTGAAGGGAAGGGGGAGAAGTCTGCTTTTTATGGATTTAGATAAATGACCCCTAGAATTCAGCAGTACCTCCTACCTGAATTCCAGGTTCATGTACTAAGAGCATCTCAGCATGTGGTGGGGATGAGCTTTCATAATGGTCTTCTCCAAAAATTGTGGAAAGCAAAGACTGAAATAAATAAGTAAATAAACCTCTCCTATACAAATGCAACCTCTGTAGGTTTCTGTCCTTGTCTTTCTCAGCTGCTTTTTCGTATGGTTCACGCTGAAATAAGAGTATGCACACTGAAATAAAGGCATACTGAAATAGAAGTTGGGCTGTATTTTCTTATATGTAAAGCAGAACTGATAGTGTCTGTATTGTTTTTATAGTATCCTTATTATGCTTTTTGAATTTCAGATCAAGTAACTTGGAGTCAGAGTTTCATTTGGCATTCCCATCAGTGAATGCCACATCAGGGTGCAGGGTGTGGTGTCAGTATTCAATTCATTACACAAAACTTGGAATGGAATAAGACTTAAAGTAACTTTTATAGCCATTATTCTCTAAATATCCCTATTTCCCTGAGATGTACCAGTAATGCTGCACACTGAACAACTGAACTGTCCAAGTTTGCTTAAAATCGATTTGTCTTTTGTAGGTGTTTCTGCCAGTGACAGGATCAGATTTGACGCATTGTTATGAGTCAGTCACCATCAGCACTGCTGCAGTGTTACATTCTAGACTTTAATCTTGCCATTCAGACTGTTGTGGCCTTTATAGGTTCTTACCTTGCCTGACAGCTCTGCCTGAGAATAAGCTTGTCCATACTCAGTTACGGTTGCACCAAAAAGAGTTATATTTTAAGTCTCGCCTACAGCAGTTAATCCTTCTCCATATGTACCTTGCAGTAATGCTGGTACAAGAACTTGTGCAGTTCTGTAGTGAATTGTATCAGGAAACTAATCTGAGTCAAAATTGACTCTGTACCTACTCAGTGTTACTGTAGCTTCATTCCCCAGTTTAATTCACTTTACTGCCACAGAAATGTTTCTCTTGCCCCAAGGGAAGAAAGCAGGAAGGAGCATCCAGTTAGAGTACAGCATTTATTGTGGTGGAAATACCAGTTTGAGGTGTTAGTTCAAACTATACTATGACTGCTGATAAAGCAATGGCAGCACAGAGCTTCTCTGTCTGGCAAGCATCTTTGAATTCAGGTGGGTTGCAGTACAGCCTGCAGCCTTTGCAGCTGAGGATTCACTGTTATGTGTGTGCAGTGGCAGTGTCTACTTCAGCAGTAGTGCAGCTCTGCAGTAATGAAGCTGTAGAGGAAAATTTCTAATGCTGTGGATTCACTGACCATACCACCTAGATTTTGGTATGTGTGAGGGAATTGGGAGGAATTCAGTTTAGTTTTTGTCTGGTCTCACAGACTGAATTTCCATTACCAGTTGGAGTGTAGTAGGTGCTGTTCTGGAGTACATATCTGAATTTCCTTTCGTATGAAAGGATATCTCAGGATTGTTCACAGTGAATGGTCAGGATGACTGGGAAAGTCTTTGAAACTATGCATCAGATCTGAACAAAAATGCCAGTGCTCTGCCTATAGATGCTGCTGTCAGACTGTTGCACTGTGGTATCAGTTGGATTTCACTTATTGTATATGACTCTATCATTCTTTCTGATTCCATTTCAAAACTTGTTTTTGTGACAGTTCAGCAGCTAATCCCACTGTTACTCTCCAAGCTCTGAGACTGATGCATTCATTCACTCTATGTTCGTGGTAATGGTCAGAAAGAGATATTTTCTAGCACAATTTTATCCCTTATCTCTATCTACTGTGGCAGTATTCCATGAAAATTGAGCTAAGTATGACAACATGAAGTCTAAGTCAAATAAAAACTTTTTTGCTGGACTATTCTTGATGTGCACGTATGGTCTCATGAAATTTAGTACCCAAAGAAGGGAATTTCTTATTCCAAACTAACTGTGATTCAGTGGATGAAAACGTAGAATCATAGAATACCAGTTTGGAAGGGACCTCAAGGATCGTCTAGTCCAACCTTTATTGACAAAAGTCTAAACAAGTGGCCCATCACCCTGTCCAGCTGAATCTTAACAGTGTCCAACGCTGGGGAATCCATCTGGGGAAATTATTCCAATGGCTGAATGTTCTTATTGTGAAAAATTTTCCTCTTGTGTCTAATAGGAATCTCCCCAGGAATAACTTGTACCCCTTACCCCTTGTCTTTTCCATGTGACTCCACATAAAAAGGGAGTATCCATCTTCAAGGAGCTTTGCCAAAAGAGAGAAGCGTAAAGATAGTGCTTGAAAGTGTTGCATTTGCAGTGTAATGGAAAATATTGGATCTGAATAATCTAAGAAACACCAGTGAAAGAAAACCTGGATGTGTGTTTGAAAGGTGGACTTTACCAACTGTTTCCATTCTTGTTTGAAGGTGTTAGCAGCAATAGCTACACTGCAGCTTCTTGGTATTTTGATAGTCAAGCATATTCATTGTGCACCAGTAGGAAGACAGATGAACACACCAACCCACACACATTTTGTTGTTTACCTCTGCTGTTCTCATACTATTGATTTTTCTTAGATTAAGTTCTAAGGCCTTGACTCTGAGCTGGGTGTTACCACAGTATGAATAATTGCAGAGATATTTTTTATCTTAGCACAGTTGAAAAGTTTTTTGTTTCACTAACTGAGGCTCAAAGTGTATTTATAGACAGAATTGTGCCATGTGGCTACAATCTGTCATAAATTCAAGTGCTTTTATAATGAAGCTCTTAATTTTGAAGGGATTTCAGTCTTTTTGGTTAAGCATAAATTTGAATTTCTGGATCAAGGATAAAGAACTAAGTATTTTCTTTTTCTTTTTTTAGAGAAATAAATGCTGATTCTTCCTTTCTCTCCTGTTCTGGAGCTAAAACAGCTTGGCAGCAGTGTTTGAACACAGTTACAGTTAAACCAGTTTTGGAAAACGGTTTGGCAGACCACAATGGAATAAGGCCAAAGTATGTTACAGTTTTAAAACCTAATTCTAAGCTAAAATTATAGCTATAGTGAGAGACAATGATGTAAAGCTCAAATGTTTGTCTCTTGCTTTGCCTTCTTTTTATTTTATCCAGTTAGTCAAGCTGTGCTAGACCGCTAGAAACAGTGCTCAAACTTCTCATAAATCCTACATTTCTTCTGCCTGGGCCTCAATCAATGTGGACAGGAAATTACATAGTTATGTAGTTCTTTGAGAAGTAGCTTACTTTTTAATCATATCATCATTAGGTAAAATTTCACATATCTTAAAAATTAAGTTCTGTGGAGCCTATAGCACTGGAGATAAATGATCTTTTTCTTTGCTATGTCATTTTTTGCAAAATAGTTGAATCAAAGGCTGTTTCCATTTCCCTTGATACCTTCCGGTGTTGTACAAACACAGCTACTTTCAACTGCTTTAGTTTATCTGCTGTTGGCTTTAGAAGTACAATTTGCAATATGACAGGCTGACTGCAGGACATTATTTTTAAAGGTTGTATAAAATGGATTGTGCATCTTTTTTTTCCCACAGTGAAAATGTCTAGACTCTTCAGAACCTTTGTAAAGCTGTTATCCAGACAAATTAGTTCCATGAATTTGAGTCACATCAACCTCAAGAATTATCCAAATAAATGGGGTCACCAAGTCATTGTACTCTTAGCTATAATACAAAACACTGCTCATAATCTGTAAAGCTGACAGAAAAGAAAATTACTTATCAGCTACAGCCCAACTTTCTTTTTTTTTCTTTTTTTCATTTTTTCATTTTTTCTTTTTTCCTTTTTTCTTTGTTCTTCTTTTTTCTTTTTCTTTTTCTTTTTTTTTTTTAACAGGAAGATTTTCAGTTTCTCTAAGTGTTAAAAATATTTCCCATCAAAGTGGGCATTCTGTTGCATAATAATTTTGTCTGTCTCTGGGAATTGCTAAGTTGTATTAAGCATAGAAGTCGTGAGAAATAATTTCTGCTAACTTCTAATGCCAAGCCTAAGAGTAGAGCCCAGTTATATTCTCAGGGAGATGTCCAGTTCATTTTGGGGAGATGGAGCTGTCATACTCTTAATAGTCAGTAGCTTCTCTTTGATCTTTTATACTGATCCAAAATTCATACCAATGCAAAAAATTAACTCCTCCATATCCATGACTTCTCGTCTGGTTTTGATTGCACTTTCCAAATAGCCTTTGATCCAGCATGTGCTTGTTATTTGGGCTTTCTTTGTGTGCCTTTATACTCAGTTTGATAAACTTTGAACAAAGAAATCCACTGAACGCTACTCATGTTCACGTAGAGTCCATCTCCTGTCTTTTACACAAGCTTTAACGACTGTGCTTTTTTGTACTTCCAGGCATTTAAGACTGTGAAAATTATTTTGTTTGGTCATTTGTCCCTTGTGGGAGAAAGGGGAGAAGAAAAGAAGTAGTATGGATAAATTGAGTTAAGCTAAGTTTCAGAAGAGCCAGATTCATAGTTTTAACATAGTTTCCCCAGTTTCATGCTCTGTTTTTGTGTCTTTGAAGAGAACCTGTTAGCAGAACATAACTTTAATCACATGAAATATCTTTTTCAGAGGATTGGTTTTCTCAGAGTTTGCGTTATAGAGTTTTAGGAACAGGTACAATGAAAGACTATGATATTAACTCTTGAAGAAGTCATGGCATCGTCATCACATCATTGATAGCGGTGTATATTTTGATAGGCATGAAATGGTAGAGCAATTGTCTCTTCTTTCTCAGATGAATTTTCTGCCCTTTTGGATGATTTATGACTAGGTCATGACAAAATTTCTAATGTGACACACTCATACAGCTATCACAGCAGAGAGCAAAATTATACTTAAAAAAATAATAGAGTCTTTATTCTGAAAGAATAGCTGTCTTTGATCTGTTTGATCTCTGGGCTTAGTAGCTCTACTGGATTTTCCTCCTTTTCTCATGTTTTGGCTTTATAGCTGTCACCAGTTTCATATGAATCATTGCAGTCAGTGCTGAGCCCACCAATGTCCTTCAAGAGTAAATCAATTTTTTCTGCTCTGGACAATTCATCCATTTGCTGTTGCCTGCCCTAAACACCCTTTTAGAAGTATTCCTGGCCGTTGCACAGTTGTCTGCAGTTTGTATTGGGTTTTGTAATTCCCATCAGAAAAAATCTCTTTTTAAGGCCAGCTTTGAAGATAATTAATCAGTTCTAATGCTTTGGAGATTTTTTTTTTCATTTCTCTTTGCAATTGTTGGGAATTTCAGAGTAAGTGAAATATGTTCAACTGTATCCTTGTGAAGTCCTAGCCATCCTGCTTAGGATGTTACCCAGATCTATTTGACGTGTAAAATAAGTTTTCTTGAAAATTTCAGAAGAAATACCTATTTATGATGCATGGCTAGAAGAACACCACTTTTTCAGACTTTTACTCTCAGAGTTTTCAAAGATTTCTCTCAGCATTATGTCAGCAAGAGACTGTAGTCTGTCACTGTCCTGTTAGTCTTTAAGGATAATCAGAGTGATGTAGGATGACTACTAGTGCTACTGGAGAGTTACACACAAGGATGTAGACCATCTACCATCACTTGGAAGTAAAATAATTGCAGATGTTTTTGTACACAACAGGCAGTCTTCTATGGCAGATTTCCATAAGTATCTGCAGTGCTGTAGCAGAGTATCAGGTTTCATTTATTTCTGTCTTCTATTTTAAAGTTTTTTACCTGCAGAGTTTGGAAATAGAGAGGAAATTATTATTTAGGGAAATCCTTGCCTAATTAGAGGAAGATGCCAATTAATTCCAGGTGGGTCATATGGAATTTCTTAAGGGTTGATTTTTAGCTTTTGTTCTAGCTGGAAATTCTGCTGTGCCTATAGTGATAGATTTTTAAAACTGTATTTGGCTAACCCCAAAAAACATGTCTAGTTTGTGCACTGCTGAAACTTTGCTGGTAAGTACATAATTGCTCTTAATCCAGAAAATCATAAGGAGCTTTTTGTCCTTCATATCCTTTTATTGAGACACAGACTTCTTGCCTTGGATTTCCAAACTTCAATGCTTTTTGAGACTTTAATTAGAGCTTGTTATTTGTATTTTAAGTATACCAGATTGATAGCATTTGAGAAGACACTGAACTCTGGATGCTTTGTTTGAGAAGGATACATAAAGTTTGTGAAACTGCAGGTCCTCTGACCAATCATTCCTAGATTTCAGTGGAGAAATGCTGAAGAACAGCAGTGATTATCCTACTATCTTCAAAGTATTTCTAAATTATTTTTCTTGTGATAATTAGAATTATTGTGGGGGGGTTTTCTGAGTCAAGTCAAAGGATTCTTATTATAAAACCGGAAGTAATTTAAAATATTTTAAAGATTATTTTCATAGTGGAGCAATTATTGTATGTCATTAGTTTCCTGTCTAATGAATCAGTCTTCTTGCATTCATCTAATATAATGCTCTAGGTTAAAAAACCCAACCAAACAAAACCCCTCCCAAAACTCCCTCTTTAAAATTTCTTCTGAGGTGATTTTTATTTTTGAAATGAATACTTTCAATTGATTAGTTATATATATTGTGATGGCTTTTGATATTGTAGTCTACTGAGGAAATTATTAACATTTTAGAATTGCTTTAGCCAAGCACATTTTTAAATTTATTAAGATGTTTATGGAATTGTTTTAGCCTCTACTGAAACAGATGGAACTCTCTACTAATGTTTGAAGAACACTTATCACAGAGATTGTCTTTCTTTTCCAGATTTTTCACAAAAGGAACGCAACTGCGGTTAAGCAGGGTGGTCAATAATGATGCATCTCAATACCTGTCAAAAATCAATTGTTGCAAAATTACAGAGACATTTTGTTTGGGTCTGATATTACTGACATTTCATCCAGTTCATTTTTCATGCTACAAGATGGACTCTGACGCTAATGGATAATGTGCCTGAAAGTTCCTACTGGCGTGTGATACTCTTTGCACACTTCTACTGGAAAACAAGCTTAATATTTAGATGAATATGCAAGTATTTCAGTGATGGAAGAGCTATATTTTCATGAGGGGCTAAAGTTAAAGGGAAGGTTATTTGGATAAAAGATATCCAGGCCACTCTAGTGGGTCCATAAAAAATTTGAAGATGAGACTCTGTTCTTTGCATATAATAATTTTAAAAGGCAGAAAATAATGAAAATTTGAGGCTAGCATTTATGTAAAATGTGAAAAAAGTCAAAATTAAAGGGAAATAAAACAAATTAACTGGAAATTATGGGAGTTTGATCACAGGGAGTGTTTGGTTTTGCTTTAGCCTCTTCAGCTGCTGGAAACTCAAGTTCTGCGTGAGAAATGCAGATGCATTTCTGTCTAAGTGTCTAAGGAAATAAAAAGCAATAGTTTGACAATTGTATGCCAAAGTGGCATTTTCTGAAGGCCAGTAAAGCAACGCATAGGTGAAAAAGGATCTTAGCCAAAGTATACTTGCTGACATGTTGATTATCATTTAAACTAGCTAAGATTTTTTTTTTAGATTAGCCATGCAGGATTTTACACTGATTATCTTAATTTTATGTAACAAAATTCATTATATGAGTGTCTGTTGCTGCTGTAGAACAATTTAAAGTTTCATGTTTTAATAGTGTTTCCATGAGGAATATTTTTGTGCCAAAATCTTTTTGCATTATGAAAACATGTATCATTTACAAGTGGTACTAACCAATGATCAGGTTCAATAAAAATCAGTAAGTTGGTGAAATATTCCATTTAGTTCTAGTAAGAGAACTGGTGGCATTTCAAAATTAGAAGTAATTTCTATGTCATTTTGCAACTCAGTAATTTACCCATATGGGGTTATGTGTATTCTAGTTACCCTGTTAAAGTAAAGAATTGAATTAAGGAAATATTCAATGTCAGAAGGTTTTTTCAAACAGTTCGTAAAATGAGATGTCTTTCCTGCTGGTAATTTCCTAGATCATTGCATTTCAACTGGCAACCTGTTTTCTGGGTTTGTCCCTTGAGAGACTGAATCTGTCCTGGCCACCTTTTTTCTCCAGGGGCAAGTAAGGGATGGTTTGTGGCCAGATCCTGCCTCTGCACACACAGGCAGCAGGAACTCAATTTGCTGTCAGTGCCACCAGAGCTCATGAGAAGAAAGTGAGGAAGGAGGATAGTTTTCTTCTAAAATTGTGATCCAGCCATAATAACAGTATCTTCCTACATAGTAGGGACTGAGAAGCAATCAAAAAAATAGTGTAGTTTGCAGTCAATCACACACACTGTCGTTGTCAGGACGGACACCACACTGGGATTTCACGCAGAAAAGCCTTTATTTCATACAAACATGGCCAATTTATAGTCTCCCCTAGCCAGCGTGTTTCACCACCATTGGTGCCCTTACTACATACACATCTTAAGGTTGGCTGCTCTATAGCTTCTGCAACTCAGGGTCACTCAGCAAACAGTCCAGGCTCTCTGGCTATCACGGCTGCCCCGCAGCTCCATCCTCCCTGTCCACCTTCTCATCTTCATTGTTTACATTCCTTCACAACTTCACAGCTGCAACCACTCAAATTCAGGGCCCAAGCTGTCCACAGCTCAGTTGCCTCCCACAACACACGAGAACGCAACATTCATCATGTTAGATGTTAGGATTTGTGTTATCTTGATATGGACAGTAAATATTCAGAATGGAGCGTCTGACACCACTTCTGGCTGGATTGTCCACATTTAATGTCAAAGGGTTGCTATAGTGACTTTGCAGTGACTTATTATTTTTGGGATTTCATCTTTGAAAGAAGTGGTTTTGATTTTGCAGGGTGCAGAAAGTACCTGCAAAGAATGTGGGGTGCTCTTAACAGCAGTAACTTCAGACCACAGAATGCTGGTTAATGCTTCTGGGACTAAGCACTGCAGATGGAGCTTATTTGTATCATATGAATTAACTATTCCCATTTATGTTGTTTTGTATTGTTCTGATATATAAACCTAAAATAAATCACAGCTGTGCCCTGAGCACATGGGTTTTGTCTGGTGTTTGTGATGTCTGCCAGTGGCACTGGGCTGTCACAGTTCCGTTTTTGCACAGAATGGAAGCAAAATACTTCTCTGATTTAATATTTAAAGTCCAGAACAGATCAAGTGATGGATCCTACTTTAAATACTTTGCCATTATTTTAAAGCAATATTTGGTTACAAAGGAGATTTCTCAAAACTTTTGCGCAAGAATCTCTTAAATTAATTCTTATTGCCTTTGACTTAAGATAAAAGAAGTATGGAATATAAACAACATATGCATCTAATTGTTGGATTTCTGTAAGCAAAAGAAAACAAACTTAACTTCTGAAAATTCTTAAAATTGGCAGATAATTAATACATGCTACATTTTATATGTTTCATTATGAGCAAGTTGTGACATCTTGATTAGGTGACATAGGGGGTTTTTTTGTTGTTGTTGGTTTGGTTTGGTTTGGTTTGGTTTTGGTTTTTTGTAATCTCTTTAAGATGGCATCTTTTCCATGTCCATCTTTTCCACAAAAAGTCATATAGAAACAAGTAAGGTGTGTAATAGGTATTCTTTTCCTGCCCTTGCTCCATGATATTTTTGTAAGGCTATTTCCAGTATCGTCCGTGATTTCTTTTAAATTAGAGATATTCATCCTTTCTCTCTTCTCCACTCTCTCTTCTTTCTTTCTTGGCCCCCATATAGAAAAGGGGGAAAGTCCACTTTTTTATATTTATAAATTTGAGTTACCTTAAACAGTTTCCAGTAACTCAACACAGAAAATTAATTGCACTGTTTTTTTAAAAGAAAAAGATGTCCTGGAGCCCATTAGTGTGTGGTGCACTGGTCAAATGGGCTGAGAGGTGCTGTGACCCAGAGGGATGAGACTGGACAACCTCAGTGGAGTAGGCACCCCTGAATCTGATACTACTTGTGCTATCAAACCAGCCAACTGAGGTTGGGAAGGGAGGAGGGAAATTAGGTGAATCATTAGTTCTTTGCTTAATTTTCATTCTTGCACCATGAAATTAGGATTATTTTGGACTATTTGACTCCCCTGTGGAAGTGCACAGGAGCACAAAGACAAAGCCATTAAAAAATACAGATTTTATAGACATTCTAGAAGCCACCTCAGGAGTTTAGGCATGTGAAAGGGCTCTCATTACTCCTACTTTAAAATCAGTGGCTAAGTCCTTTTAAAGAATCACCAACTTTTGTGCAAATCAATAAAATTTTCAGCAGGGAAAGGTTTGGGATTTAATTTTGATCCTGCAATCACTGCTTATATTTTCCTATTATCAGTGAAAAAGGTTGTATTTGTAAATATATCTCTATTAGTTTTTCAGAATTTTATGTTTTGATTTTCTCTGGTTTGAAGAGAACAGAATACCTGGAAGTGATCTGATGTTAGCTTCTAAGAGGCTTTTGCTTGCGTCTTACACAAGAGACTGTAATGGAAACTTAGTAACGGAGGGTGAAAGGTAAAGCCCTGTTACTGATTAAAAAGAGTAAAACAGCAACCTTCCTATCATTTTGCAGGCATTTTCCAGCATGGAAAATGATTGTTAAGTAGAAATGGAATTAGTAGAAATTTTCTAGAAGTTTTTATAGGAAAACAATGTCCATAGCAACTGGGAAGATTTCCCTTTTTTGATACAGGAGAAAAGATCACTATTAGCCTTTCAATTAAAAAATTTTTAAAGAAAAACTGATTTCCTTAAAATTTTTAAAGAAAACCCATCTAAACCTCCTCACAACAACAACACAAAAAATCTAAGTAAAGTGAAAAAAAGAGATTGGCTGAGGTGAAAAAGAGTAAATTGAAGGATGATAGTCCTATATGTAGGATTGGAAAATAAATTTTCAGTTGGTTAATTCAGGTAATGAAGAAAGTGATAACTAAAACCGGGTGACCTTAAAAAAATATAAAGGAAGCCCATTCAAAACAACTAAAAATTATTATATCTGTACATATTTATATAACTTCTAATAATAACTCAGATCCTCATTATTTGGGTAAAAGGCTTGGTGTTTTTTATTTTTTAAGTTTTGAGATTTAAGTACTACTTTTCCATGCCAGTTGCATTTGCATAGGCTGGGATAATTTCTATGAAGTGTGCCTAATTACCTACCTAAATTGCCATTAGAAGAAGATATACATGGTCATTAGTATTTGGATCAAACATGGACTAATTGTCAGAAACTGAATACCTTTTTTTTTAAGTTGGCTTCAGTTCACTATGAGTTCCATCAGCCTTGTGGAAAAGCAGAATGTTATCCAATAGCTTACATCTCAAAAATGCACAGTGCATTAACTTGTTTTCTGGTCTTTCTGCTTGCTCTTATTGAAGGTTTGTAACTTCATGGCTCTAATGGAGAAGCGTACTCATGCTTCAAATGTTGGTGGTGCCTTCCTCATGCTCCTTCCCAAGCTGCAGTGTGGAGCTGCATCTGATGCTCCTTTCCCAGCTGTCCAGGGAGATGCAAAACAGCTTCATTCCCAGTCTTGGCAAGACATAGCATTGCAGTTTATTTTCAATTACTTGATCCATTACAGATCAAGTGTTTGTTAGTTTTAACTTGGATTTTCCTAGTTCTTCTTTGTATTTACAAAGTTTGTATTACAGACTTTTCTATCTGAATTTCCTGTCTATATTTATCCTGTATTCAAGGTGTGGATTTGGGCCAAAAAAGTATGTGTGGATATTTTTTTTTTACAGATAGTATGGCTTTAAATAGTTACTTTCCTTCTCCAAAGCTTCTCCAAAACTCTGATTTTAGACTTAGGGACAGCACTGTGAGTCAGCACTACAAACATTTTCTTTAGACCCCTGAGAATATTTTGAATTCAACAAATGATAGCTAGTAGCTGCTTGGGATATGCTTAATATTAGGTTACATGACTAATTCTTTGATTAGAATAAATAATAGGAATTTGTGCCAATGTAGCCCTTCTTCTTTTTACATATGAAATGATGCAGGATTGCAGATTTATTCTTCCTGCTTGTATTAGTCTAATAGTATATGATTATTTTTATAGGATGTATTATATTTCTTTTACAGAAGTCAGGATTTGAGGTATTTTTCCAAGTACAAACTCAAAAAGAATTATTGAAGAAAAGGTGAGAGAATTGATAAGTGATAATTTTATTTTAATCTGTACAACATTCTGTAGGAACTAGTTTCAGTAATCTGCTTAAACCACAAAAATCTAAAATAAATATATTTTAATAGATAGGAAACCCTTTAAAAAGTGTTGAATTATAATTTATTGTCTTCAGAACTTATGCTGTCGTAACATTATAGAGATAGCCTACATTACTGTTGAGCTATATAAAGATTTCTTTTCTCTCTTGAATGTTTGTGGTCATTTTAAGCACAGTAACATAGATTGCACTGGATTTTTATTCTCAGAAGCATATTAGAACCACTAAAATGTAATTATCTAGAAAAGATTCTTGCTGACATCTCATGAATCCCCTTATGAATACTAGTGCATCTTCTCATAACCCATCAGAGCTGCACAAACTGTACAAAACGTGTGTTTCTCTTTTTCACTGTGCATGTCAAAAGTTGTGTTTGTTACAGTTGGTTGCAAAGTCAAGGGGTTGCCATGGTTCACTAAGGCCCAGTCCTGCTAGCACTTTTGTTCATGTTTAACTGATGAAGTATGTGTAGTTATAGGGGGCAAACACATGGATCTTCATGTGCAAAGTTACCACCTCTAGTTATGTAAAACTCTACATATTTTTGGCCTGTAGCTGTGAGACTGCACCTGTGAGACAATTCAGAGTCAACAGCAGAGCAGCTTTTAATGAGTTTATCACTTCGGTACCTGCAGTACTTTGTTCAGTCTGTGCAAGAGTTTCACAAATTAATGGTTTGGGGTTTTTTTTCGTACATTTAAAATTCCCTGAACGTGAATGTCTGCATAACTCTATAAAAATATGTTCCTTTTTACCACTCTACGGGAAAGTCTTAAAAGCAGCCTTCCATAGGAATATAAAATAAATAAAATAATTTTCTCTTTCAGTTCATTCTCTCTAATGTGGTCAACTGTTTCCTGGCAAGAAGAGAATAACTGATCAACTTCTTTATGGAAAGAATGTGCTATGAAAGCCCTTGGGGTATGCAAGTTAGAGAACTGTTGGATGAAGCATTTTATATTAATCCAAGTATGATATAGTTGCTAAGTCTCTAAAGTCAGAACTTAAGCTATAAAGTAATGTTTTTGATCAAAACACAGTTGGATTTGTAACTGGAAATAAACTGGGAGCCACAAAGTGGATGTACCACAGCTCTCTCCTGGAGAGAAACAAAAATTTCCTCTGAGAGAGAAGCTGGATATGCTATTGCAGGTAACTGCCACCAGACAGCACTCTGTATGCTCAGTCTTGTCCAAAGAGCACCAGGTCTGGCATCCTTCACTGATAACCCGTTAGACTCCATTCCTTCATGAACATCTCTCTGATATTGCTTTCTCACACACCCTGAGGTGCACAAATACACTTCACAGTTGAATCCACAAAAACAACGCTCTGCTGGGTGGTAACATGGTCTTCTTCTTTCGAGCATGCATTACTGAAAACACACACAAAAACTATGAGTGTCTGTCCATAGGACCTTTGATCCAAACACTACGTAAGGGGGACACACTAATCCACCCCCCAGTGCACTAGATCAAGGCGCGACAGATGGAAGGTATTTTATTTCACTAGCCAGGGCACTCTCCCTGCCTCTTGACCGGCAGCCAGGACAGTTCTAGGTTTTAATGCCTTTAACAGTGTAGCTCCTGTGTGCTCCTGTTCCCAGGATTAAGTTTTAGAAAGTCAGATGAACCACAGCAGCCCAGCTCCTCTGTCTTTGTAATGATCCATAAATTTACTGGTGTTACCTGGGATGAATTGTTATCACAGCCAGGAGATAAGCAATATGACAAGAGGCAATGGGCAGTAACTGATGCACAGGAAGTTCTACCTAAATATGAGGAAGAACTTCCTTAATGTGCAGGTGACCGCACACTGGAATAGATTGCCCAGAGAGGTTGTGGAGTCTCCCCCACTGGAGATATTCAAGAACCATCTGAGTAATTCTCAAGTTATTCATGGCTATGTTAGGGAGTGCTAGTTTGGTAAAAAAATGCCTAGATATTGTCACAGGTCAGAGTGATGCTCCTTAAAAGTAGTTTTCATGTATTTCTGAACAAGAAGCCTACCCTGTAGCACAACTTCTGACTGGGTATTAACTGTGAAAGAGATAAAGTTCATATTAATAAAGATGAGGTCAACACAAAGGAAACGATTAGTATTGTCATCATTAGAGCTTCAACAAACAAGACCTTTCTCTTAACACCTTTTTGCACTTTAAGAAAAGAATTCCCTTGGATAACATAAACTGGACTCCTGGTCTTGAAACATGGCCCACCCCTGTGGAGCACACTCTTCTTGGAGGCATTTCTCCTTGGATGTGGGAGAGCTGAGGAAAGGTTGTATTCTTTCCTTGCATGTGGCTGCAGGAAGCAGGACTTTTCTTGAGGGAAGGAAGAGGAGCCTTCTCTGCTTCTGGAGCACTGGCAGAGTTTACACTCACAGAAAACTAAAAGCTGAGAGAAAGTTACAGAGGCTGTCAAATAACGTGTTTTTCTGCATATATTCATAGGGAAAACTTTTCAATGATGAGAAGCAAAGGGCTTTTATCTGCAAGGTTTATCTTTTGAGTTTTAGCTGAACAAAAATAAAGTGATTTAAACACGAGTGTTTAAAAGGAAACAATATGCCATGAATAATATTGACTGGAAATGCTACTACATGTTTGGAGTGAGGTTTTAATAAAAATACAGCTGCAAACTGTACATTGGGGGTTGGTTTATGCTGGAAGCTAATTTTTAAGAAACTGAGATTTATTTATTGGTTGTGTCACAGGAATATTTGGTTTGTTCTAATTCCAGTGTTCAGCATTTTTGCATTTCAAGCCATATAAAGGAGTACAAGATCTATGGTACATCTACTCAGTTCAACAGAATGGGCTCTAACCAGGCTCTGTAAATATACTGTCTCCTGTGTTGTTTCTACCACAGCAGTACTTTTAAAGTTTTTTATATTCTTCTAAAATTTACTCAACAAAACCAGTTTTCATGCTGTGCTATTGCATTTAGGTCTACTGCAAAGTATCCTTCAACATGCTTGAAAGCCAGTTTATTTTTCACAAGGGCTGTGGAAAGATTTTGCCTTGGTATTCCAGTGGGATACCAAGTTTGACATCTACATTTCCTCCAGGATGTGTTAAAGGTTTCCCTGTAGGGGAAATTACACAACTCCCTCACTGCATGAGGGAGTATACAGCATGCATTTTGTATGCACACACATAGGTATGTTTAAATGTAGGGAATGGCAATCCAGTTGGATTTTGTCTCTTCAAGAAAGTCATGTGATTTATCAGAACACCTGCAAGACTTTCTCTCTCTCCCTCTCTGCCTGCCTGCCTGCCTTGGCCGGGCGAATAGCTGACAAGCTCTCAGCCCTCCAATCGCTTGGGCTGCCAAGCCTCCACCCCTTGTCACCAATGGCTTCCACGCTACCTGCAGCTGGCTTTTAAAGCAAGTATGTTAATAAAATCACTTTCAGTCATTACTCTTCCATTTATAACGGCAGGAGTTCGGGACTGGGTAAGAAAAGCAGAAGTTTGCCCAGCAGAAGTTGCTCTGAATCAGGTTTGTAATGATGTTTACTGCTGAAAGAAGTAACCTGCAAGCAACATAGCTTATCATAGGAAACTTTGCCTTTAACATACGTGCTTTTTGAGTAGCAAGAGCTGTGGTATACAGTTTGTTTACAATACAGCATTATTCTGTCTTTGGCAAAGTGCAAAGTACAGTGCTAATATTTAGAAGATGCAGATTATGTTTTCCTTCCCTGTCTGACTGGAAAGTGTTTCTGCTTTTGGATAATAAAGCTTTCCTTTACTGTTTTATGCATCGTAGACTTCTGTTACAGAGTGCTGCTTTCCAATTTTAGCACTTTAGTATTATTGAAATACATTACTTTAAACATTCCGAGGCATCAGGAGTTTTGTGAAAGTCTTTGGAACAGTATGAACTTTTAGGACACTTGCAGTAAAATCATGTGTTGACTGTGCATGTGTGTACACACATACATACGGAAATCATAGACTATACCTAGTTTTGCTTCATCTCTGAATTCTTTTACTTTTATATATTAGTGCACAAGATCTAATCAATGCAATGCTGCAATTTTGGGTAAGGCTAAATGTACTTAAGGGCAAACAAAAAAAATTTAATCAATTCTATAAATGGAAAATATATAAACTTTTACAGATTTTTCAGGAAAATGAGGCGAAAGGAAGAGGCTAAATTAACCTGTATTAACCGGTATATATTTATATTTTCCCATTTTCAGTATGTTAAAAATTTATTGGAGTGTTGTCTCCTTAATTGGTATGCTGTTTAAAATGTTAAATTATTGTACCTAAAATTTATAGTATATTATATAATATTAGCTCAACAGAATAGTTTTTAAGTAAAATATCTTTACATTACTTTGGCTTCAGGAATCATTAAACATACTTCTCAATAACAGTATTAAAACTTTCAGATGTTTTATATTGCTTTATAACAGTTGCCTTCCATATGAGATTTTTATCTTTTTTTATTAGAGCTCTTAACTGAAAATTTTGTAGGAAAAGCTGAATGGTAGCTACAGGAAAACTTTGTATTTTCTCACATGTAGCTTGGGTTTAATGTGTACTAACTTAAATTGCTTATGAGACATAATTAAATTAAAATGTGATTTTAATGGAAATAAAATTGGTGATGCATGATGCAAGTTACTTTTTTTGCTCTCATATCCCCTTTTTTTTTTTGCATTTTATTGACTCCTGTTTCGGATAGGAGTCTAGGTTAGGTTATTTTTACATGGAAAATACTTTGCAGAAATGGTAGATTTTATAGGACTGTGAAGCAGTCAAAGCAGTTTTAAATATGAATACAGTCCTTGCAGATGGAGACTTTGTTCCTTGCACTGTGTTTGTAGTTACAAGTCTTTTGACACCAAACTTTTCGTGCCAGAAGAGGGTTAACAGTAGATGACTATTAAATGTTCCTGATCATTCACCTGAATGAAGAGCTGGTGTGAATTATAAGGCCGAACTCTTCTTCTTGGGTTGGCAATCAGATGTGTAGTGGTCAAACAGTAAATGATCTGGTTTAAAACTGGCCAGGAAAGGCTGAAATTAGGAAGATTCTATTAGCAGCTACTGTAGAGGGAAAAAACCAAACCAAACCAAACCCATACAAAAACCCCAAACAAACAAAAAAAAAATCCCAAGACAATAAAGAACAAAAGTAATTGGAAAAATGCCTGTGCTTATTCAGGTACTCTGACAAATACCATGAATGTTCATCAGACATGAGGAAGCTTTGTTGTTGTTTTTCCTGCCTATGTTAGATATATCTGTCAAATTCTTTTCCTGTCTAAATTAAGTCCTCCTCTCCTGCCTGTCTCTTTGTTGAATGCAGTTGAAAGGGTAAAACTGTAAACAACATTGTGGACGGCGTTCTTTCTAGGAATGCGTTCAAGGAAGGAGGAGGTTTCAATATGGGCTAATCATTGGTCCTCAAGTCTAAGGCAGTTGAACTGGGACCCCCCTTTTACAGAGGATTGTTGGAGGCGTATTCTGTGTTACAGAGTAATCTGTAGCTAAATTAAAACTTAGTCCAAAAGAGATTTGAGAAGTGCAGTGGCCCAGCGCATGCAGAGCCAGAGAAGTGCCACCTCAGTTGCACACAGCAAAAGGGACGTGCCAAAGTCGGTGACAAATGGACTTCACAGGTGTTTGCTTGTGACAAATGCCTCTGTAACACAGACTTCACCAAAGTGGAGCCTAGGACCGGTTTGAATGCATGAGAGAAGCATCAGGTTGGGTCTGCTCCTCACCTTAATTAGAAGTAACTGCACACTGTTAGTGAATGCAAGGGCATTTTCCATTTTTGATTTCTTACCTCTAATTGCCTATGCTTAAACTCTGAATAAGCTCAGGATTCAGTCTTTTCTCTGTTTAAACTGCATGAACAAATCAGCCCACCCTGACTAATTCTACTTGCAGGCTACATGCCGTTGTTCAAAGGCAGGCAGATATCCAAGTCTGCTCCAAGAAATGTAGGACAGGTGTGTCAAAGATGCCTCGAAAGCACTCTCTTCCTTCTTGATTGATTACCCAATATATTGACAAAAACCCACTTTCCCAAGCTGTCGAGTGTGCCTCCCCAGGGAGGCTCAGAGAAGAGCCAGTACTCAGAGAAGAGCTATGCAGGATATTCAACAAGTGCCCAGGCCAGCGCTGGCAGAGCTCGTGGCAGCAGAGGCCAAGATGAAGCAGAGGCTACAGTGTGCTAGGACAAGGCAGGCTTAGGCTGCAGCAGGGAAAGGAAGAAGTAAAAAGGAGCAGTTAGGAAGATACTGAATCCTGCTGGTCAAAAAGTAGGACAGATAATTTTTTAATGTGTCCACTTTATCCTACTTCACGTTCCTCTATGTCTAAAGATTGACAGAAAAGAAAACCATGAGATTTGTTTCAAAGGAATAAGATCTGTGAGCCTGAAGCAATAAGACCGTTTTTAAGAGCATGTGGTGGTGGTCAGTGTAAGCTTATCTAGGACAATACTGCCACCAAAAGGCATACCCAGCTGTTAAGTTTTCTGCTTCTGTAGGTTTGTATTTGAGCATGAAACGTGCTTAGCCCCAGTGTTCTGATAAACTGTGCTTGTGAGTCAGTACATGTCAGCACTGAGTCATTGCCCAGGCTGTTCTCTTGCACTGGGTAATGCATTAATGGATCTGCTTTACAAGTGACTCCTCAGGAAAAGGTTACACTTGTCAGTGATTTCTGAAGACACTTTGTCACCTCTTACTTATGTCTTTTGGTTCTGTGTGAAGGCCAAATATCTCTGTAAGCTCATCAGTTCTTCCTGCTGCACCATCCTATCAAGTAGGAAGTCTTGGAATGTCTCAGCCATGTCTGACAGTACTGCTCTTGGTACACAGCAACAGAAGTTGTGAAGCTGGGTTCAGACATTGCTCACTATGCATATATGCATAGTAAGTATAGGGAGTAGTGCAAGACATTCTGGATTGCAGTGATTGTTGTAAAAGAACATTTTTTCATCAAGTACATGTTAGGATGGATATACCTAAAAAGATATGTTTCCCAGGCATGTGAGGTGTTTTTTTTTTCTCTACAAACAAAGGATTTTTATATTGAACTTTGTCTTTGGTTGTGCTGCAGTTTGTAAAGGCTAAAGAAGAAAGGCTGGATTTGAGTCAGAAGAGGTGTTTCCTCTTACTGGCTTGTGGCCACCATGAATGAGCCTCCTGTCCTCTCCACAAGAATCAGAGAAAGCAGAAAAACTCCTTCTGTTTTGTCACAGTGATTTCTTCTCAGCAGAGAAAACCATAATATCTCTCACCTGGCCACTGCAAGATGACTCTAAAACCTCCTTGTCCCAAATGTCAAAGAAGCAGAGCAATCTGAGATGTTGTTTGAATAACAGGAGTTTTGGAAATTGTTTGGTGCTCTGAGAACGACATCTGCCGGAGTATTTTTTCGTGTTAATGAAGTACCAAATGAAATGTCATTTGAGGGGAGAGGAAAATAATTCCTTAAAAAAGCTATGTTTCTGCAACATTGAAATTGCTAAAGTGAAGGGCATGGAGTCACAAGAGCATTGCTGCCTGTCACCATGGGCTACAGACTAATAAGTATATTAATATAACATCCTAAGTGATTGCTACAATTTCAGAAGTGTCATTATGAGGAAAAAACATGATAGTGGAGGCAGGAATACTTGTCTAAGTACACCCCAGGATAGATAAACCTGACTTTGTGGGAGTGGAGTGCCTAAGCCTCATGCCCAAAAAGCGGCTGCTCTTTCTGAAGAGCTCAGGATACACAGCAGGGGATTTTGCCTGAACACTTCAATGCTGATTCCCCTCAGAAGATCTTGTGGATCTCTGCTGACATGAATATCATCTGAGTTCTGAAACTGATGTAAGAAATCTCCTGAGTGGATGAAGTCTACATACCATGGGCAGATACTTATCTCTGGGAGTCTGGCAGGCTGCAAGGCCTACCTAATTGCAGAAAAGCTTTGGAAACTTGCCTCCTTCTACTGTCCTGGGCCAGGTATCACCTTTCTGAGCATTAAGCATCTCTGCCCAGAGCTATTCAATTCCATTCACTGTCCTTTATCAAATTCCTTTTACTTTTTTCTTCAGGATGCTCCTTGAAGACAGAAGTGGCATGTCTGAGTGTACTTGGGGAGCTATGACAGGAACAGGGAGAAACTGTGTCTGCATAGATTTCTCTCTCACAAGGGGATTTTTTTTCAGGATGGCAGTTCTCTTGCTCTGACTCTCTGTTCTAGGATCAAACACTGTTAATTGAGCTATCCATCTTGATGCAAAGTCATTTCTGTTAGCGGATTGAACTATTGTGAGTAGAAATGTTCTTTACTGTTCTAGGAAACTGATACAGACCAGGAAGGTATATACCAGCAGAATATCATCATCTACTCTACCTGGAGTACTGTGTCCAGTGCTGGGGCCCTCAGTTCAGGAAGGATATTGAGGTGCTGGAGCAGGTCCAGAGAAGAGTAACAAGGCTGGTGAAGGCACTCGAGCACAGGTCCTGTGAGAAGAGGCTGAGGGAGCTGAGGCTGTTTAGCCTGGAGAAGAGGAGGCTCAGGGGAGACCTCATCCCTCTTTACAACTCCCTGACAGGAGGGTGTAGCCAGGTGGGCATCAGTCTCTTCTCCTAGGCAACCAGCAGAAGAGGGAATGGTCTTAAGCTGTGCCAGGGGAGGTTTAGGTTGAATATTAGGAAAAAATTTTTTACAGAGAGAGTAATCAGACATTGGAATGGGCTGCCCAGGGAGGTGGTGGATTCACTGTCCCTGGAAGTTTTTAAGATGAGACTGGATGTGGCACTTACTGCCATGGTCTAGTAACCACGGCAGTGTTGGATCAAGGGTTGGACTTGATGATCTTGGAGGTCTTTTCCAACCCAGTTCATTCTATAATTCTATGATAAATTAAACAGATTTTCAGTTCCCAGGAGGGTTCCACTTAACAAATTATGAGCAGAGTATAGATATTTATGATATGAGTTGGAAAGACAAACATCAGTTTGGGGAGGTGGCAGATTGTATTGCTTGATTCTTACCAAACTCTTAGCCATCAACAATACAATTCAAACAAAAACATAAAGACAGAACTTGTACATTAATGCTGCCTCTTTGAGATATTATGTTCTATGGGATGCCCGTGTCCTCCCTCCCAAGCAAATGCTTTGGACCCTCAGCTATAATTTGTTTGAGTTGGGAAGCAGGATCATTGCTGTTCATAGCAGGCACCCATGTATGGTGGATTGACCTTGGCTGGACACCAGGTGCCCACCCAGCCGCTCTATCACTCCCCAACCAGACAGGGGAGAGAATAAGATGGAAAACAACTCATGGGTTGGGAAAAGGCAGTTTATTAAAGCAAAAGCTTGTGCGCGCAAAAGCGAAGTGAAAGATAACAAAGTTTATTCTCTACTTCCCATGAGCAGCGATGGTTGACCACCTCCAAGAAGCAGGGCCTCAGCACACATAATGGCTCCTCAGCAGGCAGCCACTGGAGACAGTGAATGCCTGCCTTTCCTGCTCCTTGCCTCAGCTTTTATATCTGAGCTGATGTCATTTGGTATGGAATATCCCTTAGGTTAGTTCGGGTCAGCTGGCCTACTTGGGTCCCCTCCCAGGATCTTGCCCTCGATTGAGGAAGGAATGTTACAGTGTTGGTGCTGTGCTCAGCAGAAGCCAAAACATGGGTGTGTTATCAACACCCTTCTAGCCACCAATTCAAAGCACAGCACTGTGAGGGCTATTATGGGGAAATGAACTCCAGCTCAGCCAGACCCAGTACCCCATGTCACAGGCCAGAGAAGTGCTACTCACGTGCTGGCCTCCAGGACCAGGCTGGTCACAGAATCTGGGCTTGTGGGCAAGAGCTGATTGCACCCCACACTGCAATGTGCACTCAGAATATTGAAGAACTGCATCTGGCATGGGATGAGCAGTTAGCCCATCAGGTTTTTTTAGATAATTGTCAGGGAGAGGTGTACAAGATTTCTTGAAGGATAATTAGATCTGGGAAACTTCACTGGTGCAGAAGAGAGTAGAAACACTTTTAATCTGATTTCAAGCAGTTCTCACTGAGCAAATTGTAAAGGTAAAAGTGACGTGTTTGAAGACAAAAGGAGATTGAATTGGCTCTGTCACAATGCTGTATTTTAAAGCTTTTGCTGTTTACAGCCTTGATGGATGCCAAAAATCCTTATTTATGTTGGTGTTGATCGTTATTTTAGAAGTCCTTATGGTATATGAGATAATACTGTTTCTGTTTTAGAAATGGTTAAGAAGTGGCCATTAGCAGATAAATAGATAAAATCTCTTCCTTTTTTACAGCAGCGTAGTAAACCAAAAGATAACAAAAGATCTTTTTCCCTGGGGACATAAGTGGTAAATATAAAATTAGGAATATTATATCCTTAATTTTTTTTCCTGGGGAAAAAGCAAATGCTAGCTTATTTAACATCACAGAAGAGTGTAAATGTATTAGTTAGTAGATGTGATTAAAGTTATTTATGTAAATACTTTTTTCATTGTTTTTCACCAGTGTCTGCTATCTGTTACATTCTGCAATGATTTCTTTTATTTCACAGCTCTACATCCACCATGTTGCCCTGTGGACCAGCTTTGTCCTTTATTAGGTGTCTGGTGCGGAAGAAGAATGTCAGTGGTGAAAGCCTTGAGGACACCAAGTTGTGCCGATGTTTATCGACTGTGGACCTTATAGCCCTGGGAGTAGGAAGTACCCTTGGTGCTGGTGTTTATGTCCTTGCTGGAGAAGTAGCCAAATCTGATTCTGGACCTAGCATCGTTATTTCTTTCCTCATTGCTGCCCTTGCCTCTGTGATGGCAGGTCTCTGCTATGCTGAATTTGGTGCTCGCGTCCCCAAGACTGGTTCTGCATATTTGTATACTTACGTTACTGTTGGTGAACTGTGGGCTTTTATCACTGGCTGGAATCTCATTTTATCCTATATTATAGGTAAGCTTAAGAACAAATACGGGTCTTGGTGGTTTCTGAGACAGCAGATATAAGATAAAGATTTAGGTCTGTCTTTCTTTTCTGTCTCTGTACTTAGCTGCTATTGCTTTTTAGTTCTGGTGAGATGAAATAACCAAAGTAATTTGATTAGGTTATTTCCTCCTGTGCATCCCTATTGCAAACAGGGTTTTTTGCAAGATATTTTTGTAAGAGTGTGTTTTGAGAAGTATGAACCACATACGTTCTATGAAAATTGGGTCAGACAATTCAGTGATGATGCACAAGAATAAACAGGATTTCACTGCTGTCTTTGGTCTGCAAGAATAATTTCAATAAAATCAATAAGCATTTTTTTCAGAATATACACAGCAAGGACATTTACAGGGACCCAATCTCACTTCAAGAAAGTCATGGTGTTTAAGTACTAATTTGCTACTATAGCATCATGCTAATCAAGCACTGTCCTATCAGGTAATCCCATAAAATACAAAGTTGACCAGATCTGAAAAAAAAAATGCTTATATGGCAGATATTCAAATAACTACCTCAGTGCTACAGCAGAGATAACATTTTTTGATACAAAAATTATTTATTCCAAAGGAGCACATTCCTAACTTCCATTATATTATATTTTGTTTTAGCACGCCTCACTCATACAAACTGTGTTTTGTATGAACACCCATAGCTCCTGTACCTAACTACAGGATGGTTGCCAAATCATTAAAAAATTGATATGTCCCAGTATTGTACTAAAGTGTATTTCATGATAGGAGAGTTGTAAAAATAAGGTTGCATTTCGCCATGGCCATGTGCACTTTTTACCACAGGAGAGTATTAATTTTAAATACTAACTGTAGCAACACATATCTTGCTAATGATTTTTTTTTTCTTTACTTCCAGGTGGGGAAACTTTCCTCCGTGTTCTTTCTTAAAGTGCTTTCTTACATTACTTTATATTGTTTAAAATATGTCATATTGTACCTTTAGAAACAAGCTTCTTCCAGAATGACATAAGAAATAAATTATGAAAATGAAATAATTTCTGCAATATTTTGAGAATATGTGGCACACAAATTTTTATATTTTAGTTGTAGAATAATATGTTACCATTTAACTACATACAAAAATTCTATTAAAGTTCTTCAGCAAAACAAACTCAATTGTAGCATAAGCTCTGCTTTTTAAAATGCAAATAGCAACAGGCTTAGTTTTATTTATTTTTCACTAGAAATAGCTATATCCTGGTATATGTATGCAAAACCCTAAACATGCATGTGTTTTATGAAGGTACATCAAGTGTAGCAAGAGCCTGGAGTGGCACCTTTGATGAACTTCTTGGAAAACAGATTGGTCATTTCTTCGGTACCTACTTCAAAATGAATTACTCTGGGCTAGCAGAGTATCCTGACTTCTTTGCTGTATTCCTTATATTACTTTTAGCAGGTAAGACAATATATCACTTCATTCACGATGGTTGTGATGTTTTACAGATAAAAATGCCAAACTGTAGTTTGTATTTTACTAGAAATGCCTTAATAATGTTTAAGGAAGTTCAGATGCACATTTTGTACTGGCAGAATGGCTCTGTGAATTAAATGTATATAATCAAATTTTCATGTGTACACTCTTCTGTTGAAGCTGAGTCGTGACATAATCACTTGCCAGTACTTCTTTTATAAAACCCATAATACAGATTGATGATAACAGGAAAATTATACAGTTCTGTGTATTTTCATGGCTTTATCACTGATAAATGCTTTCAGAGGGACCTTAAGGTTAAGCTCTGTAGTTCGGTGATGTGATGTGGTCTCCTTAAAGAAATGTGGGCATTTGTAAGGGGTTTTTGCTCTCTAAATTGTTCGTGGTTTTTTGTATAAAATAATGTTCTTCTCTTTAAGTCTTCGAAAGAGTTGTCTATCCTAGAATTTATTTGAGCTAAAGGGCACTCTAAGGTACTGGCATGAAGCAAAAGACCAGTTTGAAACCTGAGTAAACTTTTCATGTCTACTCTTCTCAGTCTTATTTCTTTTTCATCTTTACTCATGTATCATGTTTTTAAATCACAAAAATTGACACCAACTACATGTTATTTGAGGGATCAGAAAACTCAAAAATACTGCAACTTATTTCCTGTTTGCATTAAAAATTGCTTTCCACAAGGAAACATTCTTACTGCCACTGGGAGTGAAGGAAGCAGAAAGAGTATTCTAAAGTGTATAGTTTGTTTTCAGGCAATACTAGAAGCATTTTATTATTCAGCAGATGTCTTGTCATGTTCAGTCTCTCTATAGATCAAACCAAAGCAGGAGCTTTTCTTCTCTGGAAAGTGAAACTTTTTATATGTATGTAACCTCCTTTTCTCTTGTTCTATTACGAGTGGCTTTTTTTGGACCCAGGAAAACATTTCTGTTTGACTCCTAATGCTAGAATGACTGACCAGTGCATCTGAAGCTCTTATTAGGTCTCTGTACACCAAAGGATGAGTTCCTACACTTAGGAAGATCCGGGAGTTTACTTGACAAGGTTTAGTCCAGCATCCTGCCGTGTTTGTGGCTCAGAATTGCCTATAGGACAAGTTTAGATCCTTATGTCCTCAGGTGGGATGGACATTTCAGTTTCACCTCTTCCAAATAAAGGAGGAAAAAGTAACACTTTGAATAGCAGAGCACTGAAACTCCACAAACTGAACTATACAGTGCTAGTACAGATGCTGCCGCTTTCTATGTTTTCTCCATTACCATTGCTGCTTCAGAACATAAGAATTAGAGGTTCCTGATAGAAGACAAAGTGTTTGTCCTGTGCTTCGTCACTGCCCTTGAGTTTTCATTTGTGTCCTGTCTTTTCATCCTCAGTTGCCTCTCCTGGTGTCTGTCATAAGGAGCCAAACCCCCAGTGAGTGAACTGGGTGGAATTCACTGCTGAGAGGAGAGGCAGTGGGGATGCATCAGGGCTGTGTAGGCTGAGCAAGACACAGTAATTGGATTTTGAGCTGTGCAAAGCTGAATCATAGGAATAGCAGGTGATGTTTTACAGAAAATATTACGTGCTAAGCACAAGGAAAAGTACACAGAAATCTGGTTTGGGATTTTTTTTTTCTACAGAAAGGACTGAAAAAATGCACAAATTATGAATCATACTGTATTAGGCTGACTAAGACACTAAGAAACCATACACTTATTTCCAATAAAAATGCTGTTGGTGAAGAAAAATATATCTCATAAGATAACTTCTGTGTTCTGATAAGATAGCAAATGTCTCATTAGTGGAGTCAGAAACTTTTCAGACATGATTTTGAGAGGCTTAAAATTTTCAGACTTAATCTCTAAATAATGAGGTAAAGTATGTATGTGATAATAGTGGAAATGCTTAGAGCGTAAAGGACCTGTAAAAGCTTTCCAATTGTATTTAATTTTTCCTGATCTGCTCACTGCCTACTCTTCCATTAAACTGTTAGTACACTTAAAATTGTTATAAATCTAATGACACAGTATAATCCTGATGGAATAACTTTCAGATTGTTTAAGTGCACTACTCTCTAAACTAAAGGATGTGTATTTCATATCATACTCTTTTCTAGGATCTCTATGCATCAGTGTTATGAACAGGATTTCTTTTAAAGGTTTCATTATTGAACTAGGAAACGGGACTTACTCTGTGATGAATGTGTCCTGGAAAATGTGAATAGGTTACATTATTAATCTAATAATTTTACTTCTATTCTTAATCTAAAGAGTAATTGTTCTGTAAGGACAATAGATTCCACCAACCTGTTTTTACAAAGCATAGAATTCTTGTAGCTATTTTTGCTCCATGGATTAAAATAGAGATATGGATTTGCATCTCAGAGAAGCAGTAAGTAATCATTGCTCAAAATATTTTTAAATACTTAAAGAATACCATTAAAGAAGCTTTTTCTTTTGTGGTTTCCAATACATTTTCCTATTGTCATGCTGTTAAAGAGTCTAGTAAATTTGTGCTACTGCTTTTTAAAAGTATAAAATCTGGTGTTGTTTTTTAGTATTATTAACACTACTTGCATATATACCTTCTTTAAAATGCTATTTTATCAGTTTAATGGACCATTCACATCTATAAAATATTTTTATTTTACAGGTCTCTTATCTTTTGGAGTAAAGGAATCTGCATGGGTGAATAAAATTTTCACTGCTATTAACATCTTGGTCCTACTCTTCGTTATGATTTCTGGTTTTGTGAAAGGAGATGCTGACAACTGGAAAATAAGTGAAGAATATCTCAGAAACCTTACTGCAGTAACAAAGTAATTTTTAAAAATCTATTTACTTGCTCGTGTTCCGATCAGTTTTCTGTTACACGTGTTTTATTGGTATATACACTATTAGTGTTTTAATATGTTTTGTCAAACACTTCAAAGCGAGTAAGATGATGGTTACTTGATTCGTATATTCTTCCTTTTGCTGTTATTTTTGTCTTTCTTACAAGCTTGGACATAAAAATGTCATCTCGTGCAGTTTTGTAAAGCAGAACTCTCTCTTGACGAGAACATTTTAACATGTTTCTCTAGAGTGATAGGATAGGAGAGTGCATGTGTTTGTCCTACCAATAATGAAAAAATAAGTTCTCCTTCTGCTGTATTTTTCTTCTTTATAGGAACATCTCATCCTATGAAAATGTGACAAGTATATATGGGAGTGGTGGCTTTATGCCATATGGTTTCACAGGAACATTGGCTGGTGCTGCAACGTGTTTTTATGCTTTTGTAGGATTTGACTGCATTGCAACAACTGGTATAGTATTTATATGTCTGTGTATATATGTTTAACATGATTTAAAAAAAAAACCAAACAAACATAAAACCCACAAACAACATAACAATCTGTCTACTCTTCTTACTTTGCTTTCTTCCAAACCTGCTTCAGTCCGTGTAGAGTGAACCTAAGTTCACTCCTGAATGTGGCTAAAGTTATGGGAGGAAGTAGGAGATTTTGCTTATTTTCTTCCTGTTCTAAAGAAATTAATTGCTGCTTTCTAAGTCTGAGAAGTGCTTAGCATAAAATTTTTCTGCTCAAATAATGTTAATCACTTGCTCACTTTTACAATTTTCTGACATGAAGTGTCTCTTCTAAAGGCTGGCTTGCATATGACTGATAGGGAATGAGTACATTGAACTATAAATTGTAGGTAAATAACTAGAAATACTGGGCTCTGAGTAGTCTAGAAATATAATGTATTTTATGTTCTTTAATTTACCTCTATTTTAATGCTATTTCTGACAACAAAATAGTGAGTTTTGTTCTGTGTCTCTCAGCTTATTTCACTCAGATTTTTAAAACTTCTATTACAGATATGACTTAGATTAACAAACAATTTGTCTTTGATGTTATCTTTTAAAGCTGAAGGCGCAAATTCATAAGAATTTTTTGATGGGTTTTTCCCCCCGTTTTTCAGGAGAAGAGGTCAAGAATCCTCAGAAAGCCATACCCATAGGAATTGTGGTGTCCCTACTTGTCTGCTTCATGGCCTATTTTGGGGTTTCAGCTGCACTGACACTTATGATGCCATACTATCTGCTGGATGAGAAAAGTCCTCTACCAGTAGCATTTGAATATGTTGCATGGGGTCCTGCTAAATACGTTGTAGCAGTGGGATCCCTCTGTGCTTTGTCTACAAGGTAAAGACATTGAAATACTGATTTTGCTGGGAAAAGCTGATGAATAATATATTACATTTATATGTATGTTCACATGTTCATTTTGAAGGCTCAGTCCATGCAAAGAATTAGCAGTAAGAATTATAAGCAAGTTTTATACTTAAGCAGGTCTACATCACAGTAGCTGCATTAATTTAGGTTTCTTTTTTTTAACTGTACTGTTATTGAACTCTATCTCTTTGGTAGAAACTTACTATTAAAGTATGTATTTTCGAACATATGACCTGCAAGTTATCTTTATTAACTGGTAAAATCAACCTCACCCATTTTGTCTTCTCTTGCTGTCCATTCCTGATGGCTCAGCAGCTCTATGGGCTCTGTGCATTTACAGGCAAAACTGAAGAGAGGATTAACTAAACTCCACTCCTCATCTTTGTTGCCTGTCTCTGTTTTCCTCCAGTAGCCAGTCTGCCTTCTGACATCATCCTTTCCTGTGGTTTCTGTGTGGGTATTTGTGATATAGATTATAACTGTCAAAATATTATAATTTATTCCCCTTTGTGAAACTGTGGATGTAATCTTAACGTGTTACTTTGATTAAAAAGATCAGGGAGGGCATGAGATATATTAGTATGTATTCATATATATTACACCCCAATTTTGATGTGGTTATAAACGCTTTCATAGAATAGGGAATTGCTCGATACTTAAATTCAGGGCCTGAAAAATGCTGATGCCAATCTTTTACCTGAGCTTATGTAAGTAAGGAGTCATTTGTGTGAGCTTTGGTGGTAAGAATACTGGCTGCCTTTCCACAAAGGCAAACATGATGCCTGTGGAAGCACTAATGCTAACAGCACTCCGAGATAACCTTGTAAGCAGCCTGAAGATGATGAGCATGCTGACTGTGGACAGTGGTTTAAAGGAAAGGAATATTTAGATGTAGGAGGGGATAGAAAAAGGAAATAGTTCCAGAATGATGATAAAAGAATTGTAGAGCTGACTGAAGAATGTCACAGTTAGACATTTCATCCTGGGATTATAATTATTTTCTATCTAGTTGTCATGGTCCCCTCAGTTTGGAGGGTTTTACTGAATTTTTCCTTTACATTGATAAATAATGAAAGTTGCATAGAAGCAGAAACTAAGTTAAAGAAATTAATATTGGAAAACAAAATGAACTGAGATGGTAAAATGCTTTTTTAGAAATTTGGAGTATTAGTCTATTTTTCCAGTGTATTCCAGTGAAGAATTATATTTTCTTCTGTGGAGAGAGTAATCTTTCAGTCTGTTGACTGATGTCAGTTTAGAACAAAACAAAGGAAACTGTATTTCATATTCCTCAGTGTAGAGGTATAATTAAGAAAAAATGCTGGGATGATTCTTTTGGTTTATACAGTTACTATGTTATTTCATGAACTTGTTTCCTCAGGGTAAAGATGTTAATAGTTACATTATATATATGAATGTACTAGAAGAAGGGTAGTTTAAATGAGTTTTACAAAGCTACAGCTGCAAAGAAACATTCTTTTTGGAAGGTACATTCATACATCAAAATCACTTCATTTGCAATAAAACTTCTCTCGTGTCTAACCTTAACACTTGTGTCTCACAAGTATTACTGGATGTATTTAGCATCTGTGGTATGTAAAAGCTGTGCCTTCTTTAAGTGATACAGTCAATTCTGCAAAGTAAGAAAAGAAACCATTCACCTGCTTAAAAACTAGTGTGCTTGCTGCAGAGGTTATACTGGCTATAATTTTGCGTTTTGTTTTCTTAATTAAAATTATTTCTCTTTGAGGGAAAGAAATCACCTAATTCAAGAAGTATGTTTAAGAGCTTCAAGTCATCAATAGTTTAAAAGTGTTCTGTGTTTTGCTAATAACAAATCTAAATTAATTAGCTTTACTTTTTCCAAAAAAAAAAAAAAAGGGAACAATCTTAATGAAGCTTGCCTAGAGGTGCTTTAATCGAAAGAAAAAATCTGCCCAATATACTTGTATGGTGCTTACTTTGAATTACTGTTAATCAGCAGCCTCACATGAAAATACAGCGTGAAAAAGATGATACTAATGCTTATTTATTTGCTGCTGCTTCTGACTGACAGACTTTCTCCAGGAATACTAAAGCTTAATTTCATAGTTAGTGTGATCTAGAACATGTTTCTGGTCCACTAACACCCAAGAACTATGGTGATGGCAAGAGTTATCTTGCTAATCTGAATTCTGCCTGATGAAACAATTTCATTACCTAAATCAATTAAAAAAAACAATAATTAAAAAAAAGCAATCAACTTTGCAGTTAAAAAAAAAATTCTATTTGTGTCTGACCTGTAGTACCTTGGGCTATGGGGCTTTCTGGTTTTGTCTTACAGCCATACATTTTGTTTCTGTAGATGCCATTAATTAACATGGTTTACCTTTTCCATGATACAACTCTGCATGAACTGTGTTTGCCATGTTGCATGTGTTTGCTTTTTACTCAGTCTTCTTGGATCCATTTTCCCAATACCACGTGTAATCTATGCTATGGCGAAGGATGGGTTGCTTTTCAAATGTCTAGCTCAAATCAATTCCAAAACGAAGACCCCACTAGTTGCTACTCTATCGTCTGGTGCAGTAGCAGGTGAGACTAAGAGTTGATCATTGTAAAGAAAGGTGCACTGCTAAACATGTTGCATATATGAAAATAAACCACTGTTGTGCAGCTTTGATGTGCTTTGGACTGAAATGGTCAAATCTACTTGTTGCTAGGTAAAGTAGGCTACCAGTAAAACTTTTCTCTACTGCAGATTTTGTATCTGCTGGTTAATCTCGAGTGCTTTCAAAGCCTAGGTTCAAAATAAACAACAACCAAAACCAAGAACATCAGTCAACCAAATAAAAAGCCAAGAGCAGCAACACAGAGCCTAAGGAAAACTATGCCTGAGCCCATTAACTCTTCCAAGCTTTCTTTTTGTGTAGTTGGGTTTACCAATAAAGCATTGTGCTTTTAATAACCTGTATTTGAACTATACATTTTTCTGTTCTAGTCTTCTCGGCTCTATGTTCCCTTTGCCCCGAATTCTGTTTGCCATGGCACGCGATGGTTTACTCTTTAGTTTTCTTGCCAAAGTGAGTAAGAGGCAGGCACCAGTTTCTGCCACCTTGACAGCAGGGGTCATCTCTGGTAAGCTCTCAAAGCCCGTGTTACTTAAAACTGAGATTTAAACACTCAATGCACGTGCATGGTACTTTATATTTTTGAAAAGGGCTGCTTGTTAATTATCCTTGCATGTACAATTGGAATAAAATTACTGAGTAATCAAAGGGTGTAAGAACTCCCGATCATGGAAATCATGGTGGTGGTGATGATGGCCTTAATGTCAAAGAATTCAATTTTTTTTTTAAATATTAACCTGTTGTAGGTGAATAAGTTTATTACTTAATCTGAGTCCCTTAGGCTGATGCTCTACTGACAGGGTTTCCTTGTCTGATGTACTCATAATATACTTATCACATCTATAAGGGAGGGGGAAAATAACTGACACATCTTTTATTATGAGATATAAGAAAAAATTATATTTTCAGCAGGATCTATTTTCGTGTAAAATACAAAGATTTTTTAATTGTCTTTCAGAGAAAATGATTCTGTTTTTGTAGAGGCTTACCAAGTTGTGGTTGAGGGATATGTGTGTATGTTGGGGGGTTATGTGTGTCTGCACATATATGTATACACGTACGTGCCTCCATATATTTTAGCAAAACAGTATTTTGGGAGCTGTTGCCAACTCTTAATGTTAATTCTTGACATACTACTGTTTCAATTCTGTCCATACTTCTTGCAGAGGTACATGTAGCTGTGTCCAAATTCCATCATTTGAGTGGAATGTCACAGAATCACAGACTATTCTGAGTTGGAAGGGACTCGCAAGGATCATCGAGCCCAGCTCTTAAGTAAATGGCCCATGTGGGCATCAAACCCACAACCTTGGTGTTAGTGCCATGCTCTAACCAACTGAGCTATCTCAGCTTACGTCTAATCACCCTGGAAAACTGGAAGCTCTGAAAGGATTTAACTCAAAGGCAAATAAATAAGTTTTTTAAGTAATTAAAATATGAAATACCTGCCTTAGAACATTTAGCAACCCTGGCTAAAATTAATCTCAAATAAGAGGTTCAGAAATGAGACCACAATATTTTCATTTATAGGCAGGGTATTTTCAGATGCCACAAGACTGGAACTGCTCACACCGCATACTTGACAATTATGTGGAAAGGCACAGTCATTGCCTGGAGACTTCCCACATGAAGCATTATTATCAGTTCCCTTTTCTTTGGTCAGAGTACAAATAAATTGCTTAGGGTTACTTTTATTGTTTCAACTTTATATTATTTTAATTTATCTTATCGACATATTCTCCTACAATAATTTGGAAGTGTGGTTTTGTGGGATAAAATCAAGATCTTTATCAGAAATCACAGTAATGATGAGAAGAAGGAAAACCGTATTCCCCAGCTGGTAAAGTGGTTGATGCAGTTACACAGCCCTCACTGTAGCTATGCTGCAACCCTCATCGGACTGCTTTTAGAGAGTTTGGGGCATTTGGTGTGTCAACAGCTGATCTGAAAACAGCTTTATCTACTGCTGGAGAAAGAGTAATTTCTTCTTCTATTAAAAAAAAAACAACATACTTGGTAACTTGTGGCCAAAAATCGTTCTGCCAGAATAGTTATGGATGTATGCAACAGCTTATATGATCTGATTTTTCTATGCATTTGTAGCATGAAAGTCTTATAGCTTTAAGAAATGTTAAGGAAATTGGATGTTTGGCCATTTAATTAAAGTTACCAGGTCAAGACTACAGCTGAGGCAACTGTCTCATGGTATTATGTGACTTACCTTTTCACAGGTGATAACTGCAATGGCGAAAGTCTAGCAAAATGTTTTGGTGTCAGTCCAGTTTCATCATAAATGGATCTACCATTGTCTCTTGGAGTAGAATTAAGAGAAGTGGAAAAGCGATACTGTGCCTTTTTTTTCTCTTAGTAAGAAACAGAGGCATTTTTCACTTTATTTCTAATGTTAAAGAACATTCTGGACTACAGAGTAGCCTTTTGAAGATAGGATTAAAAATTAAATATAGCTACTGTACGTGAGGTTATAGTAGGTTCTGTTCTTCCTCAGCTTTGCTTACCTATGCTCTTTTGAGCATGAAAAGCAGTGAAGTATTCAGAAATCCACTCTGCAGATTAATTTTTGGATTCAGGAACATCCACAGTCATTAAAGAAAACAGGATGGCCTTCCTTAATTGGAAAAGGAGACTCACAAATGATATAAAAATTCTGTAATCCAGCAGTCTTGTTTTCAGAATATCACATTTTGCTTCCTCCTTCAAATACCAGGCAAAAATGTGTCTGTGTGTTTGTGCACTTATGCACCTGTTTACAAATACATTAACAAATAACAAATATTAACAAAAAAAATAACAAAAGTAACAAATATTAAATATAAATATTTCTGAATATAGGAAAATTTGGGTGTGCATATATACACAGTGTATAAAGGCTACCTTTAAGTTTCTTTTGATGTTGAGATTTGATGTTTGAGATGGTTCAAAAAGTCTGCATCTCAAAAATGTTAATAAAATACAAATTGGAATTAGCCTTTCATTTAGTGATGGCTTCTGCTAATTTCTTGATGAACTATGTGCATCTGTGTGCAGACAGCATAGACAAAGACATTCCAGAATCTCCAAAGGAATGTGACATTAGCTTTTATAGACACAAGATTTCCAGAATTACTCTCAGGATCATAAAAATTTCTGCCTCTGAGTTGAGTGATCTTAAAAAAATTAATTCTTGTGAGATTTTGCTGGCCTTTCCTG
The DNA here is from genome assembly GCF_001604755.1 of Lepidothrix coronata. NCBI lineage: Eukaryota > Metazoa > Chordata > Aves > Passeriformes > Pipridae > Lepidothrix > Lepidothrix coronata. The sequence goes on along the minus strand of NW_016690180.1, from coordinate 3,788,669 downwards.
AAGGCCACTTGAAAACTATTTTTAGTAGGATAACCATTAAAAAAACCCCAAAACACAAAACTATTTTATTTGAGACAACTTCTGAAAGTCCTCTCTACCTAGAGCTTTTTCCCAGCTCAGCAGAAATTTTACACCCCAATGACTAACTGGGTCGGATTACTTTTCCTGGTTTGGCAGTGGGATCCATCCTTTCAGCTTTGGTGAGATTCTGCTGCAGGATCTGAACCTTATCCTATAAAATATGTTTTTAATATGGCCCCATTGTGTGCAAATACTTATGTCCAAATAAGTCCAATATGAAGCATTTGATTATGCAGCATGACTGTACGGCTCATCAGTGCCTACCTATATAGATTAGATTCCCAACTATAGGCAATTAGGTTTGGGAACTATACCAGTGGCTTCAGAAATGTGGTTTTAAGGATGACCACGATTTCACTCATACTGCTGTCCGTAAAACAATGTAAAGTTAGACTCTGGACAGATTTGAAAATCTTAGCTTAAAATGTCTTAATATTAATCTTGGCACTTATGGTTTGACTTGATGGTCTTAAAGATCTTTTCCGATCTGAATGATTCTATGTCAATCTCATGGAAATTTTGCATTATTTTTTCTGTTTTAGCTATAATGGCATTTCTGTTTGACCTAAAGGCTTTAGTGGACATGATGTCTATTGGTACACTTCTTGCTTATTCACTTGTGGCAACCTGTGTCCTCATCCTTAGGTAAGTCAAAAACAGCCTTCATATTCTACTGTGATTTATTTTGTGTTGGTCAGTAAATAAAGAGAAGTCACATTTACAGGGCATGTTTTTTGCTAGATGGCCAATAGCTGTAAGTGTATAAATTATTTCTAAGAAGCAGTGACCCATCAAAGAAAGCAATGGTATATTCTCATGGAAGTATAGCAGTTAGTCAAGTCAAAGCTTCATGTGAAATCTAGACACTTTTTATTTTCCAGAAGTAGTATTGGTCCAAGCATTAGTCCCAAAGGTACTAAATATAAGCTTGTGTGCAGAATTCAACAAATGATATTTTGATATGAATAAAATCTATGCTCTACATCACGCCTATTACATTTTGGGGACTCTATGTGAAAAGTGTAGATGTTCTAGGTCCTTCACAGGATGAACAAGTTCAAATAATTGCTTTGTTTTACACTAGCCAGAAATGTAAGATCAGAGAAGTGCTTCAAGAAGTGCCTTCGAAGAGAGAGCAAATATTATCTCTCAAAGAAAGAGATTATAAATACTTCTCAGTAAAACTCTGGTATCTATCATGTTTGTAAACTGTGGAATGAAATTTATATATTGGTAGCTATAGCTCACTTTATTATGTATTGTTCTTTTTAAAGAAAATTGTCCTTGAAAAGTCAGTCTTTATTACTTAAGGGTAAGTGATTAACTTAGAAAAGTGTAACAGCTTAAATTCAGTTAAAATTCATTGTTGCAATAATCTACAATTTAAAAGAGAAGACTATTTTATTCTATAGTGACTTATTTACCATATGTATTTTTAAAAATACACTTAAATGCTAACAAAGCAGATGTAAAATTTCAGTTTATGCAGGTTAGTAGGCCTCTTACAGGATGGGAAACAAGTCAGGAACTTTCTCTGCTGTTGACCAACAGAGCCTGTCCCCTCTTTTCCTATGGGACTGGCCATTTATCTGACCCATTTGTGCATTCAGGTAGCTTTAAAAACTGTTCAAAAAATCCCCAAAAAACCCATCCAAAAAGTGAGTAGCTATAGTTTTTTTATATATGATACTGACTAACGATGCTATTGTGTAAGAGTCGGGTTACAGGAAGGATGCTGGATGACACCTTTTATATGCACCTCAAAGTAACATGTGACTCCCTTGACCAATTACCGAGGGCATCTCACTGCCCATGTGTGGGAGTACTTCGGGACTTCATTTCCCAGGATGCCTCATCCAGCATTCTTCCTGTAATCCGACTCCTACACTATTTCAGTACAATTCCCCCAAATCTTCGCTCGCGAAGACTGGCCATTATATATATATTATATATAAATTGTGAAATTCTTATGCACTACTGCAAAGAATTTAGTATTTAAATACATTCCCAGATTCATATTGCTTCAAAACCCAAAGTAAGCTTAATGGTTTTTTATTATCCTGCTTGTTTTATGCATAGATACCAACCCACTGTAACCTATGAGGAACCAAAATATTCTTCAGAAAAAGCAGCTTTGGCTGCAGCTGAAAGGGAATCTGCAGTAAGTGAATCACAGATAAATATGATAGAAGAGAATCGCTTCAGTCTTCAGGCCCTGATTAATCCATCCAGTTTACCAACTGAGCAGACAGCAACTACTGTTAACTTTTTAGTGAGCCTCTTAGGTAAGTATTCAACTGTCCAAACTCATATATGCATTAACGTAAATAATGGAATTTTATTAAAGACAGAATTAAAAATTCACTGATAACATGCCTTCTTTCTGTCCTAATTAATTTGCTTTTATATAATGATTTTATGCCTTTATACTTCTTGATGGATCGATCTAATCTGCAGTCTAGTATATTTTCTTTTAATTAAACATATTCATGATAATACTACATATTGAAGACTTGCTATCAACTCTTCTTAAAAGTCACTTCCTCTTCAATGCAGAAATTGACTTCTTCTATAATTTTGTTTGTCATACAGCTTGCTTGGTTTGTGGCTTGAGTGTCCTCACTACATATGGGATTCATTTCATTGCTAACTTGGAGCCCTGGAGCATTGGCCTTCTTGCTGTGTTAGCGGTGTCCTTCATAGTTACCATTCTCCTCATCCAAAGACAGCCTCAAAACCAGCAGAAAATGGCCTTTATGGTGAATAACATATTTACTCTGTTATTCTCTAATGAGAGGTTTTGATAGATTCTAACGAGTGGGACAGAGAACTCAGATACTGGAAAACAGTTCAGAAACTGATGAGAGTACAATCACTTGTCTGTGTTGTCAGCAGTCCTTTGGGCCACAATATAGTTCATACCTCCCAGAGTATAAGTCCTTTCATTTTGTGCTTTCACTTATGTTCTAAGATCAATTATTTAATGGAAATAATGAAGTATAGTGATGAAAGTCAAGGAATCTGGTGGAGCTGGAGATGCATTTCAGAAAGAAGTGATATGTACATAAATATATTTTTCAGCTGTAAATACAAGAATTTATTAGTATATGTTCAGCAGAAAACTGGAAAGTTTTTCTACAGCCTTAGAGAATATATATTAAACACAATGTATTTTAAAAGTTTTTAAGATATGTAGAAACTGGTGGTTAAACCCAATGAAAAAGACAATTTCACTATATAACAACGGCAAATAAAAATTCAATTCTTTATTAGTGGTTATATGTGTTACGTCTAGTTATTATTATATAACAGAAGTGTGACATGCAAAAAATATATATTTAATATAAACATATTAAATATTTCCTTTTAGGTTCCACTATTGCCATTTTTGCCATCATTCAGTATACTGGTAAATATTTACTTGATGGTGCAGTTAAGTGGAGAAACTTGGATTAGGTTTAGCTTCTGGATGGCACTCGGTAAGTAATTCTGTTCATTTCAGTCACTTCATAAACTAGAAATCATGAATCTCATCTTAGAACATTCTTTTTCTTTAAATATTTGATAAAAACCTCTATGATGTATTAAAAGTCAGCTTATATTTCTGATCAAAAAAGAGCATGCTTCAGAAGAAGTATTTATATGCAGTCAAAATCGTAGATACAGTTTTGAGGTAAAAAGAAGAATTCCAATAAGCCACAATTTTTTTTCCTAGTAAGTATAGCCAAAATTATGTAGGAACCTGTTTGTAAAAGGTTTCTTCCCAGTATATCAGTCATTCTCCTTTTAGATCTAGGAAATTGTATTCATTCCATCTAGACATAAATTAGTAGTTTCCATGACCTATTAGAGCATTTAATTATGTAAAAATGATGCACTGGAATTTCCCATAGAAACAGGAAAGACCTGAAGCATGAGCTCTGATTCAGATACCTGAAGAAGAAAATTGTTTTGCAAAATATATTCAGCCAGAGAGAAATATATGCATTTTTAATGCACTACTTTCCTGAAAACTCTGTGAACTTTTTTTTTTTCCTTTTGAAAGGCTTCCTCATTTACTTTGCTTATGGCATCAGACACAGTGTTGAAGGTCATCGTAATGATGGAGATGATGATTCTTGTTCAGACAATAGTGGGTTGAAAGAAAAGAACCCTGTGGAAGAACTGGATGAACCTGAAAATGCAAATGAAAGGGATCAATTTCTTCCACATGAAAGGACAAGTGAATGTTAATCTCTGCCAACACACAAATCTTTTAAACCTTTAATTGACATTTGCAGACTGAAATTTCAAAAGCTTTCTGCCAACATTGTGCTTCTAGAAAGTGTTTACTACAAGGCCTGACTGATATTTTGGACAAGCTGCTAATCCATCTTCATCATTTCAGAACTGACAGCATGGAGATTAATATTTATATTAAAAAAGAAAAGAAAAGTACCCTTTGGCAAGCAAAAATTTGGAAGCATTGTTTGAAGTGTCATCCAAAATCACTGGCAATCATCAAATATGAAGAATTTTAGAACCGTCTGCCAGAAGTTCTGAATATTTGACAATGTGTTGTGGACACAAGTGCCTTTCATACCTTCTCCTTATCTCTGTTACTTGTTTTGGTCACAATCTAAATTTTCTTCTTTCTACTGAAGTAACTCTCATTGGAGATAAATTTCTTTCAAGCCCGGAAAGTATTTGCAAAATGAATGGTAATTGTATGGATCAGATACTTTGTAAAAAGTAGAGGACCATATATTTATGTAAAAAGAAATAATTGCTTACCTTTATTAATCATGACTACTAATCAGTAGTCCTAGAGAACTCAAGCAGTAAAGGTACTTCAAAGGTTTTTAGTCCCTCTAAATAATATTCAAGATTTCTACTTATGTGAATGCGTTTTCTTTAAAAGATGCTGTATAGAAGTGTGCATAGAATAATACTCTCAAGAGGAGCTATGTTGTTTTCTGCAAAAGCATCTGGGAATTAATCTGTTGGTCACAGTATTGACAGTGACAGTCATATGTGATTTAGCAAGTACTGTGCTTTTGATTTCAGAAGGGCTGGAATTTTATCCCTGACTACATAATTTGGTACTTACATACAGCAGTCATCAAGTTTTTCTCCTTACTACTCATTTAGTAATACTTTCTTCTCCTTTATCATATGCCAGAACTGATATTTCTGATATTGGTGTTACACGTGGCTTTTCCTCAGAAAACTTAATGCACAAAATCCCAGCTTTCTTTTCAGATGGAAGGGGAGGTTTAAAAAAACAGAGGTATGAGCTTTGGAAAAAAACCTTGTCAGAACAGTATTTCTGCACTTCACTAAGCCTTAAACATGTCAGCATTTTTTTGTGAGCAAAGCCTACCTACATCCACAAATCCATTAATGTGGGTATGATGTCTAAATGCTAATTTATGTAAAGAATGAAATTGTTGTGGCAGTGCTGGATGAACAGTTATTTTAATGCTGATAAAAATAGAAACTGTTCCTCTTTCAGCATAAGTCATGTCACCTCTCAAAGGCACCCAGATGTTTTAGCACTTTTTCTCAGCAAGTAGTAGGCTCAAGTCCCATGAAGGATTCTACAGTATGAAGTCATTTTGCAAGAATGTATTTACAAAAACAGTTTCCCTAGAGTAAGAACTGTCTTGGACTTTGTCATGGAGAGTTGCTGGTACTAATCATTAGTATTAATCTCTGTTATTACATGTAAAAACTTTAGATGCCACGAGAGCTATTTTGGTTGACAGTGAAAAGCACCTTATAATAGCTGGAATTTCACAACCAACCAAAAACAACCAACAACAATACCCAAAAGTACAAAACAACCAAACCCTCCCAAAAAAAGAAAAACCAACAAAAAACTCCCAAACTAGTTGGGCTGCTTCTGTCTCTCTCCTGTTTTTTGGTTTTGTTTTTTTTTTTTTTTTCAGAGCAATACAGCACTCTTTTTAATCTTAAAATTACTTCTTTCTCAGTAGTCTTAAATCCTCAGCTGCAAAAAAAACCATTGCTGTAGGAGCAAGTCAGCAGTGCCTATGTAAAGTTTCTGTACGATGTCTTTACAAGCCTACAGTGAAACACAGCTCTTTTAAAATTCTTTACACATCTCAGTGTGTGGGAAGCACAGACTTACTTTTTCCTATGGCTGTTGATGCCACAGAGCAGGCCAGCCAGGCTCCCAAGGTGCAAACTGCTGCTGCTCTTTGATGTGCAAGAAAGACTGCATTCCCTCCCAAGGCCATCATATAGAATGTATGTGTGCACACCTGTCTATGCATTTGCACCTGTCTGGCCCATAGTGATTTTGATGAACTGGTTAAAATAATTTCTATATTGCACTGGAATTTTCCTTTGAAAGGATACTGTCAATATAATAAACTTCTGACTAAAGCAAGGCTAGCAAAGGCCTCTGGAGAGAACTAAAGGAAATAAATTTTCTAGCTTATTTACCTAATGGATGTGTCAGCAGTTTGTGTATTGACAGTGTCCCCTTTTATTTGTATGAATATTTCTCCTCCCTGCTCCTTTTTAGAGAAATTATTTAAAAACAATAGAATGTGCCTGTACAAATGTTGCTAAAGGAGATGGAAGGAGCTGCAGCATGTGAACTATCCACATAACTAATGAGATATAAAATGAAATTAAAGGAAAGTAATTGGGTACTCCTGGTTTCTTCAACTGTGCAAAGCTTATTTATACGTGTGTATAGTTAAAGTCACTATAAGTCAGTGTCTGAGTAAAAACAGACAAGCCATAAGTAAGATATTTATGGTAAGTTTGATATGCATTTGTATATGCAGTCGTGAAATTCCAGATGCTTTAGTGGGACTTTGCAGAAGCAAAGGACACACCATGCTAGTCCTTACACAGGAACTATGGATGAAACAAATCCTGATTTTGTTCTCACATTTGCTCTATGTCTGTACTTGCTGAGAGAGCAGCTGAAAGCACAAGTCCAGTGGAACTAAATTGTTGTTATTTTTTAACACAGTTGTTGATATTGTAAATTGTTCTGTGCAAATAATAATGGTATGTGTTAATACAAAATATCTATTTTTGGAGGTAGCCTATTGGGATTTTTCTTCCTTTATAGAAAAAAATCCTCCAAAAACTTTATTTGCATTGGTACATTCTCAATATGCCATTAGATAAAAGAATTATTTTTACCTAGTTGGATTTAAGAAAGTAAGCCAAAACTATATTTAACAGAGCACAAATAAATGTGCTTTTTGTTCTGAGGAATAAGAGAGTTATAAAACATTTCTGAATCATTCATGTTATCTGAACTGATGTTCTTGTGCTATTCCAGTCCTAATTCTGCAATAGGAAGTTTTATGAGGTAACTTAGATTTCATTGCTTGTTATCATGGATAAAACTATTCTTTTAATAAGTATGCTTTTTCCTGGACAACAAATGCTGGTTAGATTCCTGAAATCTGTCATAATGTGTTTATGTCTCCATGTGTTAAAGCCATTTATATTATCTGCTGTTGGAGAACTATCAGAATAAATGTCAATAGTAGTGATACAGAGTTACTTACATATATGAATTTAACTGTGTCATCCAGAAACTTCAAATGATAAAATGAATTTAGAGGCAAAACTTGGTAAAGCTTAAGTGTAGATTTCCTATTTTATTAGATGATAAATATACAAGTCTAGTCCCCTTTTCCTTAAAATTTATGCAAATATATATATATACATACATATATATATATATATTTAAGAAATATAAGGCCTAGTGTTTTCATGGAAGTTTTAACAAGTGCCAATATCAGTGTGCCATAAGCATCCTGAGATGGTGAAATCCTTGACAATACAGGAAATCTGTGTGGGACTGTGCAATCATTTTATTCAGATATGAAGCCTTTGACATTGAGGTGCATTTTTTACGGTAGGAATTTAATTCACAAGAAGGCTGGCATGCGTTACTTAAGTGCATAAAAAAGAAAACAAAAGCACCTTTTTAATGCTCTTGGGCCCTAATTCTTCCTAGACTTGCTAGGAAGTTTGTACAAACTGCAGTATGTTCACTGAAAGCACTGAGGTTACTCAGTGTTAAGCAAATATATATTTTACAGAAAAAGCAGGAGGTATTTCATATGGTATAGGATATTTGTATTTGTTTTTAATTTCCTGTACCTTTAGTATTTCTTTCAGGTATATGTTTTGAGGACCTCTGCATTTTCAATAGTTGGACCTTTCCAAAGCTAAATATAATGCCTTTAACATGCGTTGATCTATTTTCCATTTGATTTTAGAAATCAAACTCCTTAACATTAGCTAAGTTGAAGGATTGCTGTGCATTGACATGCAGAACTATGTATATATTTTTTTTTTTTTTAAATTTTCAGTTGGACAAATTCTATTGTCTTTCTATGTTTCATGAGCCTTTTGCCAGGTAAACTCCAGCTTCACCAAGATTTTGATGTTTAGGAGGGCTTTTCTCTTTTGTGTTACCAGAAAGTAAAGTGTGAAATATGTGTTTCATATCTTTAAAAACAGTTATGTGTGCATCACTTTAAAAAAACATTAGCATTCATATCCATTTTAACTTTTCCTTTTTGTTCATATGTACATTCTAGTCATTATTTCTATATTATATGCTGCTGAGCATTTAAAATGTTGAGAAGATGATTATGATGCAACTTAAACTACAAATTTTTATTTCTTTGAAGTGCTCCACCAAAATGAAAAAAGTTTTGAATTTTTATGAATGTAAAAATGCTTATATTTAAGAATATGGTGCTTTTTTCCCCACTTTACAATAGAATTCTTATCAGTGACATTTTTAGTTATCTTAGTTCCAAATTCTGATGAAAATTACATTGCTCTTCATTTACTGTAAAATGTGCTTTGTGGGATAAAAACTGTGTATTTGTTCCATATTTTTTAAATAAAGCTGAATGTCACTTGTATGTACTTCATACAACAGCTGTAACTTTAAACACCACTATAGTTTTAGTTAACACTAAAATAATATAGTGAATTCAAATCATTAGTATTCCAGATATCTAATGTCATGACATTATACAAATCATAGAACATTTAAAATAAATAACATGATAATTTGTATGCATTTTTATAGAGGGGAAAACACAACCACATTTTATGTTTAAATGAGGACGGTCTGGAGATGAGGATAGTAGCAATCTTTGTTTCCTGCTTGCTTCAAGGCACTGAAGAAGTCACTGAAATAGAGAATAACACCCTTTGATTTAGGCATCTCGTGTTACAGTGCCAAGCCAGAGATGATGTTAGGTTTGATTTCCAGAGGGAGTGAGTAGCCCTCAGCATTCATGCTGCTCAACTTTCTGAAGCACCGAGCATTTTCCTGGTATCCACCCAACCTCAAAGCTGGATGAGCAAACTCATTGTTGTCTCCTTTTTTCCTTTTTTGTGAAAAAGCAAACCAAAACAGCAAAAAAAAAACCCCAACAAAAACAAAACACCAACCCCCCCAAAAACCTGAAGCAAACCAACCCCAAAACCTTCCTCAACTTTGGATAGTACTGTGGGTATAGCAAGAGAATAAAAGCATGTGTCTGGGCAATGGATAACGATAGTCTTGACAATGAGAACCCCACTGCCAAGCAAGCTTATTCTCCGCACTGTTTTTAGAGACATTTGGGTAATCATGTTTGTTCACAGACTTAAGAGGCGTTTTAACTGGATTTTTTAGAGGTATACTGCAACTCTTATATAATCCTCATGAAGTTTTCAAATTATTAATAGTCATGTAAGTCTGTATTGTACATACAGACTTACTAAGACTGGTCTTGAAAATCTTGGTGCCATGAAACAGTGGGAACAGGGCCACTGATTTAAATGAGGACAAGAGTCATTCCGCAAGTACCACATTTAAAACATTTACTTGAAAAGATGTATTTAAGCTATTGGCTTACTCTCTTGTGGAGAACTGGGGTCATTACATGTAGGTTTACATTACTTCTTCTGATGGCGATAAATGAAAATGTGGCTGGTTTTTCACGCATACTCATTTAAAACTAGGACACAAAATTCATAAAATCATTTTCCTTCTTCATTGCATATATCTACACAGGAAAAAGGTATATGTCAGTTTAAATATGTCTTAAAATTAGTGCAGTCTGAGTGTTATTTCCATGTGCTATTACCATGTTTTCCAAAATACACTAATATGTGGAGCTCAGACACCATTAGATTATTGACCTACCCCACGTATGAAAGAAAAAGGGATATTTGACCTAAGAAGGCACATCAGAATTGCAAATAGCAGTTTTGCAGATGAAAGAAAAAAGCCCACTCTTCATCATAAGCAGGAACTGTTAATATTTCCAAATGCAAATTTGCAGTTTATACTGTACATCTTTTCTGAGTTATCTCTGAGATTCATTTACCTTAAAACAAAGACTGATAACCTTTTCAGAATATAATATTTGATGGCATTCTAACTGTTTAAAGGGGGAAAGACTTTTAAAATATCCTGTAGCAAAAAAACCCAAGTATTTTTCTTAATTTGCTACAGGTAATGGACAACAAGTCTAGGATATACCGATAATAAAATGAAAAAGAAATAATGAAATTTCATCATCTAACTCCACACCTGGGCCCTACTGGATTTTTCACACTAACCAACTACCCCAGGTGAAGTCTTGGAGCAGGCTCAGGCAAGCAGGTATCCAAACTCTGCATGTCTGTGTATTTATGAGAGTAGGGCAGCATATCCTTTCTAATTTGTGCGTGTGTGTGTGGATGCAGATGAATCGTCTGCTTCCTTCAAGGTCTGTAGCTGTTCTACTCTCACATCTGCTATGGCCATGGAGCTGCAGCCAGGGACACCATTCCCTGTTTAGTTTTATTCTCACTGAACTGTGGTCTTGTCTACTACAGTTCAGACTTGTGATCTCTGACAGCCATTGTTTTTCCCCCTTTCCAGTCCAGTGTCTTTACCTTGCTTTGTATCTACCTTTGTGGCCCCTCCAGTCATATTTTCTGCTCCCTTCTCCTCCAAGGAAACCCTCAAATTTCAAGAAACGGTTTTTGACAGCCCAGTGTGAGCATAAACATACACGCCGCAAATGTCAAGCTTATCACGTTCATCTCTAAGCAGTGAAGAGATGCCTACACCTTCTCAGTGTGCTTTCACACAGGCATCCATGAAAATTGTCACGGACTATGGAGCCCCAAATGGGAACATAGATACTTCTCTGTTTTCCACTGTGAGGCAGCTTTTCCTGAGCTACTGGGAGTCTCTTTGCTGTGGCTGGTATGAGTGCAATAGTTTGACTTAAAACGTACTCTTGCTGTCTTAGGCCAGCGCTGTTCTGTGCCCGACGTGCACCTGCAGGGTCACCTGTGGCACCACCTGCACAGCCCTCGCTGCCCCGCTCCCCTCTGCCGAGCCAGCTACGGGCCCGAAGGCAGCCAAGAGCTTTGCACCTGTGCAGAGCCACGCGTGGCGAAGCGCGGCTGTCACCGCCGAGCCGCTGCGAGCAGTGACGCTCTACAGGTGCCCCCGAGGTCGAGCGTGTCTAGGATGCAGCTCTGCTCAGAACATGGGGTTCTCAGCGAATAAGACCGGGCGCTCGCGGCATCGGTCCCCCGGGCAGCACAGTGCCGACGGCCCCTCCAGCAGCGGGAGCCGCGGGAGCGCCGGCCCCTCCCGGCCCCTCCCGGCTCCTCCCCGCCGAGACGCCCGGGGCCCGGCCCCGCGGCCGCGCCCGCCCCTCAGCGCAGCGCCCCGGCCGCTCCCGCCATGCGGGTCTGGGTGCTCCTCAGCCTGCCGCTGCTGCTGCTGCTGCTGCAGGAAGCGCTGCCACACGGTGAGCCCCCGCCCGCCGCGTCCCCACACCTTGCCAGTCGCCTCGGACTCTCCTTTTTCCTGTCGTCCCCCCGCGCCGACCGTCCCCGGGACAAGACCGGGAGCCATCTCAGGGGCGGTGGCGGACAGTGGTCCGCCCGGGCTTTCTGCCCAAAGTGTGGGTTTGGAGAGAGGCGTTTGCGGCAGCCTCGGCTGTCCCCGCCGCCCGCTCCCTCCGGGGTCCGCATTTAAATCGCGCTTCGGTCCCGTGCGGCGCCGGGGAGGGACAGCCCTGGGCGAGGGACAGTGCTGGACGTCCCTCCAGCACTGATTTGAAAAACAAACACAAAGGGTTTCGTGCACGGTTGTTCGTTTGTAGAGAGCACCGAACTTTTCTCATAATCCCGTTTCAGGTTGTGATGAAGTCTTGATGGGGAGAGGCAAGCGCTTGACTGGGAAGGGACATTCACAACGAGTGCTTGACTTACGTAGACGTTAACTAGACAAAAGAGATGCTGTTTCTTTCTTGAAAAATGTAAATAAACTTCTTAATACTTATCCAGAAGAAACAATAGCAGAAAAATTCCATTGTTTTCTACCGCAGAAGGGCTTGGGATCATGGGCTGCCTTAGCCCGTGGAAGGGTTTGTAGAGAAATGGGAGGCAGGCTCTGAGGTGCGCGGGGAAAGACAGAGAAGCAGTTACTACAAGTTGTTCAGGAGGTCATATAGAAAAAAAGTCTTGTAAGAACATAAAAAATCCTCCGCCCTGGGAGCTGTTAAGCACTGAAAGGGGAGATGTAGAGTCTCCAGCATTAGGGAAAGTTGCAGCTCAACTGGACAAGGCTCAGAGCAGCTGAACAGAGATGGGAGGGGACCTGCAGAAAGCCCTTTCCAGCCCAGTTTTTCTCATGACTACGTGCTAAGGAATTGCACTCTGGACCAGAGTGCTGTGGGAGTGAATTTCTGCTGAAAGATCTGGTCTAGGGGTGTGCACCACCACATCAAAAAAAGTGTTTTCTGTTTGAGAAATAGACAATAAAAATGCAGAATAAGAACGGACTTGAACCTGGGTAAAAGATTTCCCAAGTCTCTGTTTTCCTCAGTTTATACTGAGGTTTGACTGGGCGCCTCACTTAGTCAGAAAGTAAACTAGCACATGTAGTAACAGGTTTTTGTCTAAAGGTAGAGGTAGAAATACTAATCTAGACATTGTAACTTCAGAATAACTGTTCTGTTACATTAGTTGTGATCACAAATACACTTTCTTCCCTCTTATCTTAGTCTTGGTGTTTAGGAATTAGACTTTATGGTAACTTTACACTTGATTTTGGAAGAATTCATCAGTCTTAATGAGAGGTTTTTTGATCTCTGATGGTGCCAAGGCGTAGCCCGGGACCTGCCTTGTGGAATAGGTATGTCTAGTGGACAATGAACACAATCTCTTTGTACTTGTGGGAGACCTTGCTCACTCTCTGCCTCTGAAGTTCTCTAGGTGGACACTTGAAGATCAGGGGCCAGTGCAATGTGCGTGTGGATATAGGTGATGACTCAAATGAAAAATGGATGCTCTTTAGGATTTTTATAACTAACACCCATTTTGGAATTGTTATGTGTAACATTTGTGAGAACAAGGGGCAGACAAACACTAAAGGATAGAATGGGACAATGCTGTGAACCAGGAGCAAAAGTGCCGCATGGTGTATTTCTGTGAGTTACCAGTGCTTAGTCTCCTACTCTGGCGTGATGAGTTAGTAGGGACCCTGAATGTACTGCTGCAGAGGAAATTAATACAGTGCCTCTTAGAACTGACAGGAGCCGATCAGAGGTAGAAACAAGGCATTTTCTCAGTATTTTTCTAAGTCTTAATTTCATTATCTTTTCTAGTAAGAAATGTTGTTACTGGATTAAAGTGGTGAGGGCTCTGTGCATCAATCTAGTGAAAAGGTAAAATATCCCAAAATGGCATGTTCATGTACTTGCATAAATGAGATAGTTGAGTTTGTTCCCTTTCTTGGGAAAATCTTGCAGATTGGGCAAGGAAATTGAGGAATCTTGGTAGTGGTTTCTACATTCTTGGAGGGATTTGATTGTGTGTCCTCTCTATCTTAGGTGATACTATAGCAGTTAATTTAGTTATCTGGCATACAGATACTTAATTGAGTGATGACAGAAGGCAGGATTGTGAGGTGCAGAAGTGGTGGTGTCAGTAGATATCTGGGCAGGCTTATAAGGGAGTGTTGTGGAGGAGCCTTGCCACAGTTTGCTTGGAAACTCACCTCCGTGGGAGGTGCAGCAGAGAACTAGGTTTTCTGTGTAGAAAGATAAAAGCTCCTCTGATGGTGTTTCCTGAAACGCCCCTGCAGGGCATTTCTTGCAGGGAAATACAAGGTCAGACAGACAAGGATCTCACTGTGCAGCTGGGAGTGTGGTATGGGAGGAAAGTGTTCAGACTCACTGGTAACTACAGAAGCACGGAACAGAGGAAGCTTGTGTGGAGAGAAAAAACTTCATCGAAACAAATCAAAACCAGGCTTCTGGCACTTAAAATTGAAAAGCTTTCGTAAGGGAGTCTTTAGCAGTTTCTTAAAGGCGGAGTATCAGATGTGGCACAGCACACAGTGTGGGATGAAGCGTTTCCTTGGGGTGAGGTTGCAAGATCCATGTGCCTTTGAAATAGTGTCAGGACTGAGGTTGGCAGAAAGTAGTGGAAATGGCAAAGAGTAGTTTGAACAAATAGTCCTATATCAATAGGGTTTGATGGGGAAAAAAAAAGAAAAAAGATGGCTGAACCAGAGCTTGTGTTCTTCTACAGACAAAACTGGAAAGTTCAACAAGGAACTGGAATGTCCAGTTTGAAATGGGAATGCTCATCCGAAAGGCTTATCAGGCCTGTTGGTGGGACCTTCTAGTACTAGGGCACAATGCTGTCATGGAATTCCACTAAGATGGAATAACTCAACCCAAAGGAGAAGTGTTGAAGAAATATTTAGTGTTAAGTCTGATTCCTGGTGGGTTTTGTCAGTAAAAGTCATCTGGACTGAAATACCAGTTCTGTGGAGAACAAACAACCTGATAACTGACCACCCAATGTGTAATGATGCCTCTGTTAAGGAAAATCAGAGGGTCAGCAAGGACTGGATAGAAAAGCAGAAGGAAGAATTACTTTCCCTAATGTAGTTTGGATCACACACGTCGGGGTGTGATGCACAGTGCAATTGTTTAGATGCCACAAATGATGATGACTTAGAGCTGCTACTTGAAGAGGCCCTGAGAAAAGCAGCAATTCTTGAGTTGATCCGGAGTAGTATTCAGGTAATCAGATTCAGATGTTACTGTAGAGCAGCCAGACTGTAGTTTTAATATTCTTGCAGGAATAATAAAAGCCAAAGAAATGACTTTAATTTTGGAAGGGGGAATTATGTAAGACGAGAAGGCTCCTGAACTCACATATGGGTTAAATATAAAAAACAGAATAAAGCAGACAAAAAGAGTTTGAGAAACAGCTTACAAAAGGGATAAACCCAGCCATAAATCCTTTTCTTCTTCTGAGGTACTGGGGTGGGGTATAGAGAGGTGGCCACAGAATTTGTAGGGCTGGTAGGAATAGGGAATAAGAAAGAACACCTGTAGAAAGTAAAACTTAAAAACTTAATTATATGTGTGCACCGATTTTCACTATGGAGGTGCTTATGAAGGTTTCAATGGAAAATGGTGACATGATAAGCATAGCAGAAACTTTCAGTGCAGTATCCTACCAAGCACTGTAATTGCAGACTCTGAGACAGAATCCTTCTCTATGGTGAGAATCATTAGAGATGTCTCATTAATATGCCAAAAGAATCAGCTTTAGAGAAAATCAGCAACATAAACAGTGTTTGAGTGCCATGATTTTATGATATACTCAGTTTTGAAAGACTGGGCAGTGAAAATTGTACTTGAAATTTTGTGTTGATAGTTGCTAAGTAACACAAATGATTCTAACTTCATATACACATTGATGAGTTCCTACTTAGGTATTTCTAACAAATAATTCCTACTTAGGACAGTGTAACTGAAGTTACACTTGATTATTCTAGAGAAAGTCAGCTCCTAGTATTGCTCATCTTGAAAATTAATGAGCTGTTTATACAGGAAGGAAGACATCATTAGTATGTACAACTGTGGTTTGACTGTGTCTTGAACCTGATGTACTGTCTGCTTTTGTGTTCTTTCTGTTATGCCAATGTGGTGTAACTGAACTGTTGAGAGATGCATATCCTTTACAAGGAATAGTTAAATAGAGTAGGACATATAAGTCTGGAAAGGATATGTTTAAAAAACGCTCAAGTTTTGTAAAAGTGCAAGTGCCTCAGAGAATGTTGTTGGAGAAACAATGGATATTTATTCATTTAATACGAAAACTAGGAGGCATCTAATATTTATGTTTAGTTCGTGATTTTGAAAATTGACCAGACAAATCAATGAAGGAAAACATCAAAGGACAATAAAAAACAAAAATACAAAATAATAATAACAGCCAAGGACAATAAAATGATGACTACTGTGGTTCACAGACCCCTTGACCTAAAGGGTTCTTGGAAGCTTGGGAGACTAGTATCGAAGGAGCAGAGATGGTTGCCCTGTTCCATGGTTGGCATCTGACACTAGGTGGTGTCAGTGCAAATAATTTTGGCCTGACCCACTGCAGCCTTTCTCATGTAATGCAGGAAAGAAGTGCCAGAATGTCCTGGACTTTAAATTTGTGCTCGCAAGGCTCTGTTCCATTTGAAAGACACATGTTGGAGCCTGGATTTAGAAGGCTGAAGCAGTGCAAGGTGTCCAGCTGGGGTTTGAGGAATGTCACGGGAGCCAACAGTGGCAGGAGTCTGGAAGTCCTGCTGCTCATACTGGCAGCCAGTGCCATTTTTAATTTGTGCTAATGAGTATATACTGCAGGGCTGTTTTTAATTCCAGAGGGAGCTTGTTAATTGATTTGTACAATAAAATACCTGAGCATTTCCACGTGGAAAACAAGAATTAGCTGTCAGGTGCAGTTAGTGGAGTTTCTGGTGTCTGGGGACACCAGAGTTTTAGGCTCATCTCGCCGAAGGGCTGTGCTTTCTGATGTCACTTAAAGTGGGGATAATTTGGTTTTTATTGAATTATTTATTTATTTTTAAATTTGAGACACCTCACTTTTTCTTTGTTTCCTTTGTTTCTAAAGGCAGCTGGGCATCTCTGTTGTGTCTTGGAGGTAATGAAATCTCTTACTGTTTGTATCTAAGTTCTATTTTCAACTGCACTCTAAAAATAAATGGCTGTTACGGAGAAGTGATGACTTAAAAACTACCTTCAAGTGATTCTAGTGTCATTTGCATTTCACAGTACTTACTGTAAAAGAAGAAAACCGCATCACTAACAGTATTTTATAAATTGTCACGAATTTCCATCCTTGCCAGTTTTTCTTCATGTGTCCCCTATGGTAGCATGGTGTGTGAAAAGGCAATGCAGAATTGACGGGTGTGTGACATGAAAGACAGAGAGCTTGTGTAGCCTTGTGTACAGCATGGCACTGCCATGGGGTAGAAATGACTGAAGTAAATGGAGATAGAAATGCTGTATTTCTTTCCCTTACCACTTGTGAAGTTTTCATACCTTACATATTTGTCTGTTTATGTAACTATAGGTATAGACTTTCCACATGTTGTTGAAAGCTCTTTTTTTTCCCCAGGAAAATGGGTCATGGCAGAGACTTCAAAAACTTATGGAAATAAACTCTTACTGAGTTTTATGAATCTTTTCTAGGAAGAACAAAACTTCAGTTATTCTCTGTGATAATGAGGAAGATCTTTTTTTGCAAAAAGACTATATAACTTTTTTCTAATCGGTAACATTGTCTTCTTTTCTTTATTTTACAAGTTATTGGACAGCCTGCGAAGAGTAAGCGTCCAAAAGAACACGGGGAAAACAAGGTTTTTAACAAAAAAGTAAAACCCAAAACTCCCAAAATGAAGGAGAGAGAATCTGTTGACTCCTCTTTGAAGTCCCAGTCCATACTGACACAGGTGATGGATAAAGGTCGTATCCAGAAACTGGCTGCCACTTTAAGCCTGTCTGCAGGACAAAGCATAGAACTGCGATGTAAGGGGAGTAATGTTACTTGGAACTACCCTTCATATTTAGACACCTTTAAAGACTCCAGACTCAGGTAAGCTATTTTTCTTTTTTTTGGAGGAAAAAAAAACCATCCAGAACTTTTCCCTACGAGTTTCAGCACCATCAGAGGTTTTGTTTGTTTACATTTTTACAATTAAGATATTCTATCTAATGGTTTTTAATGTCAACAAAAAAGGATGAACAACTTTTAGTTGTCACTAATTACTGCCCTGTGATTTGCACTGTGGAGTAGTCTTGCAGCACATTAACTGTATTTCCTTCAGATGAGTCTAAAATAAAGATGGTGTTCAGCAGGACACGGGGACAGCAGGGAACCAAGTTAGGGTTGATCTGAAGTAAAACTCTCAAAATGTGTGAGTGTGAATATCAGGTGCTCACTACCAGCCTACTCTGTTGCTTTGCAGAGACTTGCTCCTGGTAGGCTGTAATGGTTGCTAGTGTGGCTACCACCTGAGACACTAAGATTAATTTCCTGAAGAGACTCAAACCCACCCTCCCTTAACTAGCAAAAAATACACCAGCCTCCATGCTAAGAAGAAAGCGAGAGATAGTCATTACTTCTTCAGTCAAAGTTGCCTTTGTGTGGAAAAGGAAATTGCAGGGTTTGTGGTGTGGCAGAGTTTTATGCTGAATATAGTCACCTTGAGTTTAGTAAAGCTTTTTATTTCATCTAGTGACATCATAATGAAAACCACATAAGTAGTTGTTACCACAGGAAAAGGAACTTAGGACTCTTCCTTTCTCTGCCCCACCAGCTGAGTGTCCTGTTGCTCTAAACATCTTTTCTAAAACCCCATATATTTGTGTGCCTTCCCAGTTTTTGAGGATAGTACACATAGTTAAATGTAGATTAAATGTAATAATTTTGTTCTGTATTTGAGAGAAGAGGAGCATATAAGGAGCTTAAGGATGTCTTCCACAGGCATTTTTTTGCCTTGAGTTCTGTTTGTTTTCACTGGCTGTTTTATGGAGATTTACGTGAGGAGACAGTGAAGCACTGTGAATGATACCCTAAGAAAGAGCTGCAAGGAGCTTTTTTTGGATTATTCGGTGGGGGAGATAGTTATGAGCAAAGGTATCAGCTGCTGTTGTCCTTTTATTCCTTAATTAAGTACAAGTGTGTATGTTCTCTGTAAATAACTCAGGTTATCTAAATCTCAGTGATGCATTTCTTATTTACTGATGTGATGCTACCTTTAAATCATTCCCAGTTAATTAATTTTTCAGATATATTCTTCTCCTTTCCACTTCTCTTTTTGAAGTGGAGTGTTGAAGAGTTATACGCTGTGATCTCTAGGATATCCTCCTGAAATTCATGAAGCAGTTCTTCTCTGTGCATTTATTTGCTTGTCCCTTGCTGTAGAGCTCAAGAACTACCCTGGCTGAGTGCAAGGCTTCTATCACAGCAGCAAGCCTGTTCCTGCTGCGGGGTTATCACAGCAATACCTCTAAAAGGATCTTGAGGCCAATTTAAACTACTACTGCTTATTCTTTGGCAAGAAATGCTGTTCTGTCTGGATTTATTTCAGTAGGTGGCGTTTATCAGCCGCAGTACAGACCTGGCCTCCCAGCAAGCCAGAGCTGTATGTGCAAATCAACGGGGAGCGTGTGTGTACTTGGTGGTTGTCGTTCCCAAGTGTATCTCACGTTTTGTGCACTTGCAAATAAGTTGGTGGCATGGTTTGGTTCTGTAGACCTCCAGGTCATGTTATCTGGGTATCAGCATCTGGCATTGAAGAAGGCGGGGCACATATTCAGATTATTTGGAGAGGAATCTGAATGCTTCTTCATTGTTTATTTGACTGTCTGTTCCTCTCCTGCAAAATTAAGTGTTTCAATTGATGCACATGGAAGAAA
Organism: Lepidothrix coronata; assembly: GCF_001604755.1. Lineage (NCBI taxonomy): Eukaryota > Metazoa > Chordata > Aves > Passeriformes > Pipridae > Lepidothrix > Lepidothrix coronata. Next base: position 3,768,792 of record NW_016690180.1, on the reverse strand, counting down.
GTGCAAGAATTTAAGATAACTTAGGGAAAAACAAAGATACGTATTTCCTGATTGTGCAGTTTTCTGTTTTTCAGTTTGAAGTAGTTTGCGATTCTGTTACCTCAGCAATTTATCTTTCTGCTTTCACTCAGGTTTACAGTATTTGTAAGATTTTAGCCATACAACAAAAGTTAATAACGTCACACAAAATAAATGCTATAAAGTATTTTGGCTGGATGGATATGACTTGGTTAAGTATTTCTTTTCTTTTAGGGTTATTTAAGGCATATATTTAAGGATCTGTATTGAAAAATGATGATCACTGCTTTAAAAATTATTTTGAATTTCAAGTTGTTGAAGCAGTAAGGCTGTGTTAGACTGAATCAACAATTTTGAATGCAAGTGGAAGATCCTAAAATTAACTAGAGAAATTGAAAACATGGATTAGTAGCAGATTTAAGAGTCACAGAATAGTAATAATTTATGGAGACATTGACCACATAATCCTATGCAGTTATATTTGCCATCACAATTTTATCAGGACTTTGGTAATTATCTCAAGTTCTTTGCTGTGGTGCTCATAGATGCATATGAAACAAAGTCTGCTTTATAGAATGTGAAATTTGAAATTTATGTTCTGTGGTTTTGGAAAGCATTGATTTAACTGGAAATACCATAGGGGTACCTGTTATTTAGTTAGCTCAGTTGGCAGTGTTTGTAAGTTAGCTGGCAGCAGAAAAGCTTAACAATTACTATCATCTTTGAAAGGGAGTTTAGATCTTCCTCGTGGCATATGCAAGACCACGCACCAACCACCAACTGCAATAGGTAAATTTTAAAATGTTATTAATATATTACCTCCATTATTTTAAAACAAAATTATGAATGTAGGACAAAGGGGGGAAATCAGAAAAATAATTATCAAATAACCTACAGCAAAAATTGGTTAATCATCTAGATAGGTATATGTCCAGTATCTTCTAACATTTTTTTGAGTACTTAAATAACAAGTATAAGGTAATCCCTTCGTTACCAGTTAGTGAGTGAGGTGTGGGGTGAAGCCCAAACTAATTAACTGGGCTGGGCTTTTTTACCTTGGATTACCATGCAGATCTTGCTGGAGATGGGGCACCGGTGCAAACCAGAATTGATGGCAGCAGCAAGGCAAAGTGATAGGGTTATGAGGAGGTAATGGAAAATGAAGAAAGAGCAGCTTGGCATGCTGGATGAAAAATGAGGAAGAGTGACAATGGTGATGAGATCCATGCAATTGCTGGGGACTAATGACTACAATTCTTTCATTCATTTGTACATCCTTATAGCAACAGATACTCTGGCACCCAGTTCCTGTTTTTTCTTTAAATAGTAGGACAGATGTACAAATTCAACTGATCTGGCATTTTGGTTTGCAACTAGTTAAATTTACCATCCATGTAATATATTTCCTATAGGTGGTTGCAGAAATAAGTAGAGATAAAAGCCAAATGTTTTGCCTCCATCCCATGCTTACCACATTTTTAACTCACCCATATAGTAAGGAGAATACAGCAACCTGGAAGGCAATATACCTTTTCTAAGAAGGAAGATTATAATGAAAGAAGCCATTTCTGTAGTATTAGTGGCTATGCTTTCTTTGAATTTGTCTTTGTAGCTATACTTTACAATCTGGTAAGTAAAATATTTTTGCTTGCTGTACTAGAGTGTCTCAGTTTTTAATAGGTCTGGAGCTGTTAACAGATGCTAAAATTACCATATCCAAGGGAGGGAAAGATGTGGAGTGAAAGGAGGAGGAGGACTTTTTGGCTGTTTCTTGTTGAGATAGAGTAGAAATTCTGCCTTTCCACTGTTCTAATTGGAGTAAATAACAGTACACACTGAAATTATTTACTTAGCTTTAGAGACTGTAGCACGCAATACAACTCAGGAGAAAGCTAGAATCACGCAAACATGGTGCTTGGGTTAAGGATACACACTAGCTTGCTTCACGACCACCTTACATTATCTGTAAGGCTCTCTTGCTTTATATAGCATCAATACACTTTTTGTCTGAAAATCTTGAGTACTGGCTGAACTGGCCAAAAATATTGGTGGTGTTAATGGTCAAAGGTAGCTCATACACTTCCAGAATGGAAAGGCTGGAATGCTGTTTTGTAAGACTGTACATAACAAATTAATGACTGTAGGCTCACCCAGAAACTGGATCTACAATGCATGAAAGTGATGAAAGAAAAAATAAGGGCAAGCACATTTTCCTTTTCCTATGCTTTATAGCAAAAAGGCAATCTAACTTTACATAATCTCTGCTCTGCCTGACCTGGAGCATGGGTCTCTCACTTGGTGAAGACCAGCTGTATTTATCAGAGAACTCAATCTGGTAAGTAAAGTCCCACGAAATGGAACTGCTCTAATGGGGGAAGCTGGGGCAAAGAGCTGGACGTACATCACATGTACATTTGTGTAAGCAGAGTGTGTCTGGACAGGAGAGCTCTCAAAAATACTGAGGAGACTGAATGTTGTAGAGGGCAAAGTTACACTGCTTTCAGTGAATGCAGGCTCCTGCTGGCCTAGTGGGACGTCAGCTGTGCTCGTGTGTATAACTGAATTTCATTTTGCTGCTTGTGCTTTGAAGTCTGAAAGCTAGGGTTGGGGTTTTTGTGTAAAACAGTAAGATGTTATGTTCTTCTCCTAGTGAGCGTGTGTTTGAGATAAGCTCTCTTTTGTCAGTATGAATGCAGCTGCTTTAGAAGAGTTTGTTAGATGTTGTTTGAGTGATGCTGTGTATACTGTCTTTTTATATCTTTTTTTTAGCTTCTAAACGTGGCATAGTTTTCTGGCAAAGATCTTCTGAGCTTCAGATAACTAAAGCTTAATAAGATGAATTTATGGAATAAGATTTTGGACTAGTTTTCTACTTTCTTTAAAAAATATTGGAATGTTTGTATATACAACATTTTTACTTTGTGATATCTACAGCACAGCAAAGTTTTGGCTTTTGAGTCAGATTTCCTTGCATCTAAAATACTAATGAAATAAAAGTTATTCTGGAAATATTGGTCAGCTGCAGGATTTACCATTTGTAATTTACTTTATATGGCCTGTTTTGTCTGCTTAATATGGTCGTGTCACAAGTTTCAACATTTCCACTCTCAGTTGCCAGGTTTCGTTAGTGCATGTTTGTGGATGACTACCTTGCTAGGCTATTTCCATTGATTACTGGATAGCTCGTTTTCACCTAAGTAGAACACAGTGTACAATAATTAATTAACTCTGACCTTATTTTTCTGTCTGTTGGGATTTTGAGCTGTAGTTCAGGGTCTGCATTAACAAAAGGAGGCAAAAATGTTCTGGCATAAAGGTTTCTCTGTAATGTTGACATTTAGTACTCCACACTTGCAAAACACTTTATGCTGATGTAATCATATAGCCTATGAAATGTGAACTGTGAAACTAAATAATAATAATACAGACTAGGACATGTTTTGGATTTCTCTCTTCTTCCTGTTGGGTATGATATACAGCAGGATCTTTTGCAGAAACAGGAATTTCTCAAAACTTATCCATAAACTCCAGATAATTTATAATGTAAGTATTGTATGTATTAAAAATGAAAATGCTACTGCACCATAATTACATAATTACATGATTCCAAGCAGTGAGATCAGGCAAGGCCATGTAGGACAAGCACATGACCCTGTAGGAAACATGATTTGTCTGGTTCTTTAGGCAGGCTTCAAAAATGCCCTGTGGTGGATCTGTGTAGTAATGGAGTCTGAAGGTTTTAATGCAAAAGATAATTCTCAGCTCTGTTTGGGATGTGTATTTAGTCTGCTTTTAATTTCTAAGCTTCTGGCCTGACTGGAGGCTGAATGTTGGGTTACATGAACCATTGCCTATGATTGCTGATAGTTGTGCAAACTGCTAGCAGAACACCTGGGGAGTCAGAAATTTCAGGAAGCACATGTAGCTGGAAGTGGTAGCCTCCCTGTTTAAGCAGTTATTCTGCCTGCAGTGGAGAGTTAACCAAAACAGAGCATTTAGAGAATAAAGTACAGTCAGGCAAGTCTACAGTGCTGCTGTTACTCAGTGATGAGGTGTTTTAGAGGATAAGAATTTCTTCAAAGCATGTTTATCCCAAAAAGAAATGATTCTGTCTTACAGAATAACTGTCACATTAATAAGAAGAAATAAGAGGATAATAAATATTAACAGAATCCACAGTTGAATGAATATGAAAGCTGTTCAGATTTCATGCAAGCTGTGTATTTGTCCAAATCCAGTTTGAAACAATAAAAAGAAGTTAGTTATGAAATGCCTAAAATTGGAAAAATCACTCCTGACTTGCTTAGAAAAGAAATGACCTTGTGACTTGATGTCTTGCAAAGGAAATAGGGAACCCTTCATGTTCTGGATGTACTACCGTGAAAGGCAGGTGACTGAAAAGAATGTTTTTCAAGGGTCAGAGCAGCAGTGGAATGCATCAGTACTGCCACATGGCTATGCTGACAGGGTTTCCTGAGAACTGGTTCTGTTGGGACATTGCTTTTGCTAACCATCAAAAGTCAACACAGCAGACTGCCAACTATAACACCATCTGTCTGCAAGAAAGAGCCAGGAAAGCAAACCTTGAAATATAAAAAAAGAACAAGATGAGGCTGTAGCTGCTATATTTCATAGATGGGACCTTTAACCCTCAGAAACATTGGCAGTATCTACATATATATCTACTACTATATATATATAAATAGTTGTACATTTAAAAATTTCAGTCTGTTGAGAGATATACCTGGAAAATTCAAGAGCAAGAGAAAAAAGCAAATGAAGTCTGAAATAATCAGACAGACTGAATTTTGTGTAGTTACATGATGGCACTGCCAGAACCCATCCAGCACTTCTCAGGGTTGTGCTCTGAAATAGCCGAGGGGTGATGATGAAACTCCAGTGAGAGGATGCCAGTGAGGTGGCTTAGGGAAGGGGAGCAGGTGGTGCAAAATGACTTACTTGCAGTACAAATCCAAGCTGAGTTAGAAGCTCTTAAACGATGATGTTTGTAAGTGGAAACTTGGACCAGTATGTTAAAGGTTGGTAAAGCATTCAGCCTGAAAGCAGGCATAAATCATTAAACAAACTCTTATTAAAGTACTTGCTGTTTATTTCTCATGAATTATCTTTGTTAGATGTATTGAAACAGTGCTACTGTTAATGGTATTAAAAAAGCACTGAGATGCATGCAGGTTGACTTTTAGCATGAAAAAACTATATGTGGACAAACAGACATAAAACATACAGTCACAGCCCATTTAAAAAATGGGGACTGAAAAGAATCCAAAAGTTAACTTACAAGACAAAAACACTTGTGAGCTCTCGTGTGTAGTTAAAATCATTAAAACTACTCATGTAAACAGGTCTTGGCTGGAGCAAAAGGGGAAGCTGCAACAGAGCTTTGAAAGGTAGGTCAGTTGCAGAGTAGGAATATAAAATCAAAAGTAGAACTGAGCTGACAGAAATGTATAAGGAGATACATCTGTGCTTGTCTGTGCCTTTTGTTTTTATTTCTCTGCAGTATAAAGCAGCTTGAAAGGTATGGTCAGCTGATCCTTGCAAACTCCACTGCAGCAGACACAGGTGAATACAGCTGCTGGCTTCAGCTGTGCAATGGTAACAAATGTAGGAAGGATGAGACTAAAACAGGCTCGACGTACATCTTTTTCACAGGTAATTAACTCCTGGGGGATTATTAGTGAAAGTATATTTGCTAGTAAGACAGAAATAAAGCTACATCAGCGATTTCACTGTCAAGATTTTACTTCCACTATTTTCATCTTTTTTTAGTGGATGTTAAGGAAGACAGCAAGAATATACTTGCTTAGTATGATCTATTGGGTCCATTTTCCCTGTGGATTATGCAAAACATATACCCAAAGTAATGCGTAATGCAATGCAAAGCAAACACCTTTGAAAATAGTAACAGACTTTCAGAGGAGCTTCTATCAAATGAATATAAAATGTTTAACTTTTGAAAATGGGTCTCAATAAAGAAAATAAATCTGTGCAGAGGATTCATTTTTTCATGGCATTCAGATGACTCCTGCCTCACCACTTTTTTTCCAGTTACCTGCACTGACTTAAAAGTCTTGACCTCACTGACCTTGGTAAGGCCACAACTTCTCCCAGGAGTCTATATAGCACATTGAGAGACAAAACACTCTTTAAGTACGTGTGTTGTCCCACAGAGCTTGTGCACAGTTTACTGCTACTTGATACAACAGAGCTGAAATCAAATTGTGAATTTGATCTTCTTATGTAAATCATTTGGGATGTAAAACAACCTTCAATCCCAAGTAGAACCAAAGTATTGTTGGCTAGAAAACATTTTAGTACAAAATGTTAAGATAGGATTGTTTGCCATACATTTTGGAGCTAAATTAGACCATGAGACTGTGCAGAATTGTCAGAACTGCTTAATGTTTTTGGGATACATTCCTTTAGAAATTTTGGAATAAACTTTTCAGTCAAGTTATTATATAAATGCTCATGCTTGAAAGAAATTTCATCTTTATATTTCTAAGAAGCATGCAAATTATGGAAATACTCCTTAACTGTCATTCTAAAAGCACTGAATATTTCATCTACTTAGAGCAATAAATCAAACAGTTTGCCTAAAAGCATACATATAAAAAGTCTGTAGCTCCAAAGAGTATCTTTTCCTAGTAGTCCTTATCTTGCCAGGGGTGATGGGATCCAGATAAGTATTTGCAAACTTACTAAAAGGAATTCCAAAGCTTTTCTTAAGATTAAAAAAGTCTGAAGATATAGTAAAGAATACTTCGTTTTTCTTTTTGGTTTAATGTTTTTAATGCAAGCTGTGATTTTTCCTTTTGTGGGTGCATATTAAAAATTAAACCAAAAAGATTTGCTTTAAATGTTGCTCATAGCTATTTTCTCTTGTTGCATGTACTTTGTTTTCTTTCTGTTAAACCAAGAGGTAAATATTTTTTTAACTATATCAACTCTTCTGCACAGACAAAGAGGAACTTTTTGTACCTACTCCCAGTTATTTTGAGATTGTCTACCTGAACCCAGATAAACCTGCAGTCATCCCATGCCGTGTTACTACTCCTTCTGCAAAAGTAACTCTACACAGGGAATTTCCAGCAGAAGAAATTGAAACAGATGGAACTGATCTTATTTATGATGCAAAAAAGGGTTTTGTCTACCAGCACCCTACTTCTGATCATAAGGGCATTGTCTACTGCAAAGCAGAGTCGCAGGGAGCACCTCAGATTTCCATCAAATATCACCTACTGTATGTGGAAGGTAAAGTGCAGTTTTCTATATGCTTAAACTGACTCTTTTGCTGACATGGCTAAGAAAACAATTAAAAAAAAGTAAAATAAGTAATGGTATCAGATTTTTAACATCTTGAACAAAAGTATATGTAATAAAACATTGTAGGTTTAAATTCCAGCAATTTCCCAGTGTAGTTGCAGGTATAAAAAACTTACCTGTTGCATTAAGCAGAGTCAAAAATTGACTCTCAGTTTTGCCAGTGTATTTAACTTTAGAAGCCAATTTTCTTTTTCCAAGCACTGTCTTTCTCTCAGTTCCCAAGGGCCCACCCTCAACCACACTTGCGGTGTCATCCAATAGAGCTGAACTCGGTGACAGTGTTCAGGTGATCTGCACAGTCCTTGGGGAGCCAGATGTAGATGTGAACTTCAGGTGGCAGTACCCAGGGCAAGAGGTAAGAGATGTATGCCCTGCTTGAAATGGTTTGTTCTTCATAAAGGCAAGACTTTGCATGCAGTCAGCATCTAGGTTTGGAGTAAAAATTCTTTCAGGTTGTGGTGTCTGCCTCTTGCATAAAAGCTGAGGCGTGCTTGGCGGGAGGAGGCAGCATATCCCTTTTGAACTTCAGCCCGTCTTTCCCTGCGAATCTAGGAGCAGCACCGGGATGAAGCTGGAGAGCATGTTAGCAAAAATCGAGCTCAGCAAAGCTCACTCCTCCCTCAGGTTTCCATTCCAGAGACACTTGGCCTCTGGCAGCATTTCCAAAGAAAGCTTCAGACAGGGTCAAAGCCAGCTAGCGTCAGGAGGCTGTTCTAGAGCAAGCCACAAAGCCTCATTGATGCCTCTGCATTTGATATCCATCCCTTCCTTCTCTGTGGCTGGGGCACATGAATCATTCCAGCACAGAATTTTTAAGCTTAATTGTTGCCCGCATCCAGAATCAGAATCTGCTTCTGCCCAGCCTCATCTGAAAGAATCCACTGGAAACACAGAGTGAATCTGACGTCTCTTTTCTTGCAATAAGATGTATCTGACTAGCAACACTGATGGTCCACTTTCTTCTCCCTCTAACCACCCCAACCAGTAGGGGCTTGATTCTTAATCGGCCTCATCCCTCCTGCTGTTTATCCTAAACAGGCTAGGAGCAAAGAAAGGACTGCTGGAAGATGGAACCCTTCACCATGGGAAAGGGATCCTCTATGACCGAAGGGTTGGCATTGTGTTCCATTTGCCAGCCCTCTTGGTTCTGGGTTGTTAGAGGACAATGCAGAGCTTGATAATAAGGTACTTTGTCTCTCGATGCAGCATAGAAATAAGTATTTTAACAGCAAAGACAATGGTTTAAGTGACTGATTGGAGTTCAGTGTTTACTAGGCTTGAGGAAATTCAAATCTAAGACTCCAGAAGTTTGGAGTAGCCATTAAGATAGAGGCTGTAGTGCTCTACTGTCATGGTAAGGTGTGTGCCTCTGCAGGGGGAAAACCAGAGAGCAAGTGAGCACGAAAGGGATTTGAACTGCTGGTGAGGGCACTGGGCATGTAGAACCAGGTCCTTGCTTAGATGTTAATTTGTTCTTTCACTTTCCCCGCTCCCCCTCCACCCATCTTTCCCCCCCAACCCCGACCCCATGATGTTTGTCCTACATTTTCCTGCCAAGACTGTTGAAGTCTGAGAGTTTGTGAGCAATTACCAACTTCTTCCTGCCCTGTCCAAGCTGTAGGTGATCTAAAGAGTAAATACTGGATAGAGCATTGGAAGAGTTTGGCAGAATTCCTGTTTCTGGTGTCCATTTGAATTTAGGAAAGAAAGGAGCAGATGTCAAAATGAGCAGAGAAACTTGCAGCTGTCTGTGAAGTAAAAAGCAAAATGTTAAGGAAAACAGAAGTGCTTCAAAGTTTGGGGAGCTGCAGAGCAATGGTGTTTTTTTAGTTAAAGGCCCGATGTCTTTGGTTAAAGGCCCAATGCATTACTTTGAGGGGGATGCATCAACAAATGGCAGTGTTCTCTATCCTTCAAGGTGGTGCTTTAACTCTGACAGTTGTGTAACGATTGACTCTGTTGGGTGGGGAAGAGAAGAAGTGCCTGTGGTTGGTCACATTATCTTTGTTGATTGATATGGTTTTCCATTTTTTTGTCTTGTGGGGTCTTTTTTGGTTTTTTGTATTCAGCTTCCCTTGATATCTGTTTAATGAACTGTAGTAACTGTCTATACAAATCCCATCATTTTTGTCTTTTGTAACTAACTGTAATTATGAAGAACAATTGAAAGAATTAGAATCCTAGACTCAGCCTGGCCTTCCAAAACTTTGTATCTCCTTAGTGTCCACCCCTTGCTACTTCTGCATCTTTTACAGCCCAATTGCTGCCCCAAGTGTGGTTGCTGGCTGTTCTTGGCCCAGGTGCTTCCAGTGGTCTTACAGCTCCTGATGCACACTGGCATGTGCACTACACCTTTATGCCTCTGTAGGCTGATGGAATATAAACAGCTAAACACATGCAAATGAACTCCCTTGTTTGCTGTGGATACTGCAGCTGCACTGCAGGGCACATGCACTATCGGCAGAGGACTACACCCTCTCACTGCACCTACCTACTGGGGTGAGAGAGAGACTTTGGCCTGTATCTGCCCTGGAAAGGGCTGATGTGCTTATTATCCACTGGAGTAAACAGTCTCAGCTCCAGCTGTGCCTGGGGACAGGGAGGGAAGAGTTGTGTTGGATGTCTGCCCCGGCAAAGTGATCAAGTAAATGTCATAGTAGAAGCACTGTATGCTTGTTTGGAGAGAATGTATTCACATTCTGCAAAGAAAGAAGGTGGAGGGAGAAGATAGAGGATCATCAGTGATGCTGGCCAGATAGACCTTCTTTTATGCAAGAAAAAGGACTGAAAAGGTTCTAAGATTAACTGGATGATTTTTCATTCATGCTGCTGCTTTCAGCGCAGGAAGTTCAGTGATAGTTTTGTTCACCACCACTGCCCCACTCAGCAGCTGGGCTGTCACCTACTGCTTGATTCCTGAGCAGAAGCAGCACTTTAATCCATGCTTGTTCCCAGGTACATTGCATTAGGGAGACCATCATTTCATCTCCGTATTCACTAACCTCTCCCTCTCTTTTTCCCCCCCCTCAGTTATTTTTTGTTCTTATTTTTCCCTTAGTTTTTCCACCCTCTGACAATTGCATTTGCTCATTCACCTGCTGTAAATGCATACAGATCCACTTCTTAATCTGATTCCATGAAACAGGCTTCAAAGCAGAAGGCAATTAGTATGAGAAAAACTGGGCTAGCAGGAGCCCAACCAGGCAAACAGCATCCACTTTACATGGCCTTTACCTTCACTTTCGGTAGGGTCAAGGAAGTTCTGCTTAGTATATTTAGAAGAACTAAGTTAGGCTTGAATTAAGTGTGCAGTAGTATGGGATTGTAGGTAGCACTTGATTTTCAGGCTGGGAACTGGAAGCAGTGCTCTGCTAAGTGGCTTGATTACTTTTAAAGGGTTAAGAATTTCTATATGAGATTTACAGCTACCAAGATTTTTTTTTTTTTAAAGCTGGCACTTCTAGGCATTGCCTGACTCCACTGTGACTCATCCCTAAGCTTCAAAAAGACTGGCAGCTGCCTTTGTATGGTCATTTTGCAAGCGTGAGATTGTAGCTTTGGCTCTAGATACATGAATAACTTACCTTTTTGCTACTATTAGTTTGAGCCTTGTAGCATTCATATTGGTAAATGGTTAATCCATCTATTTTATGAAGCAAGAGGAGATGGTTTCCAAGCAGAAACCTCTCTCTTAGTTTTATCCCAGTTACTGATATAACAGAAGCCAGTGTACTTAAAGCTGTTGACGAGCAGCTGATGGATTTTGGAAGGAAAGAGACTGCTATAGTCTATCTTTGGGCCAGTTTCTCTTATCCAGTCCTTTGTGACCTTCTGAGGTGCCACGGAGTGTGACCTCATAAACAGTCCATCAGAGAATTGTCTTATAAAAGGGAGGGTAAAGAAAAAGCCTGTTATAACAAAAAAAGTAAAAAAGCATCTTTCTATCCAAACATTGATTTTTGTGTTTTGGCTTTGAAGTTACATACACCTTTGGAAACCAGAACGTAAGGATTAATTTAGAAGTATTTGGGAATGTTACTATTTTTATTGTATGTTATCTAATACAGGGTTTCTAAAACTAGAGGAGGAATTAGTTTCCAACATGTGCCTGGTCAACTAACTTATGCCACTGCTGCCTTCTTTTTGAGACATTGAAAGTCTGAAAATGAGCTCACACATTCATCCTGACACGTCCCCCAAGCTACCTGATCAGGTACCCAAATGCAGGCTTAGTAAATGGCCTAAAACTGAGCTCACTCAGAGGCTCCAGGCCAAGCTTTGTCAGCCCATCACTGATCTAAAGATACACAGTACTTGTGCTTAGAGTGGAAGAGCCACTGTATTACCTTTATTTGGCATAACTTATTGGTACATCACTATTTAATGCAGGAATGTTGCTGCAACTGCCAGACCTTCAGTTTCCTCACTTAGGGCTGACTTAGATATAGGCTTCTACTATCCAACCTCTTGCATCAGGGTTTGATGGGATGGTGTTGCTAAGTACACTTTGGAGAATCACATGTTTTGTGTGGGTGGGTTGTTTTTTTTTTTTGTTTTTTTTTTTTTCTCTTTTAAACAGTCTGAGAGGCCTGTGATTATCCAAAACTTCTGGAGATTGATAAACAGAGGAGCTGGACATACTACAAGAATCTCAAAGAGTGTTCTTCTTGTTGAGAATTTTGAAGCCAAAGATGCTGGAAACTACATCTGTATAGCTCAGAACCTACAAGGAGAAACAACAGTAGCTACTAAAGTTGAACTAAATTGATAGGAAAGACTTCTGGACCTGGACTGAACTGTATGTTATTTGACATTATAGCCATTAATTTTCTTTATGAATGTTTAAATGAAGCTTCTCTCTCACTGTTTCTTTTTATATGTCAACGCATTCCATATTCACTAGCTTGACAGGCCACAACAGAGTTCACTATGCCCAGCAGTAGTTAGTTGTGAGTTAATGAAACTACTATGAAGCATCGAAGTTTAAGCCTGAACATGCATAGGGCGTGTTGTATTTAGGAATGGGTGCTCTTGGGCTTTCCTTTATATATGGGCTTTTCCCTCAGACTCTTGCATAAGGTCAGCCTGCTGTGTGGTGCGTGCAGTTTTAATAATGAGAGTATTGTACATGTTTAAAAGAACAATAAAAAACAAGCAAAAAAACCCCTTGATACAAAATTAACCAATAGCAGACGTTTATTTTGCAAGAAAAATTAAATTTCTGAACATTATAAAAACATAAATATGTGTGTGTGTGCTCATTTCATATATGTGTAAAGACATAAACGCACAAAAATTTCACTCCTGGTAAAGTTAAATATCCTCTGGCACCTAGATCAGTATCTCAAGAGACCTGTAAGCAGTCAGGTGTGCTGTATTTTCCTTATGTTGTTGCATTCTTACAACCTTAAAATACGTAGCTTACTTAGTAGTTCACTCCTCAACAGAGGTATAGCATTATGCTTAGTAACTTATGTAGCGAATTATGGTTGCTAAAGGTAAAACTTGCATTTATACATATATATTATCATTTACAGAAGAAAAAAAAGCAAATGTAACATTAGAATAATGTTCAGTTATACAGCAGAATTTCTTCTTAGGTTCATAAGTTCAACTTGATTGTATTGATTTACTTAGGAGAAAAGGAAAGATGTTTCATTTACACAGAATTATACCTGGATAAATAAGCCATTTGGTTTAGTAACTAATGCAAGGAAAGAGACATGCCAGAGGAAGAGTTAAGAACCTGGTAACAACATTTCTGGATATTTTGGCAATGCTTTTTCTTCCTAGCCTTGAGCACCTAATTCATGTAAGCTAGAACTTCCAATACAAATCTACTTCTCAGTAGTGGAATTGAATGACAAGAAAAAATTGATGCATTTTACTTATAAGGCATGTGACGAACAGGTTATTCTGAGCATATGAGGATCCAAACCAGGAACTGGTCCCTTGCTCACACACTTCAGTCTGTCTCAGCATGCATTTGACTGGAATTCCTAACGCTTTCTTCTGTGAAAGCCTGAGGTGACACTGTGCTCCAGCTAATTCAGACCCTTGAGCAAATGCATACAGCATTGTTTTGAGCAGTGACAGATATAAGAGCTAATGTAAAAATGGCAGCTTCTCAGTAAAGTCAGAAGCTTGAATAGTGTAGCTAATGAAAATATTAAACAAGTTTGCTGAACGCTTTTTCCTCAGCATGCAGGAACCTAAATCAATGTAACTGATAAATACCCGCAGTAAAGACTGAAATGGTTCTATGCAGGTCTCATGTTAACAGGCTTCATGGACAACACTCCCCAGGTGCTTATAGTATCTCTGGCCTCTGGAATCAAGGTATCTACAAAAAAAATCTTAAACATGGTATGCAGCAGGACCAACCTTGAAGGTGTAAGAGGCAGATTCTTGTTAATATGTTAAAATGTATCAAGAATATTACAGTGTTACCCAAATGACTAAACAAGTTATACAATGTCATACCTGAAAAAGGTCCTTGTACCATTTTTTAGGGGAAAAATTGGTTTTGTATCTTTTTTTTTTTTTTAATCTGACCAAATTAAGAATCCCTTATCTTCTGGAGGAGTCTGTGCAGTGTATTAATTCCTTTTTAGCACTTCCATTTATAAGAACAATGCATTTCCCTTTGAAATTTAGGAAGCTGGCACAACTCCTAAGCTGAACTACAACTGTAGTTCAAAGTGCATTTGAGCCTTTAATTCGACAACTGATTTGCTTCAGAATATGTAGCAAGTGGGAGATCGTGCCACCTGCCCACACTTGTTCATAGCACAGCTGTTCATGTGGTGGCATCACTTCATTGAACACATTGTGGCAGGAGAGGAAGAGATGGCTTAAATCACATTGCTTGAGTAGTCCCCTCAGGTGCAGTTCTCATGACTGATAACTACAGAAGCAGTGCCTTTAAGGAAGAATAGTCACAAGTGTCATGTCCTGTCCATCATCCCCTGTCCTTCCCCCCAAGCATTGAAATAATTCTTATTTAAAACTATGAGAATTATTTTACTATATATTTTACTAAAAACCTCCTGGGCAGGGCTGATGCAGTTACACATTTCCACCTAAATGAACAGTGACCCAGGGTAAGAGAATGAAGCCTAGGAAATGAAATGTAAATGACTTGTCAAGGTTACATGCCTAAAGCTGCCAGTACTGTTCTTTCCATTTCCATACCTGTGTCACTGCTTTTCTGAGGCATGGCAGCAGCAATGGACAGAGGGTATTTGTTTCTTAAACATTCAGTGATTATCCTGACTTTCTAATGACCTTTTTAACTCCAGCTCAGCCCTAAATGATTTCCTGGCTGTTGGGCAACTACAGTTTTAAATATAGTGGTTACTTACTGTCTAGAAGGAATTTCCTGCATGAATTGCATGATACCAGTTTACATGCAAGTGTCTTTGGTGTTTGTAATGAGAAACATCTTCATTTAGCTTAAGGAAATGATTCACCTCAAATTTTACAGCAAATACAGTGCAACTCATACAACGACCTTTAGAGAAAAGTATTGAAGGGTGAATTGAAGGTGAACCATATTATGAACAGTTTGAATGGCAAGAAACTACTTGGTACAGATACAAATGTCACTGTAACTTCCTTTGAAGCTTATCATTAGAGTTAGAACTACTAGTTAAAGTTCAGTATCTGAAGAAAATCACTTGTTTAATTGCTTGACCTTTGGTCTATGATTGTGGTGAGCAGGCTTCTAACTTTATGCTAAAGAAAAAAACCCAAAAATATGTAAAAGTTACTGCACTGAACAAAGCTTTTGCTAACACATGGTACCCAAGGTAAAGCTTGAAATACTGATACTCAAACAGAAAAACATTAAAACAGTATTTACAGATTAATAGAATTATTTAATTCTTTGAGACCAAAAGGACAAACACTGAACAGGTGTTATTTGTAGTCTGATTTCTATATACAAGCAGTCTTGATTTCTTCCTAAAAGCATTAAAGATTTTACTTGCAAGCAATTTAGAGATGAGGAGTCTCCTGTGTACTGTGGGAAATTATCAACAAATAAACAGTCTTTGTATTATTTACTATACCATACTTACTTTTCTGTACCAGTAGCCTGGAAAAGCTTTCCCTGCTCTGTTACATGAAGGGCTATGCTATATCTGACCTTCAAACACTTGTATGCAATCTTCCTGCATGTTTTATTTGAGGCATTACTTTGCAACTAATGTAATAAAGTTCTTACCAGTGGCTGGACAACTGTTCTTGTGACATGACCTCTTAGACTGCTAAACTGTAACTGTGGCTTTTCTCACACACAAAACTTCCTGAATAAGGTGAACATTTTAATGAGTTCTGTAGGATGCCTTTACCAGACATATGCACTTTGAGCACCTAATCTACATTTTTTTTTTTGTTAATGGCCAACTCAAACTGAATTGCTAATAATCACAAGCAAGCTCTGTGTAACTTCTACTTACATTAGAGTAGCAAGGGTAACATTTTCAAAGGGCTAGCTGAACATTAATTTGTGCAGTGAAGCTTCACTATTGCTGTTCTGCTGTGCTGAGCAGGCACTAAGAGTTTTTAGTAGCTAGAGGAATGTTCCTCCTTAGATTAAAGATTATTTGACTAATACAAGCAGAAGAAAAATCCTTAAATTGGTACAAAAAATTTATTGTAAAGCATTCAGCTCAAATACATGCAATCAAATCTCTGACCATAGAAAATAAGAATGTTCCAAGAGATAATTTAAGCCAAGTTGTAGCCAACACAGGATCTTCATAGTTAAATTTGAAAAACATATTAAGTACTGAAACCACCAGTAAGTGGTATGTACAGTGCCCTAAAAAGGATTAAAAGAAACCATAATACTCTATAGAAATGGCACCCCTAACTTGTACGTTATGAAAGATTAAGTAAATTTAATGATGAAACAGTCAATCACAAGTTTATTACAGATTTACTTACTGTATGAGCACTGTTAAGAGTCTTGTTTCTATGTCTGTATTCCTCAGTACTAGCCAAGGTTTTGCAAGTCAGGTAAAATGAAGTGGTTCTCCAGTTGAGTTCCCTGAATGCTCTTCTTCCCCTCTGACTCCTGTCCTCAAACTACTAAAAAACACAGGGAAACTCAGCAGATACTGGTAACTGTCATGGCAAATTGTATGTCCAGCTAACAGCATTTGCTAACCACTACTGTAACAGTGGTCCCGGCCCAACTGTAAAACCCAAGCTACTGTAAACATCAATAGGGTTTTGTAATACCAATTTGAAGTTGAATCTGTGTTTAGCAGGTAAAAAGTAGATATCTTAAACAGGTCTGATCAAGGGTGGAGCAAGGCTAAATGAATACCTTGTTGAAGCTAAAGCTCATCATGTGACATTTCCAGAAACACTGACACCCTTGTCCTCCAGTTCCAACAGCCAGGACAATTTTTCCCCCCTACTCTACAGAATCTCTAGTACAGGATCTTTCACCAAATACTAGCAAAAGACCAATATCCTGCAGTCTAAAAGGGAAGGTATGGCAGAATTAGCAAGATGAAATACACAGATACCACCTTTTCCCTCTTCCTCAGGTGAATTTAGCCAACCCTGAGGAATGTTCATACAAATCCTAATGCTTAAAAAGGCAAAGTAAGTGTGTCACCAGCTACACTGAAATTCACCAATTACTTAAGATTCATCTCGAGAACTGAGTTAAGAGTGCACCTAGTGACAATTATTGCGTTTTTTGCTTTGGCTTTCCAATCTACATCTAGTGTATCCTCAGAAATGGACTTGATGCTTTGGGAAATTAGCAATTCCTTTTCAACTGGTAAGATGCTAAAGTCTAGGCTTCTAAACCTGCAGCTCAGATAAGAACTTCTGACCTCGAGGGCTACTGTGGTTCTGACTACAACCCTGTTGACTTGAAAGCCAAAATCCACTGTATCCTGCAAAAAATGTCTCCTCATAAATGGCAGAGAAAAAACCCAAGAACCCATGCAAAATATGGCTGCAATTCAGTTTGTTTTTAAAATTAATTCAAAGTTGCATACTTAGGTTGGCCAAGACACTAATGAGTCAGTTGACAAAGCTTTTCATGCCATTTTTTTACCAAACTGAAGCCAGAAAGCTGAAGGAAACTAACCTACAGTACGAATGGCTGTTTCTCCTCATTGCTGGGCAAGGCTACTCTGCTAAAAGCATGCAACAGTATCAAGGAAGTAAATGAAGTATAGTCTTCAGCTTTTATCCTTTATTACGTACACAGCAAAGAAGGCAGCATTAGACACACACACAGTGTGTTACATCCATTCCATCCACAGCACACACACGCGCGCACACACACAGCCTTAAAAAAGTGTCGGTGATAAGGAACATATTATAAAGGTTGTGATCTTTATCTCT
Organism: Lepidothrix coronata; assembly: GCF_001604755.1. Taxonomy (NCBI): domain Eukaryota; kingdom Metazoa; phylum Chordata; class Aves; order Passeriformes; family Pipridae; genus Lepidothrix; species Lepidothrix coronata. The sequence goes on along the minus strand of NW_016690180.1, from coordinate 3,751,050 downwards.
AAGCCCCTGAGCTTCTTCTTAGAGTTAGGTGAAAAGGCAACAAACAAGTCTTTCCTTGCTCTTTAAGTGCTTTGTGCAACAATGTCCATAGAGGTCATAAACAAGTCTTTTTGGGAGGAGTGAATGTCTTACTCCCATATTCACAGTCTCTTCTTGCCATTTTTGCACTGAATAGTTTCCAGTTATGTTTAGATGTCATAGTCGGCTAATATAGCTCTTGTTCCTGTGATTAAGATTGGTTCTGCAGATCAGAAATGAAATGCAATCCCCTCTTTCTCTCAAGAGATGTCATCTTGGTGACACAGCAGGACTAGAGAAGTTACCAGAATTTCGTGGGGACTGAAGAGGCACAGATGAAGAACTCGGAGACAGTTTTCTTGGGCTGCATAGGTCACCATTGTGCAACTTCCACAGAAGTTCTTCATTTTCCATTGACAGGCGTTTGTTTACTTTTGATTCTTTCTCTAGTGACTCCTGTAAAACAGCTTGCTCTGTAGAAAGTTGCCTGCAAACAGAAGATTTACATAAGAACATATAACCCAAGCTGAAAGCTACAATATTGAACTTAATTGTAAAGAAAGGTTTGAAAGTGCGTAAGCCCCTGCTTGGCTCACAACTAAATTCCATTCTTAAAGGGAGGATAGCATGTTCTCATCCTTGCTGGATTTAAACTGGTAGCTTATAAAAAGCAGAAGAAACTCTCAATAAGAAACATCCCTAAAGGGTGGAAAAAATTTCTGAACAGTAAGACTTGTCCTACTTAAAATAATAGATGTTTTTAAATGGCTGTGCTGGAACCTTTGGGTCTTGTTGCAGGCTCAGCTCTACACAGAAGATGCGAACTGGAAGAGTCTGACCATCGATTTAAGCAAAAGCTGAAGTTAGGAGAACCTCAGACCTGCTTTGTTCATGTTAAATAATACTGTTATTGCTAAATAAAACACATTTTGGATACATGTAACACATATTTGTTAAATATAACACACTGATCTAAACTGGGGACAAATCACTCACTGAAGTGGTTAAAACACAAGTTTAGCTCACTTAAGAGAGACAATCTTTGTAGAAGGGTATTTCCAAGTTGCTTTTTCTTCCCTGAAATGTTCGTTTTGAGCACTGAAGAACATACTGAGCCTTTACCCCCTTACAGTCTGTTCCTGCTTGTTCTTCTACAAAGGAATGCACATTTGTAGAGAGACAAGTGAGGAAGAAAGGGATGTGTTCTTTTACACAGTACTACAAAACTGCATTCACTAATATTTATACAGAAATTTCTTTCTCATCACATGTAAAAGTCCACAGATATTTTTCACCTTGAAAGCTCCATGTGTTTGTCCATCCGAGCTTTTAATTCTTCGTTTTCTTGCTGAACCTTCTTTAATTTATCCATTAAAATTGTGTTGTTCTCCACCTTAGAAAGAAGGTCACAGTTTAAAATAAAACCTATACATTCGCTCATCAAAATACTGAGCTATCACAGACATTCATAATCTGGAGTTTGTAGACCTTGTTAACAGTAGATATAAAAACCTGAAGTAACGTCAGACTGACCTGCTGCCATGGCTTAATGTTCTGTAACGTCAAATAGATCCTACTTACCTTATCCTTGCGTAACACTGGCACTTGGCCACTTGTGCTGGTTAGATGCCAGCAAAGAGGACTGCATAAAGGATCTACTTGTTAACCAGCACATTCTAGTAACTTCTGCCAGTGACAGCCAGCAGTTTTAGAAGCTGTTGCAGACAGAAGACTGTCTAGAAATAACACAGTAACGTGACAATTTTTGGAGCTCCCCTGTGTAAACAGCTTTCTCTGTTGCTCTCCTGATTCCACTGCATTTTAAGGAAAAACTGAATAAATGACTGGATAATCCAAGGGCTTCTACACTATGACCAACATCTCTCAGGAAAGATGAAGGTTTGATAGTAATTTACTAGTAACTGTAGACCAGGGTAACATATGCTGCTGTACAACACTGAGCAACTGACCTGAATGTATTCCTTTGTATCCAAACCTCTTTCTATACTTCCTCATTAAAGTCTTGCTTAAGCAAGTATTACAACAGTGTTTGAAGGCCCCACCCAGAAGAAGGACCCCATCCTGACACAAATAACAGCATGCTGAGTAATTACAAGTTCTTCCCGCAAAATTGTCTTTTCATGTGGAATTACACACCGGTCAGGAGCAAGTCCACACAGCTAAAGTAGCACCTTAAAGATAACAGCTAAAATGAATGACCTAAGCCAATCAACATTTATTCAATTTCATATTTGATCCCTTCTTATTAAATTAGGATAATTTCCTTGTTAATGTTTTCCTGGCAGTGCAATCTATCTTCCATACCACTCAAGCAAATGTAGCAGGTAAGGATTTTTTTCTCCAGGGACGAGGGAGAAGAGAGGGAAGTAAAAAAGAGAACATGGTCATTTACAGCATCGGGGCATTCTTTCCCCCTCTTTACATTACAGCCCTGAGTGCTGTACCTACAACGTGAGCATGTCCCATCATGATTTCATGTTTCCTCTTAAACAAAAAATATTAATTCTTGTTGAGTCTGACCAGTCCGAAGTCATTATCAGAACATAACTCACAGACATGACCCCAATCTGCCACTCCTAGAAACACTCACCAGTTTTTCCATCTTCATTAGCTTTATATCCTGCTGATGGAGTTTCTCATTCTTGATCTCCAGCACTGCTTTCAAACTTTCCAGCTCCTGTTCCAGGTACATAATCTGTGGGTTTTTCTGAAAGATTTCCAGAGAGTTTGCTTAGTGCCCTGAATTTCAGGAACAATTTAGTTGTTTCTCTGCTATTCAGAAAAAGCAAGAAAATAATTATGGTAACAACCATTTCTTGTTCTAAGTGAAATCAAGTCAAACAGTTTAGAATAAATAACAAGATCTGATACGACCTTCTTCTCTGACTTTGTTTTTCCTTTGGTGTAGGTGGACAGTTGCAGTTTTCCTCAGAAGCTGTTCAGAAAACACTTCATGAAAAACCCTTGTGACTCAAGGCACTAACGCTGTCACAGCAAAACTTGTTTCACAGGAGTGCCCAAAGGCTCCCTTTAAGGCTAGGAGTTCCAAAATTTATTTCATATTACTCATAACCCATCCCAAGAGATAATTAAAGTAAACATTTGAAGAGTCTTCAGACACTGGACTAGTTCAAAAAAGCACCAGAAGTTTAACCTCAGAACCTGACTGATCTTCCCTGGTTTGAGTCTGAAGGTTTATAAGCAGAAATTCAAAGTTTTCAGTTTTACATTATTGCTAAAGCCTGGCAATGCAATTGCACACACAAATCTTGCACTGCTGTACATCCATGACTTATCTACAATATAGCAAGTTAGGATTTTCTTTTTTATTCTTCCTTTTTGTTGTTTTCTGAGAGGTGGAGGGGAGGAGGGAGACAGGGCAGGGTCATATGTGGTTTCCTGAAGGACCTACATTCCAGAGTAAGGAACCATTCAAACACTGCAGAATAAAACACATTCTCTACTTTTCAAAGGCAAAGTCACAGGCAAAAATAAGGAGAAGTAAAGCAATTCTCAGTCCATTTACAGGTAGTCCAAGTGGAACACAAGCCAAATCAATGTTTAAGTGCGTTGTGTATTTAAGCAAAACTTGTTTTAGTGTATTTGGGTAAGAATACAGGTGCAGTGCACTGAGTAACAGCTTCACTGCTGCACCTCATACTAGAGGGCAATGCCTGCAGTTTTATGGGGCACAGTCCCACAGGGACAGGGACAGTACATATTGCAGGTAACAGGGGCTCCATCACCTATGCAGTTCATTCTCCTGCCTGTTTTTAGGGACTATTGCATCAGTGATTCTTGTTTAACCCCTTTTGAACAGAAGTCCATGTGAGGGGTGGAGCATGCTGTGCTGCCTCAGCGAAGGCAGCAGACAATTCCTTCCTCCCTCTTGTTACTTTACATGGAAGCCAGGAGCTAGGGAGAAAAGCAATCCTGAGAAGTTTAAATGCAGTTTACAGTATGTTCGATATTCAATTCATTGTCTTTCCCTCCTCTAGCCCAGTGGTCTTAAAATGTCTTTTTGAAGTTTAATCTGAGCACCCACATGAGCTACTCATAGCAGAACACACACCCAAATAAAAAGACTGAAAGGTCTACATAAATTTTTAGAAAAAAGCTGGGAATATCAAGTGATGCTATCTAAAGGATACCAGAGAGTTGTAAACACATCTCTGTCTTCAAAGGGTTATTGGAAATCCTGATAGTGCAGAATTTTTGCTTAGTACAGAAGAGTATGCTGAGTCAAACTGGTACTTCTCCACAGAGAAGCCTCAAGCTTATGATGCATCAGGACGCAAAGTGCATTTGCAGCTATGTAAAGGCACTTGACTATTGCTCCTTTAACATAAACAAGATCTGAGCATGCCTGTGGAATACAGTTCAAAATCCCACCATCACAGCAACATACTGTGGTTGCATATTCTTCTTGCAGCAGCTCTGTCCTGCCACTAGAATAAGCAGTAAGAAGAAAAAACCCAAACAAATTAAATTCCAGTGAAAACTAGGGCAACTTCTACTGGAGGCATCCTAGGTGAGTTTTTAGGCATGGAATTTCTCTTTATGGAATAAACAATACTACTGGTATTCCAGCTATTTCTGGGTAACCAGAAAGATAAGCATGTTTGTATCTAACCCTCCCAGTGCACGAAAAACCTAAGAGCACATTTCTATCCCAGGAGCATCAATGATAATAGCAGCCTTGAGAGAAAAAGCAGGAAAAAAGTTTATCTGAAGGATAAATCAGCAACAACTACAAATCAATGTCTGAATAAATGTGTTAAAGACTCAAGTACAAGAAGACAGTTTTGTAGTAGTGATGCAAGCCCACACTGATCATAGCACTGTTAGACCAGTTATCAACTGTCCAGAAAAAAGCTGTGGTACAACTACTGCATACACATAGGTCTTCAATTAAGCTTAGGGTATTATTTACACCCCTGACTTAGATACTCAAGAGCTTTATAGATTTATAGTGGTAAAATTCATAGACAGCATCACACTGCTTGCAAAAAACTGGCAGATGAGCCACTTACATAAAATATTACTAAGTATGGGAGTCCTATCAGGCTTGATTGCAAACCTTTCATATTATGGAATAACCCCAGGCAAGATCTGCTCATCCACATTACTTTTGAAGATCAAGACTTACAACATTGGCTTTTTCTTTGGCTATTTGTTTTTGTTCTTCTAATTTCAGCTTCTCACTCAGAGAGTCGTTTTCACTTTTTAGTTCATCGATTTTTTTCTGAAATGAAAATACACAGTATAGTTAGGCCAAGAATTGACTGCACATCTCCAAACTGCCTTTCAAGTTTTAGATTGTTGCAATGACCCCAGCCTTTAACAAACCTCCAGCAATTCCTGCTTCTCTTTAAAAGAATCTTCAAGTGACTTCCTTTCAGATTCATGGGTGCTCTTGAGCTCTGAAACAAATTATTTTTGCAGATTTTTAATATAAGAAGTGAAAATTCTTTTGGAAAGAAACAGCCTGTAAAGCCAGCCTATACACATATGCACAGATGCAGAGTCAATGACAATACAGAAAGAACATTTATCATTAATTGATGCAAAGCATGTATGAAGTATCAGATTTACTGCCACTTCAGATTTGTGGATTGTCCCCTTGCATATCCATTTCATTAGCTGAGAGCACATCAGTTTTGAAAGCATTCATCTGTGTGCAGCAAATGGATTTAGCCACATCTGAAAAAAGCTGAGTTTCTAGAAGGAAACACAGCAAAAACTGAAATTGTGTTCCTCTACAAGATTCTAGAAAAAATTTCCTTGCCTCCTTCAGAGATGCTATGCAGAGGAGTTTGCTCTTTGACAGCAGTGGAAGCGTCACCAGTTTTGAAGACACATAAGTGTCACTGGAAATTTGGCTATCAAGTGGAGTTGGAAGGAGGATGGAAATCATCATCACTTAAATTAATGAGATACAATGTCATTTAAACCTAAGCACACTCACCACCCCCTCCCTGAAGAACTACTTTTGCCCCAGTGTACTGTACCCAGTGTATAACGTCCATGTCATTCTGGAAAGCATACAACCTACTTATCCTCAGTTTCAATTCTGAGGTGCTCCTTATTGAACTAGGGAGTAGGAGGAATTACCAGACACTGAAGACATTAAGGGCAATTCAGACATTTTCTACTGAAAGAGAAAGTCACTTCCACTCAAACGGTTTTAAAAGTTTCATTCAACTACAGTGGGATCATGGTTATTGCTGTATGTAAAATGAGGCTTGTTAGTTCCAAAGGAAGGAATTCAGCCAATGTTTTTAAAGACAGCTGGCCACTAAGAACAATGAAGTGGACATATTGATCAGAAAGCCTAAATATTTTTGTTTGTGACTAGCAATACTATAGCATGTGTATTTGAATACAAAATACTTGCCTGAAAAAGAGGATTCATACTCCTTTTTCAGCTCCTCTACTTTTTCTGAGTGTCTGTTTTCGAGTTCCAGCTTAAAGCTTTCATGTGTGGTATTTAAGTTGTCCACCTGCAATATGACAACATGATTTTTCTCCCCTTACGTGTATCAACCCTTGTTTAAAGCATTGTTTCGATGTCTTTATGTAGTACATTGAGTACATTTTAAATGGGTTAGTAGGATTTAACAGGAGAAGCTAAGCCATGTGCAACACTCAGTAAATGAAAATGATGCGTTACAATTTACCACTACCAACAGGATGACGTGTGCATCTGTCACACACATGGAGTTGTTGCAAAGCAAGGTCAGAGGGCAGGTGTGTTTCTATAAATCTTAAAACTCAAGCTGCCTCAAATATCCAGTGGAGCTCTAGAAGTTACTGAAGCTGGCAGAACACAAGGAATCTACCACGTTTAAACATAAGCTTAAGATCTGCACAGCTTAATGAAGTAGTATTTTTATAGCTGCAGTGAAGTAGAGTTTCGCATTAAATAAAAAAGCTCTGTTACTAGAAAACCCAAGATTCTCTGAAGACTCATTTGTAGCAGAAATCAACTGCTAGAGAACTTTTCTACTTTGAATATTACAAACCTGCTCCTGGAGTTGTGCTTTGTACTTCTCAGCTTCCTCAATGCAGATACTTTGGAGTTTCTCACATTCTGCAGTGTAAAACTGTTTAAGCCTCTCCTCCAGCTCAGCTAAGTCATCATGATGTTGCTGGTTTAACTTTTGCAAAAACCCTTCATAAGCAACTTGCAGTTCATTCCTGTCTCTCTCCAATTTCTCACAAGCTGCAGAAGTGGTTACTGAAGATGTCAAAAGAAAAAAAGAGAAAAAAAAAAGTAACTGGATCAAGTTCAATACTAATGTCACATCTTCATTTAGAGGTATTAAAGACAGTGAACACACTGCACAGCAACATGGATATACAAAAACAAATATGATTTATCCATGAGATGTGTGCCACCTCCAAGGACACATGAAAAATCTTTGCAAAAATATTAAATTCAGTGTTTATTATGCTGCGAATTAATTCAATCTAGTTAAGCCACAAACCCACACAGAAAGCACAAGTGTGACAGTTTGTCATGTCACAGAAGAATGAATGTCTCAGGAGACAGACTGAAGTGCTCCAATAAAAAAATTAATTGCATTTGCTACTTCACCTAATTTGATCCCATTTCAGTAGCTTATTTGTCAGAGTACTTTATGTTTTTATATATAAACCACTTAGCTAAATTTGAGAGTCTTAATATCCTGAAAACTACACATTCAATGTTACTCACACTCAGATATACAGCAGAGAAGCAATTCTGGCCTGACATGCACAGCCCGATACAGAACTGCCAATCTGAAAGGTACTGCTAATGTCTGTATGTCTGAGATATTTAAATATGCAAGATACAGAATAGTTTTAGCCAAAAAGTATAGAGTATTAAGCAAAGAGAAATGCTGTGTAATTCTCTTTACATCTGTATTAACACAGGTATGCTATGAAGACTGCCTAGGCTTGTCTCCCCATATTTGCAGCTGGTTAAAAGGCAAAACCGAAGTTAGTAACTTCTATTTTTTGAGTTTGAAATTTAGCATTCCCATCTCCAGCCAGACAGGCCCGAATAGGAGGAGTCACTTTCCTACTGTTAATATGACTGCAGCAAATGCCTTTTGCAGTTCCAGCTGCACCCAAAGCCTGGAAGCAAGGTGAAACAGGATCTCTAACACAATAGTGTAGTCAGTGACCTTGAGCAAAACTGCTTCTATATGGACTCCAGTACTTTAGTTTAAAATAAATTAGTCAGATGAGTGACTGCTCAAGAGAAAAATCAACTAAAATCTTAATGTGATCCTCAAAGACAGGAGATGTCATGCACGCATGCACTTCTCAGCAGCTTGGCACACTGCCCAAACAATGTAAACATAAACTCCGTAAAAGCACAGGAAGATTTAAGGATTTTTGTACAGGCAGTACAGGGCATTTTCATCACAGCTGTGTTTGAGTCTTAAATAAATCAATTACAGCATCTACAAGGACTGATTCCCAAAGCAGTAGTGGGCTCAGCTCGAGGGAAACCAGCCTGCCCCAGCAGAGCGCCTTCAGTTACACATCTGATTCCTTCTTTGCTACAGCTCATTAAAAGCAAGTGAGTAACTCAATAAATGACACCTGCACTCTCTTTTAAGGAAACTGTAAAGAGTCTTGGCCCTGCTACCATCACTTGGGACCTGCAGTTGAACTAGAAAGCATTAAGAGAGGGAGCTGTATTGCGTGGAAACTGATGTGCACGTGATTTAGGCTTAAAAGCAGGCTTAACAGTGCTGGGTCTGTGTGAAAGATCTGCTGATCTGGACAGATTTAAGCCAAGCTCTTCATTCTGGCAATAATGCAACAGAGGCTGAGCTGAAACCTACCACAACATTCCCTGCAACCCAAGCAGATTTCACAGTTTTTGATACTTTCTATACCACCACCAAGAAAAATTTTTACTTCCCTATCTTTATTCCTTCCACAAACTTCTCTTACAACTGCTCCCTTTGGGAAAAAAAAAAAAAAAAAAAAAAGGAAAAATTAGCATTTACACTTCTATAACATTGCCTTGGCATAAAGTTATTGAATATATATGCACTGCATTGTCATGTTTTTGGGGAAGAGAAAACATCACTGTTAGGGGACATCACTTTATAATGCAAAGAACCAGGCAGCAAGCCAAACCGAGACACTATAGAGCCAACCACATGCACATGGATCTGACCTTCTATAGCAAGAGTAAGGGCATAGCTGAGAGGCAGGCAACTTGCATGCCTCACTTAAGGTAACTGTAGCAAAATGCTTCACATGATCCACTTCATTTAAAAGCAACAGAGGAAAGAGCAAGCATTAAATTCTTTATTTGCAAGGTCAGAGCTATTCATTTGCCTCCATTTAGCTAAAAGAATGTGCTGCCTGTCGTTGCCTTATCTTTAAATGTCAGCACATGGAGCTTCAGATGATGCAAAGCACTTCAGGAAAAAAGCAAATAGCAAACCACACCTTTGTCAAAGAAAATAGATGCATCAGTTCCCCTTCAGGCAGTTTGCAATTCACATTTATGAGAAGACTAATGTTACAGAGGCAAACAAAAACTTTTAAAACTTACATTGGCAGTTAAATGTTGTTACCTTAAAGGTAACGTCTGGCCTCCACAAAGCTGGAGGTTGCAATGCTTCCTTGCGGATCGCAAGCCTGACGTGAATCTCTGCCATCCAAATAAGAAGCAGAACTACTAAACAACCAGTGAGCTCCCAGTATCATGGTGGTGGCAAGAAACGGAGCATGTGAAGCATGAAGCTTCAGCAAGAGCACCAACTAGCGAATTGTTAATTTGAAATTATGAGAAGTCCCATAAACCAAACTTTGTCTCAATACTTGAGACTGAAGTGTCTGCAGCAAATACTTTGCACAGCCCTATCCATCTCCAGAATGAATCATGTATTTTATGACTGTGTTCTGCCTTCTTTTAAGAAAGTTACCTTTTTCATGATTTGTCCCTAATTGCTTAGTTTGGCCATCTATCCATTGGAAGGAGATATTGCACAAGTCCTGACTAATCAAACTCGACGGCTACTCAACTTAAGAATCTTCTCATTGAATTGATGCTTAACTTTAAACAAAAATTTGTAACTGGAACATGTGCTTTTCCAGTAGCACACACACACACAAATCTCCATTTCAACTTCTCAGCCACTTCAGAGACACCTGAAGGGCATACTTCAGCACTTTTGTATACTACTACTGTGCTTCCTTTCCCTTCTTAAAGTGCTTTCCTCTGCAATTCCACATCTTCATTATGCCACACATCAGACCACAAACCTTGAGCAAAAAAAGTCAACAGGGAACAAGCGGTTCAACAGCATTTCAGATAAAAATCGAGCCACAGAGATGAAAAGATGCACTATCCATTTGTTCATGGTCTGTTCAATCTTACCTGTTCAAGCTTAAAACCGTTTTAAGCTTTAAGGATAGAGCATATGGAATGCTGTACTTGGCAGCCAGAAGCAATATTTACTTCTTTATTCAAATAGCAGAGCCATAAATATTCTCCCCCCCCCCCGGCTTTTTCAGCCTCTCCTCCCAACTATACAACAGTCTCTCCCTGTATTATTACAACATGGAGCAAGATTATTCTGTTTTTTTAGGCTTCTTAAAACTGTTTGTTAGAAATGAAGAACCTGGTTCTTTTGGGCAGAACCACGACTCTTGGGAATCACAGGAAGTTTCTGAGATTTGGTAAGAGCATATCTTCAGAGCAGAAATGCTGGTTTTGACACACTCATCTGTAGTAGTTAACAATGGCCACTTGAATCTTGGGTATTTCATTGTGAAGCTTTTTACATGCCAAAATCATAAAACAAATGCCTGCAAGAGAGAACCGTGCAGAACCAGGCACATGGCAACTCCCTGCAATAGTGCAAACGGCAGCAGATCCAAACCACATCAACACTAGCTCCAGCTGAAGGGGAGGACTACAAAAGTTGCCTTCATATCCCCAAAAAATGTATTTCATGTTTCCACTAGAAGTAGCCAGGAGGTAAAACCTTACAATTGTGCAGTATCTCCTGTCAAATTTTTTTTTTTAATTATAAACCATTCATCATGCAATTCAGCCCTTATGGCTAAACTGCTTAGATAAAACATTTTTCACCTTACATTCCCCCTAGAAGTCACCACAACCTAATGCTAAGTAGATAAAATATACCGGATTTTTTTTTTTTGAACCCTGAATTAAATTGTTTGTAACAAATAGTTATCTTCATAAAATTGTCCAAGTCACTCACTGGCCTAGTTATGATTTATGAAAAGGCAGTAGACTGACTGCAATTTTGAAACTGAGTTCACTAGGACAGTAAGCTGGCAGCATTTTAATAGATGAGAGGATGTGAAAAAGGGGGTAATTACCACAAAAAACCCCAAGTATTTAGCATTACGTGACATTACACTGCACTAACACTTCATTGCTCGAATGTTGTATTTCAGACTGCAAGATGTATGTTCACTTGACCATAAAGTCTACTGTAGTCACAGAGGCTCATTTTCTTCTCCATACAATATATATTTTTAAATATATCTAATAACTAATTTATGCTTTTGTCAGATTCTCAATATTGAAAATTCTACCCAAACAAGCTTTCAAGTTTCTGACCAAGTTTCTCTTGGTGTTACTTCTGTAATGAGGCTAACAATACAGGACGTTAAGTCACATTTTGTATTTTTATTCTTGGACAACTTGAGATGAGGCAAGTAGACCAAAAAAGCCTGCTGTAAGCTACATTTAAGTAGGTATGATTGAATAAATATGTGAAGCATTCACTTATCAGGAAGTAAGTTCCCACCCCCAATGCTGCAAACGCTACAAGTGTCAGCAAGTAAGTGTATGACGTGTGGCAAGTTAGGCCCAGCCTCAAATAATTGAAAGAATTATTTATTAAGTATTTTTAAGAATCACCTTACCCTGAAAAACAATTCACATTCACTCCACCTGTCTGTAAAACACAATAGTCTCTTCTATCTGAACCTCCAAAGCATTCTGAAGATAATTTATTATTAACAAAAAGAGAGTATGAAGGTATTTTGAAAAAAATAGTTTATCAATTTCAATGCAGCATCTGGAGGGGAGAGAGAGGGGATCAGCATCTGTCTGGCTGTACAGGGTACACTTGGGGTGCTCCAGGCCACAGAGAAAGGCTCACGAATGGCAATTTTCAAAGGGCCAAGACGGGCACAGGCTGAGTCAGCTTTGCACCTGCTGTTTTGTAGCAGGACTGAGCTGGATCACATCCAGCATGGTTGCAAAGAGGCTCTGAAACAATTTGGAGAGCAATTAATTTAGAGGAGTAGTTTCGTACCTCTCAAGAAATACGCGGCTCTTGCAATTTCTACTTACGTAATTAAACAAGGAACTAGAAATAATTTATACACTTTGCTTGCTTCTTCAGAAGGGCAACAGGTGACAAGCAGGACATCCCTACCTGCTCCAGGCTCCCAGAACTAAGGCATTTACATTCAAACCATGAAGTTTAGTCTTTGTAGCTGGAGATTTTAAGGAAACCCAAGTTCAGAACCCAATTGTTAATGAATCTGAACTGCCTTTGGAAAAGCCCATCCCAAATACTTATCATTGCTAATCCTTGCATGCATTTCCAGTCAGTGAGAGCAGAGAGCACTGTCTGGTAACCATCTGCCCTACGGTCAGCACAGCCACATGGTCACTGCCAAAAGCCCATTCTGGGATGGTAATGCATATTCAAGTCATTAAACAAAGGTATTTTGGTAGAAAGGGTCATATGGAATAACCCAGCAAAACAGACCATCTGACAGCAAGCCAAATTGGTTTTACAGGGTAAATCCAGGAGCTTGGGAGTGCGCACAATTAAACTTCAAAGCAAGAAACTGATGAATCCAAACTGTGCAGGGTACAAGCTGCAGGGACCTTCATGTTCCTCTTAAACTTGGCAACACGCAGGGCATAGAGTACACTGAGCTGGGCACACCAGGTTCCTCTTCTGAGACTGTCCCCTAAGCGCAAACCAACAGGCATTAAAAACATGGAGCTGGGACTCCAGGGAACATGTCCACATCACCAAATAAGATTCAAACTGCACTGACTGAGACAACCTATGCCTAGATCCTACTGTGAATCAAAATTCACAGTACTTAGGTCAAAACAGCCTATGGAAATGTTAAGTTCAGCTATAGCCATTTAACAGTGTCAATAGAAAGCTGATTAGCAGGTGTGTATTTAAGCTGATTATTTTCAGCTAAAGCTACTGTTACAAGAATACCTTTCTCACACCTTGTCAACAAATGAATAATTTAACTTAAAAAAACCCACAAAACCCAAACCCAGTTATTTTTAAAGCTACATAAAATTGAAGACCTATGTAGTTTTTCATTTCTGTAATTAAATCCACTCCCTTAACATGCTGAGGAGAGCAGTACAGACAGGCTAGACGTGTGACATGGTTAAGACAAAGAAGCCGCATGAAGATAAATGCTTCACTGAAACCATGGTCTAGAAACCTTACAAAGGGAAGCGAGCCCGAGGCTGCCATTCAGATGTTCCTGCAGAACTGACCCAGGAAAATCAGCTCTCCGTGAGGGGACCAGCTGACGATTTCATCCAGCAGCATCCCTGTCTGAGAGCTCTGTGCACTTGGGTGTCACAGATCCATCAGGCACAGTTATATTTGAAGTTTTTTTCTAGTTATCAACCTACTGAATGGCATATTCATTCTTGCAAAGGGAGTTCCATGAATGAGTTCAGCAGGCTGTTAATCAAAGCAGAAAGGTACCTCAACTTCCCCCAAAGCCCCCCAAAATGGTAATGGGTAAAAGTAGCTTTTGGTCCATCCATTTAAGCTAAATTTTCCCTTTCCAGGTAAGTGATAAACATAGTACCTAGAGTGATAAAGGAAAAATAATATTGAAGATGCAAGCCTATGGAAGAGATTTTCTTGCTCCAATAGCAATCCTTCTGAAGTCATTTTCACAATGAGATAAACAAATGGGTTTGCTCAGAAAGTCATGCTAAGTACATTAAAAAACCCCACCTCGTTTATAATGTTTATAACACAACTTTGTAGTGATGTAAGAAGCCCATTTCCACACTAAAACTCTAGTTCTGTTGTCAGTTTAGGGTAGCAGAAGTGCTGGCTGCAGCTGATGGGGGACACCACCCTTCACCCTCCTGCTCCCTCCCCTTTCTCTGCTCCAGCACCAGTGCTCCTTCAGGCACATGCTGAGCCAGGCCAGGCAGCTTTGGCAAAATAGCACTTCAAGCCACTGATTTCAGCTGGCTTAGGTCCCCAGGCAGCTAGCTCATTGCATGGCTGGGCACACAGCTGCCCAGGGAGAGAGATGCAAAGGCAGAGGAAGGCCAGGCTCTTTCAAAGCCAGCCCCTACAGAGACCTGCCGAACAACAGCAAAACTGCAGTCCAGGTGCTTCATATCAGCAGGAAGGTTAAAAAAAGCTGCAGCTTGACAGATGCCAGACAGCACCAAGCTCTAGAAAAGCCTCAGCTTTTTAGTACTAAGGTTCTGAGAAAGGAAACACTACATATTTCTGCAGTGTCTTTGGTACTCTCACCTACCTACTTAGACTACAAATCTTTCTCTGCTTGTGATACTGCCTCAGTTCACACACTTGCAGCTTTATGCAACAATAAATAAAGGTCTTAGAAAACTGCCTTTTAAATAACCCTCTAAACTGGATGACAGGAACAGTGGCAAGTGGAGAAGCTGTGCTCTGTTGCTTCAGCTGAGGAGACAGGGCAACCCCTCCCTCCCTACTGCACTTCCAACTCTGAGCACTTGTCAGGGAACCTCCGCCTTATTAATCAGTGCTAAAAATTAAATCTGAACATTAAAACGCACCACCCGCACCTAACGAGACCTACACTCACACTTGTTTGGCTGAGACAATGCTCGGCTTTCAAAGCATGTGAAAAGAAGTGTTTCCAACTTCTCCATCAATGTCGTATCTGAAACTGCTCCACATGTATTACTTCTGGTTTCAAAGCTTTTTTTTTATTATTTTTTAAAGAGGCTTCATGATAAGAGAAGTGTGTTTTTACAGAACACTATTTTTACTTTCAAGTGCTATCATTTTCAATCCAATTACTTTTTACACTTCACAAAATGATTTTGAGTTAAATGCAGTTAAATCAAGCTTCAAAGTTGGCTAAACCAGCCCCTGCACATTATAGCTCAATTTCATATTATAGCTGTCCACCAGGATGAGTTCAAAGACTTAATCTCATCAGCCTGAAAGCATTTCCTTAATTTTACACTCATCCACCTACAAGTCACTACAGCAAAAATGCAGATTTTGCGCAGCATATTTTAGAGGTTTATGAATGTTTTGCCAGCAAATCTCTAGAAGACAGCATACAAACAAGTTAGGGATCAAACAGAAGTATACATGCTGTCAGCCATCCTCCCATTTTTAAAAAGCGAGTGCTTGGGTCATCAGATGCATGTTTTGCAAGGAGGCCCCGCTAGGCGCAGTCAGATCACTGCCAGGAATTCAGTGAACCTGGGGTCACGCTGTCAGGGCTCCACAGCGCTTAAGGCTTCTGAGCGGAATTCAGTCAGGGAATTAAATGACTGTCATTACAATACCAGGGCATCTGTCTTTCTGTTTCGCTTCGTTTTTGTTCTAATGAAGAATACAAAAATAAATTCTTACCTAGTTCTCCTCGAAGGTTAACTAGTTCTTGAGATAACTCTTTACGCTGTTTCAGTGCTTCCTCCCTCTGCAGAGAAAAATAAACAAACAAATGCAAACATTTGGTTACCAGTGATCTGAGTGGGGCACCTTCCAACAATTAACTTACATGTGTTCTGCAGGAAAACAAGAGGCAGGAACAAGAAGCCAAGATATGAATCACGATAACAGTTCATCTGTTACAATATATACAGATGTTCTTCTGTTGTTAAGGAAGTTATACTTTAAAACAAAGAAAAGCTTCTTCCAGGATAGCATTGCAATTAAAATCCTACTTTGCAGCAATTAATTACACATTTTATGGTGGGTGTAGCAACACAAGCCTCCAGAACAAATCAACTGATAGCTGTCAAGGGCACAGAAGTATAGTGTATATGTGAAAGAGGCATGCATTAAATATTTATCTTAAGCTTACTCAAACACAAAACCAAAAACTTTGCTAAACACTCAGTCTTCCATGAAGGAAAGGCACAGCCCTGTTCAAAGTTGAATACAACCCACCCTTCTGCTCACAGTTCTTAATGTTAAGATAGATAGTGTTTTTTACCCAGAGAGAATCATAAGGAATCTGTGAACAGATCATAACAAAGCAGAAGCACCCATCTCCCTGCTTTTCCCGGGAGCTGTGCCTTGGCCAGGGAAGGTGGCCGGTCAGGCCCCTGTGCCCCTAGACCTGCAGCCCAGGGAGCGGCACAGGCACAGCCACGGTAGGGCTGCTCCAAGGCTCGGCACCGCCACCCCACACCCCTGGCCACGGCGTGGGGGTGACAAGGTCCACGCGTCCTCCTGGCAGGGTGCTTCACCTTGCTCCCTGCCGTCGGCAAAGCTGTGAAACAAACACTCATTACCCTTGCTGCAGCACACTGAGAATAGAGGCACAGCCTGCTGCTAGAGCAGCCCATCTTCCCGCGCCGGCAGCCCCCCGCTCGGCCCCCCGGCCCTCATCGGCGACGGCGGGCGGCGGCACCGCCAAGCCGGGCAGGTCTGGCCGAGCCGCAGGCTGGACCTTGCCTCCCTCCGCAGGTTATCCTGCTGCCGCGCCGGTCGCTCCCGACAGCGGCAGATACTGCAGCTTCTGCAATTGGCACAGGCAGCCAGCGATTACTTAAAGCCACAGCCCTTCTTTTATGAAAGGCGAGCCCCAGACATTATTAGACCGATCGATCTCCGCTTGCTCCAGCGGCAGCCGGGATCACAGAGAGAAAGAACACTGTCCTTCTCCGCAGGCGTTTCGAGCTTGCTATACGCTGCTTTCACACCTAATTTGCTGATGCACAAATAAGCCACAGGAGGCCTGAGCTGAACGGGAGACCCACAGATACAGCGACTTTGCTGCTGTCAATGCCCACGCTTATGTTCATAGGCCCTGTGCGTGCAAAGAGCTTGAAACTCATTTTATATGCTTTTCTTTTAACTAGGATACATTAGGGGAAAAAAAAAAATAAAAAAAAGAAGGCAAAAAAAGAGGGGGGGGCAACCCCCCCCCCAAACACTGGCCCAAAAATCACACAGACTTGTCCACAATTGACCACACCAGAGGAGCTCACAGACTGGTAGGGCCACACCTGCACCCGGTTTTCCCCAGGGAAAACCTCATCTTTACAACAGATTCCCTGTTTCCTCTTGGTCACTCTTGCTGCAGCCTGACCACAGGCTACTGTCTTAAGAGCACCCTGTTCTGGAGGCAGGGAATACTCACTGCATGCCTGCAGAACAAATAAAGCAGCAGAATACACCATTCTTAAGAAAAACTACAAAGAATGAGCGCCCAGAAACCAGTCATGTATTAAGGTCTGACACAAGACTAATCGAAATGAGTAATTTTTATGCTACACACTCTCATTTGCTGCAAGTTTTATTATTAATTATATTATTATTCTGCAGCTGTAAAGGCTGGTTAGAACAACCAGCCAGCCCTTTACTAGAAATATTTATATTTTTGATCTTGTATGGGAAAGATTCCCTTTCAATTACTCAGTTTAAGCAGTCTTAACAGTTATTTGGACACTGACACATTAGTAGGGCTATTAAGTAGCTGTGCTGTAATTTCATATTAAGCACTTAGAGGCTTTTTACAGTGGTAGTGGGCTACGATTGAAAACCACACCTAGCTCTCGATGGTAAATCTCAGGATACCAGAGAGCTCAGTTATTGAAAGGACTCACCCTGCTTCTCTGCTCAAAAAGGAGAGATGAGTCATCTCACTCCAGCTTAACACCTGTGTTCCCACTACGGACACAGCATTTGATGATGAAAACGTGAATGCTGCATCCTTACACGCTGGGACACGACCATGTAGTGGATCTATAATCAAGTTAACTACCAAAGCACTTATTTTCACGCTGATGGGATTTTCCAAAGCTTTTGCAGTAACTTAGTCCATTACTTAAGTATGTACAAACACACACAGGCGTTTTTTTTTTTCCTGTAGTGCCCCCTTGGTTTGCATATTCATTTTTTCTTCTAATTCTCAGTCATCGTCCTTGAACCTGCTTTCTTCCTGCCCACACTGTTAGTAAAACATATCACATCTTCCCTAATGACTGGACCATGCTGCAGACCCTTTGGAAATGCTAACATTCGTGTTTACTGTTTCCAAAGGGTCTTCTTCATGGTCCACACATTTTGCATTTGCTTTTAGTTAAAGAAATTTGATGAGAAAACGGCATGTGAGATCAGAATATACTAAGGACTAACAAGAGGCTGAGACTAAAAACTCAATGTAAAATACACTAACATTGCTTTAGTAGATTTTTTTTTAAGGTTTCTTACTGCTCTTAAGCCCGTGTTGCTTTTTACTGGTAGTGTTTCACCTGTTGCCTCAATCTTTAGCTTGCCCATTCATAGTTTTGTAAATCCAAGAAATCCAGACAGACTTGTATCATCACCTCCTGTTAAAGAATACATTCAGAAAAAGCTAGCCATAGAGACTGCCAGCCTAAAATAAGAAGACTAAGTTGCTAAGGGGTTAAGCAGCCCCATGAAGTAGTCAGACTGACTAGCAGTTAATCTAGCACACTTTTTTATCTAAGTTCTGAGAGAACTGAAGCTCCAGGTATGAGGGGGTTTCCCTAAGAAAACATGAAAGTTTCCCAAACCTGAAATCTAAGTGCAGTAAAATACCAAAAGCACTTGAATAGTCCAGTAAGGGCTTGTCTTCAGAATTTAATTTAAAGAAAAGTGTGCATGTGCTTTGAGCTGGAATATCCAGTAACCTTCTAGTTTATGTTCAGTAAGATTCTAGTTGAAAAATCAATACTGGAAATCGAAAGAGCAGAACCAAGTGGAAGCATACGGGATCAAGCAATTTTGGCATTGTTATCCAGATAAATCTGGCAATAGGGATCATTCTCAATTAGTTGTCCAAGACTCAAGAAGGGTCTTCATACTCATTTACAATTGTTTCCAGTACAATTTATGAATTTATGCCAAGATCAGGTAGATTACTGGGTACCTATTTTTCTTATTTAAAAAGAATCTGTTGTAGGTTGAGCTCTAACCAAAATGTTCTCCCTGCTATAACACGGAAGCTATAGGAAGGAACAAGAACAGAACTTGGGGATAAAAGGTTTGCCACAGGCAATATCAGGCAATGCATCTCTGCTATTGGACGCTACAAAAGAGCTCTCAGTATATAAAGAAGACTTGGACATTTCTTGTTACATGAAAGATTAGCCAGTAAAAAATCCTTCACATGTTTTGAAAATTTGACAAGCAAGTTCAGCGCAATGTGTGCCCCATAGCAAGGACACTTGTGAGGGTGTGATATACTCTGTTACAACATTTTTGAAAAAGATGAGGTCCAAGGTAGGATGTTAAAGAACATGACAGTTTCAAGATGACAAAAATTACCAATTCAGGAATGGAATAAATTACGAAATTTGTCATTCATGTTTGTTTTGTTGGCAGTTATGCAGCCCAATTACAGGCTTAAGAGCATTTTTCCTGGCAACCAGCTGTTTTTGCTACAGCTTGAGATTCAAACAGACCAGCCTAGGGTCATTTTAGATACAAACAAGGGTGAGGACACATCATTGTCTGAACAGTTTCCATCATTCTGCTTTAAAAGCAGGAAGCTCTACAAAAGCTCATATTCCAGAACGAACAAAAGAGATATTTGTACCAAGCACCCAACCTTCCTGGCTATGTACCTAGAAAAAAAATCTTCACAGAAGACAGAGAAAACATACCTCCAAGATGTCACGTTCTGAGCAGTTTTCAAGCTGGAATAAGTGGGCATTCCTCAACCATCCCACAGTTCCATGGCAGAGGAGCACACAGTTTTACAGCAAACACGGAACTTTATTTCCTTGAGAGGATGTGCAACTAGTCAGACTATTGATTTCAGGTTTCCCTGCACACTCCTACTGTTGGGCAGGTGGAGTGGCACTGGTGTGGAAGCCCCATGCTCTGCCTGCAAATCAAGGCCTTGAGAGCCACAGATAGGCTGTGCCTGGCCAGAAAGTCCTAATTACCTTTTGCAAGTTTTTCCTCCATATTAAGAACTGCAAGTCCTCCAACAGTTACTCAATATAAAAGAGCGAACCATGGCAGAAAACGGATTTCGAATATGTGTGTCCAAATAAGCTAACACCGCCCATCTGGTAGTAATTATCCACACATCACAGTTCCCATTTTAAACAAGCACACTCCTTTGGGAAATGAAATATGTACTGTTTTGGAGCTGTACTAAAGAAGGAAAAATTCAAAAGAACCAACACTGAAAAGTTCACATTTGTATACCAAAATATAAGGAGTTGTTTTCTTTTTAAATTTCAAGCAGCTATGTCACACTGGTATCTACGTGATAAACTACCTGCCACAGTTGCCTAGTCCACCCCATTAACAGATTCAGAAGCAGCATTGTGGACCACTGCAACCAAAAACTGCAACGCACTAGTACATTGCAAAGGAAGAGACACAACTCACTTCTAGCCTGTGAAACATCTCAGGGAATTAAATTGTGTTGTGGACTTTTCCCATGACACAAACATATAGTAACTACACTGGAATGCGCATTTCTTAATGCTGGGATGCAACGTGATGCCTGCCCAGAGAAGGCAGAGAAAGGCTCTGACAATGCTGGTCCCAAGCAGTCTGCAGCACGCGGACAGGACAGGCAGCCACAAGGCCCAGGCAAAGGGCAGCAACTGTACCTGTCACTGGCATAACTGGCAGGTGGAAACATCTCCAACTGCGAAAGCTGTAGATCAGCCTTCTAATTTTCATCAGCAATACAAAACTTTGCAAACAAGTAATTTCAAGACTCAAAACTTACATGAGTAGAAAATTAAGTGTTAAACATAAAAGCACTGTGATTTTTTTTAAAGGCATTTTATTAGAACAGACTAAATAAAATTTTTTCGGAGCGCATAGAACAAATCAGTGCAAAGAATGGAAGCACTTATGTGTGTTTTATTATCATATATAGGGCCAAATTAATTTTATTTTGGGAAAAGAAAGCCTGGTTTTTGCAAGCCATTTGCTGTCAAACTAAACCACAAGCACTTACTCTTAAACTTAAGAGAGAAATGCTGAGCATCTTAAAAACATAGTAAATTAGTTTTAATGAATTATAAAATTGCAAGCACTTCTGTAACATGTATGTTTAGACCTCACAAGAGATGAGCTTAGGTTGAAAAAGAGATCATAATTTATATATTATTAATACTGGTACAGTCTCAGCTGTCAACAGGATGAGTCTTCCTCATCCGAGGAGATACTCCTCTTGGGGACAACGCATTAGAAATTAGAATCTACTCCATCTTTGTGCAGCACCAGTCATGAAAAGATGGTGATCATCATTGGCCGTAGTGTAGAAATTGAGTCATACCTTTGCATAAACTCCAGTCACTCATGTGTCATCAGCTACAGCCTGGAGGTAATTATCAAGGGGTAACAAAAGGGCCATTCATATCCGCTTTGCAGTATGACATTTGCCTTGATGATTTTGGTCCTTATACCACAGAATTTCTACCAGTCCCTGTTCCTTCTTTCCTGGTAAAACCCAATCCTCTAAATAAATCTTCTAACTAGAAATCAGCAATTTTAGAAATCAGTTTCTTTTAAACTCACCTCCTCCCTACCTCACCTAAATCCCCCTTGAGAAGTCATTTCTCCTGCATCACTCAGTGCAAAAGCAAGGTAAAGAAATGAGCCAAGAAAGTAGCACAATAAACAGGATTTACACTCTGCTCCATGTGTATTTTTGAAAGGAGCAGCAGACTATTACTGTGATAAAATGAAAACGTCATTAACCATCTCCAGTCAATAAATATACAGTGAAAGGACTACTTCTAATTTACTCTTGGCTTTGTTTGTGTTATGTACCGCCTTCTTACTAAGTGAAATAAGCGATCAGTTTTCACCTTGACTTACTACTTCAAACAGAATTAAGACTCAGAAACAACACTTATGTGATTAGCTGATAGAGACTCACTGTAATTTCTAATATTTTACGTCTTTTATTTGCTAGGTACCTTTATGGAGAATCAGATGTTTTTTTCCCTGATGTTTAGTGTGTGAAACACTAAAGCACAGAACCAGTCAAACAGGATTCCTATGAGTCACTATGTATTTAACATGGATTTACTTGTGGGCTCTTCATGCTTTTACAGGCATTACGTGGAATTATTAGGTTCATAGGGATCTTTGTTTTCCCATTTAGAAGTGATGTCCACATTCACAGAATAGCCTTGCAGAGTTAGGTCCTGATACAGGCTATTTAACTTCTTTGTAACTGCCTGGTTTCTACTTACAGGGCTTCTGAACTCTAATATTAGTTTTCACTTGTCACATAGAATGACTCCTTCTTTCCCTGTAAAACTCATCATCTCGTAAAAAGTAAGTTTACCTTATCTAAGCAACTACTTATTTCTCAGTATTTTCTAAAGTTTTCTGTCGCAGTCCAGCTCATCTGAGTTGGACAGTCTCCATCAGATACCATGCAACTTTGGCAAGTTATACTGTCACAGCTTAAGTTCTCATGTCTATAAAACTGTAATTACCACTATAAAGTTATTAGAAATGTTATGAGAACCAATGCTTGAACATAATATTACACTATTTTCTTCATGTCATTCCATTTTTAAGGCTGTTTAGAATTTCATTTGAAATGGTAGTACAGATCA
Source organism: Lepidothrix coronata (assembly GCF_001604755.1). NCBI lineage: Eukaryota > Metazoa > Chordata > Aves > Passeriformes > Pipridae > Lepidothrix > Lepidothrix coronata. The sequence goes on along the minus strand of NW_016690180.1, from coordinate 3,728,186 downwards.
AAAGAGGGAAACAAGATGGAAAGATGTTATTTTCTTTCTTCCACTAACTGCTCCCTTATATTTTGTAATAGCACCTCTAGTTTGCTACTGTCATTAATTCTGCATCTTCTTGAACAGAAGATCATTAGAAGAAATAACAAGGTAGTCATGAAAATCAGCTGCTTTGTCGAAAGCAACACTGATGGCCTGAAACACCAAGTTTGTTTTGGTCAAAGGTGTCTTTTCCCAAGACACCTTTTGCTATGAGTAACTATAGGACAGGACTCCCAATTCTCTCCAGCGGTAGTCCATTCTGAACACCCAGGTGTACCAAATAAATTGCTTAACTGAGGCGTCCTCTAAAAAGTTGTCTCCATCAAAGCCTAGTTTCACAGTAATTAATGGATTAAAATGTTTTTCTGGATGATAGAGCACACAAATCTTCAGTCTGTTGCCAAAAATATTCTTGTTCATTCACACCACCTTACAGGAGCCTTGAGAATCATCTCAAACTTCCTTGCTTTCCAACAGCTACCTGTCAGATGCAAGCTGCCAGAGCCTAGGTTTGCTCTACAGGGGGAAGCTACTGTATTATTACTCAAATACTCTCCGTCACTGAACAGAAAATACTTGCATTCCTCAAATTCAAGATATTATATTTTGACTTCTATGTGATTTTTCTTTTTTTAATATAAAGAAACATAAAAATTATCTGAATTAAATATCCTTATTATCTCTTGGAAAAAGTTATGTCCATATTTTGGGAAGCCAAATTTAAAGAGCAGAAATACACTTGGAATGAAAATTCTAATGAAAACTGGCCAAGTTTGATGTTAGGTTCTAGAAAATCAAAAGTATAGACTGAACTTCAAGACAGCAAATCTAAACAGCAGGTCTCCCAATATATTTTGCACTTACAAGTCAAAAGATACAATTGTTGAAAAAACTCTTCCTTTTACTATAAATGGTTTGGGGTTTAGTGATGCAATGTGTACTTCTGCTCCTTAAGCAGGATATGCATTTTTCATTTGATAAATATAAACATTTTCTGCTGAACAACCGCAAAGGCCAGAACAAGTATTTCTGATACATGTGTTCATGTATTCCAAAATGGAAATAAAACTCTTTAAAGTGCTAAGAAGTTCCCAAGGAAACTAGTATCTTGACTCTTACAGTCATGCACTTGTCAGGAAATGCCAGTTACAGCAGGTCATATACTAATAATTAATTTCTATTTCCTGCTAGAAATACAGAAGCCTGTTTCAGCCACACAATTTCTAGCACATGCTCATGTTGTTTCCTGTGTCACACTCACAATTAGTGTTATCCACATATTGTAGTCAAGGCTTTATAGCCTCTCAAAATGCCTTTTCCTTTATGAAGGAAACTTCTTGAAGATGACATCACAGACATTCTCAAGCTTCAACTGTAAATATCAGTCTTCCCATAACCATACCAAGAGAAGCTGAACAGTGAAACTAGTTTTCTGTTCATCTCTGTAGTATCCCATGGCACAAACACAAATTTGAAGCTCATTTCTATAGCAGAATCTGTTAAAAGTTCTTGAAATGCTTAGAATCGTTTATTAAACTAGAAGAATAAAAATGGGTGTTTATAATAAACATTTTACCATCTAAAATTTTTAAACAGCTTGAGTAGTTCTGAATGTGGCAGTTTATACACTAAAATGAGAGGATAAAAGGGAAGTATCTGTCAATTCATACTTTGAACAGTTACAAAGCCATTCATGTCATTCTAACTGTACATTACCTTTTCACTTGAAGGCTGAATCTCTCAAACAGACAAATTTAAAACCATATTTAAAACCAAGCTACTACCACGCTGCTAAAACAAACACCCTCCACCCCCAAAGATGTAAGAGTCTATACACAGCAGTGAGTTGGAGGTTCAAACACCTCTGCTGCAGGACTCACACAGCCTTGTGGGGGGCAGCCCTGAGGCAGGGAGAGGGGCTGAGCACCCCTCAGGAGGCAAGAAGTAGAGGGGCTGAGGCAGGAGCTGCCACAGCCTCAGCCTCATTAGCTGGTGATCTTTTTTTTTAACTTCTCAAGGGAGCATTTGGCTCCTAGCCACAGCTGCAGACCTCTCAGGTACACGTTCCCACCCCACCCCAGCACTGGTGGGTCTTCACTCCCACTCCTTTCTGCAGTGAACCACATATGGGACATACCCATAACACTTTGGACATGGACAGACCTATAAAACTAGACCCATAATAATTTCTTTTCCCCCTTCCCAAACTAGATGCCTGAACTGGCTTCCCAAAGAAGCCTGTGCATACACAAGGATAAGGGAAGAGACGGCAGAGCTGCAGGCATCCCCAGCCTGACTTACCACAGACACACTAACCATATATTTAAAGCCTCTGGGAACGCATCTGTTACTGAAGGGACAAGAAATAAATTCAAAATTATTAAGCAAAATAAATATTCGGGGAAGTTAAAAGATCAACTCAAATGCAGTGGTGCAAATTTCAGAGCTCAGTGCAGTTAAATGTTAACAGAAAACAGCGTTCTTGGCACTTCATGGACTTATTGTAAATGGCCAGTTTCACCATTTCCTCTGTACTGCCACTTTTCCTTTCTTGTTTGAATTTGAAAAACAGGAAGATAGTCATGAAGTCACAGGAATTGCTAGTGGACCAGGGGAAGAGCAGTAGTCTAGAAAGACTAAACTCGCTTTTTTTATGATTAGCCCACAGTTTGACACGTGTTTCTGTCACTGCCAGCACACACAGACCTGTCCAAGAATGGAAAAACTCGGTGTTCTCATCAGCCACACCGTTCATTGCCATCAAGCATTTTGGATGCCAAGAGAGTTTCCATCTAGCATTAACCCAGTGCAACAACAGCTCCTCTGAGGCAGAAATCAGGTTTTTATGATTTTTTTCAGAAGAGTCTTGGTGAAGGTACTTAAGCAGAGAAACCCACCCCCTCCCCAAAGAAACACTTGACAGCTCAGGTGTGAAGGTTTTATCAGAGGCAGGTGTTACTATTGACAGCTACAAGGTAACCCTTGCAACAAACAGGTTTGAGCTCAGGCAGTGTTTTGCCAGAGATTCCTGCTTAGCTAGAAACACCACAGCAGCATTGCTCAATCCCATTTAACCATTTGATAGTACCCTCTCAACTTCACTCCAGACGGGCTGGCTGCATTTCCGAGAGAAGTCATTGCAAGCAAGTCTTGATTTCATTCACAGCTATATTCCACTTCAAATGAGCTCATAAGAAGCAACTTGAAACTTTTGTGCAGAAATGGCATTAGGAACTCTTGAAAAAAAAAAACAAACACAAAAGTAAACCAAACACATCTAGCAGCTGAATCAACTTCCAGGAACTTCAGCTTTGGAGGGAAAGCAGGGGAGGCCAGAGCAGATTTTGCCAAGAGGCTTGGGCTGGGCTGCTCAGCCTCAAAGTACTCCAATTGCTCACTCCAGCTCTTTCTCTGTTTGGCCAGTCCAGTCCTTGACCCCATCTCACCCTTGCACCAGCTCTGACCACACATTAGGACAGTCCACATCACAACCTGGCAAAGAAATGCTTTCTTTGGCTGGTTTAGCTTTCTGCAAACTGAACTGGTCTTTTGTAGGGACCGACCAGCACCATAAAAGTCAAGAGCAGGTCCTTCCTCTGGTTCCAGAGCTGTTTCTTAGGTTTACACTGCATTATGTCACTTCACTTCTTCCCACTTGCTGTAGTGGGAAGAAAGGAAGCACAGCTTTGTTCCTCATGTAATCAGCTAAGCATGATTTTTATTTTTTTTGAAAACCAGAAAAGCTGAAGCTTTTTTTAGGTTGGCTCTGCAGTAGTTAACCTATGAGACCCTGCCTCATGAACTCAAACCTAACTTCAGGTTTCTCCCTGAGTTTATCCAAAGAGTTTGAAAGCTACATCAAAGGGGTCCTCAAGAGATACTTCAGAAGAATAATCATATGGCCAACTGAGATTAAGATAGCTGTACCAGACTCCACATCTCACTCTAAATGAAAAAATCCAAACCAACAAACAAAACCAAAACAACTCTTCACAGTGTTTCCTAAAACCTAGAAATCTTTCAGCTAACTAACAGATTCTGAGTATTCCTTAACACCATCACGGCAGAAGAGTCCTTCTCATTCCTATAGTATGTACACAAGAATAAAACAGTGACTCTTCAGCAAGTATTGTCTTATCCCGGGAAAGGAGAGAGCAATCTCAATACCAATTACTGGTATATGTCATATTAATTTCATGTGCTCAGACTTAACTGTCCAAGATACTTAATTTTATACAATTTGACAGAAATAATTTTTCTTTTCATCTGCAAAAGACTAGCAAAGAGGAATAAGGAGCAAATTTACTAGTCTCCTCCATGCAGTTCTCTCTTCTTCAACACCACATTTTCTTTAATTAAAAACCCCATTATTCTTTAAAACAAAAAACAAACCTAAAAAAAAAAAAATCACATTTAGGTTAAGCAACCTGTAAAATAGCCTGGAAGAAGCAGATTTGTATGACAGGCTTCTTCTCACTAAACATAACATGTATAAAGTATTGGTGAACTTTAAAATGTTGCAATACAAAATATTTGAGAGAAGAAACTAGGCCAAGACATTTAATCATAAAAGTTACCAAAAAAAATCAGTGTGCTTATTATTCAGTAATTAGAAGATTGCACAGAAGTTTAGCAGTGACAATTTCACATATAAATTTCACAATATTGTGTTAGATGACAGGCATCCAAAAATCATGTATCAAATTGCTTTGAAGATCTTAAACTAGTTCCTTAGCAGAGAAAGGTCTTCCAATCAAGAGTTTTAAAAAACCAGCCAAACAAATCCCAGAAAACTGGCTAAGAGCCACTGCTTTTAGAGTTGAACCAGACTTGGGAGTTAAATGCAGGACTTTTAGATTAAATGAAAGCAAGCAGCTATTATCGCACAAGAAGAGAATGTTACGTTTCTGGCAGCGTCCTAAGACAACCCAGTGCTCTTTTGCATACCAGACTGGAAAATCACTTCATATTGGAACAGCTGAAATGAAACTGACCCCAATCTTGGAACATTACTTATAAATACAGGAGAAACTGCTATTAAAGCCTGCATTAGCTGTGCAGTGTAAATTCATAATGTAATCATTTCCTTAACTTCAGACTTTTCTTTTCTCAAAAGTTTTCAAACCAGACCAACAGTTTCTCTTGTAGTATCAAAGTGATTACGTTATTAAGTATTTCAAACAGACTAGAACAAATAAAAATTAAACCACATCAGATTATTCCACTCTGTAATTCCAGGTGCATTTCTGTAATTTTTTTAATTAAGTATTGAAAATTTTAAGACACCACCAACAATGCAGGATAATTTTAAGACACCACCAACAATGCAGGATAATTTTAAGATACCACCAACAATAAACAAAACCGAAACAACTCAGACTTTATTCTGAGTAGCTCAAAAACGTATCTACCCCTTATATACTCTTCCATCCAATGTCAGATAATAAAGCAAGGTCATGCAGATAACATGTTGAAACTAATCTTTCCTACAAGGGCAGAACTTGAAGTACATATTTGGAAAGCTACTCAATCCTGAAGGACTCTTTGACTACAAACTTCTCTTCTAAAAAGCATGTGAAGCTGCAAAGAGGCCATAAAGCCCAGTGTCAGGATTTTCATTTTTTTCTATCCAACTGATGCCAGGAGTATCACCTCCAGAAGAAAACAGAAACCACTGGAATGGAAGCACAGATTTTAGGTATTGGTATATTAATATTTTCTGAAGCCCTTGTTGAGAAGAGTTCAAAAAATTAAAGCAAAAATTGATGAGTTGTGAGTTTTTACCTCAGACTGCAGGTGCTGGATGACAACAGTTAATGCTTCAAACTTCTGGTTACTGGATGCCAGGAATTTTTTCAGCTGCAGGATGATTCCACTTTGGGTTTCACATTTTGTTTTGTACTGTGTCAACTCTGCTGCTTTTGTGCCAGGTGAACGTGCATCTGTGGAGCCTTGAGTCTGTATGCACGAGCTCTTGGGACTCCGCTGCTTGCCCTTGTCAACTAAAACAACAACAACTCATTAATATGCATTTTATGTTGAAATCTCACCAAAACTTAAAAGGACAGGTGCAAAAGGAAGTAGTTATAAATTCTTACAAACACTTTCTGAAATACTAACTAGGAGAAAGGGTTATTTCAGTAGCACTGCAGAGCAGGCACTATCATCTGCCAGGTTAATTTCTAGCACCATAACCTTGGATACACTGTTTTGCACTTTTTCTTCACTTTCATGTACTCTGTGGTATACTTTTCAACATGCTCTTTTCACTGTGCTTTGAACAAATATTTTTAGGAAATGCAAGATCTCTGTCATCCTACCTATCCAGTAACTTACTTCTAACATAAGAATTGTCCACTTTCATTTGCAACACAGATTTCATATTTCCTGCACTTTAAAATACTGCTGAATACAAAATCATTTTTTCTACATTTGTTATTTTTTTTCCTTTTAAAATTTTATTTGTAAAAACTCCCCTCTCTGCAGTTCAGATCTGAGCTTATTAACTAGAGGTCTTGCAGCATTTCTTAGCGCCAGCAATTTCAGCCAGAAGGATAAGACTTTAAAAAGGCTCTAAAATGTAATATATTTCAATATATATTCACAGTCCAGAAATTACACTGTTGATTTAATATTCGTAGTTATGTGGCAACTTCAATCCTTTCACAGTACACAATCATCTCATGTCAGAGGAAGCCACATTACATAATCCAGCACTTGACTCGTAAACGCTGTGTAGGTTATAGGTTTCTCTGCTGCCTTCAGACTGGAAAGGGAGTACAGTACTGCTGTGCAGATAGGGCCAGTCTTCCCCGTTTGATCACAAAGGGAATGAACAAACACTTTTGAAATAAAAGGGTGATGCAATAGATAAATATCCCTTAGCAATTTAATGAAGACATCTAAGCAGATTACTTTGTATAGTTTCAACTTAACAAGATTTCTTCACGATAAAGTGAAAAAACCTGAGAGGTGAGATCTGGAGAAAAAAAAAGCAGGAACATGCAGAAAAATAGGACAAACTAACCAACTAGAGGCAGTCCTTTCTACAGCCCAATCACCTGGTTTGAAGGTTGTCAAGTGACTTTAGAATAGTCCCAGCAGTGTAAGGTTCAATTTCACAACTGGAGACAGTGTTAATGACAAAAGCTTTGATTCTCAGTAAATGTGAGCCTGACTGCCACATCAACTATTGCATTAATATATCAGTCTCCCACAGCCTCCATTTCTTTTCAAAGCCTTTGAAAACAAGATTCCTGTTCAAAATACTAATGTTCTCTGTGTCTTTCTTACTGAGCTGGGTATAAAGTGCCTCCTGAGTCTGTTAATTCTCCAAATAAATCCTCTCTGGGAAAGATTTTCTGCTAGTCAGAGAATTGACAGCATATTGCTTTATCATATTCAAATGCCCTTGGTATTCTTGGAGACTTCCCTACACTTCTGCTCAGAGATGCAGACTGTTTAAGGGTATATTTTCAATTAGAAACATATCATCTTGCAGTTTAATAGTAGAGCTGTTAAAAGGTGCATCAACATAACCTAAATCAAAATACAAATTTGTACAACAAATGCTAAAGCTTGGCTGCCAGTTCTAGTTATCTTCTTTTTACCACCATTTTAACTAATGTGACCACTTCTTTTCTCACAGTTCAGATATAACAATGTCCTTTGAGTAGACATCTTTACATGAATGACAGTTCACATTTGAGAGCAACCATATCAAATTTCCAGCAATCTTATGGACAGTATTGCATGTAGGAAAATACTGGTTACCTTCTGAAGCTCCTTGAAAAATCACGAGACAATAATCAAGGAGAGAGGGGGAAAAAAGAAAAGGAGCAGGGACTAGACAATAAACACGTACAGTCAGCTCTTCCCTTCCCTACCGGCTTACATGCTCCTACTCTCTCATATATTCCAGCTCCCCTCCTGAATGCTCCACTTATGATAGAGAACCAGAGCATTCATCTTGATTTAAGAGTATTGGGTAAATTCACTGATACACTGAATTTAGTGAATGTCAAAATTTAATTAAATATTTTAAATGAGTTTTACATCAATTTTTAGGACCCTGACAGAGCTGCATTAAACCTGAACAAATGTTTGGAGATAATTTTTACTCTGAGAAAAAATTACATCACACAGTTACCTAATGAAGATATTTCATTTAAATACAGTGATACACCAGCTAACCACAAATGACAAAAGACTCCAGATATGCCCTGGATCCAGAGTTCAGCCAGCCTTTATCACTGTGCCAGTTTCATACCACTGCTTTTATCGTGCTGCCCAGACCAACAAGTATTTTCCTAGAAGCTCATTCAAGCATCCAAGCAAGCCAGTCCTTGATACTATTCTAAAAAAAAAAAAAAGCTGAACAAAAAAACATGCATGAAGTGAAATTCAGTGACATTCCTGCTGGCAATTTTATCATAGATGTGTGCTACACACAGCCACTTCAAATGCTGAAAAGCATAAACCCCCTTTAGCATGAACTGCCTTTACAGATTAACACTACCGACACTCCAATGCTTATTTATGGCCTACGTACCTCTGGGCAATGACAGATCGTTTCCAGATTTGTATAGAAAGCATGCTGTGGTGTCAAAACAAAAGCCATGCTTTCATCAAAACAAAAGTATCATGAATCTGATTATTGATACCACCACATCAACGACAGTATTGGTTACCAGCCCAAGTCCTTCTCAATTTGGCCTCTTTACCTGCCGCCTTTATACAGTCAGACTTGTAAAACAGAACAAATTCCATCCATAAATTAGGTTCTGGACACCTCTCCAACAAGCTTAAAACCACTGTATCCAATCTAGTTGAAAAGCTCCATTTCTGAAGACTAGAAATCAGATTTGCAAGTGCTGCATATAGCACGGTAACCAAATAGAATTGCCATCTAAGGTCCTACCCTTCTTCATACTAGGAAAGAAGAAAAAATTTAAAAGTGATTTTGCAAAGACTAAGCCGCTTGATCACTGAACCATTCACAGAAGATTTGATCTAGACCTTGGAAAAGGTCCACAAATCCTCTCACTCCCTCTACAGTCACTAACTACATGGACAGCACAGCAGCCAAGTCTAACTCACTGGCGAGTTAAATTAAACCCATTCCAAGCTTTTCCATAAAGTAAACTGTTTCCCATACACAGCTTCTGTAGTTAATAGCCATATAATGGCAAGAAATACTCAACTGTCAGTACACAGGGTGTGTTCCATAAAGTTACATTTAAGTGCTGGGCCTCTGTCCTGTACTTGACACAGTATTTGTCTGGCTGGCTACCTCAGGTACCGCTGGTTTCCTGAGCCTCCCTATCTTGTGCACTGTTGCTGGATTACCAGATGAAAAATCTACCACGTACTTTTTTGGTTTGCAGAACCAAATCAAAGCCTTCCTTACATGATAAGTCATGTACTAGGAAGGTTTAGGTACTAAATATCTACACTAACTAGAAATCATTTTAAGCAAGACATTCAATTTCTAAAAAAATTATATTTCTTAAAAGCATTCCAAATAGCCTAAACAAGCTTCTGGACACGCACTAGTGGAAACAACCTCACTTCTCTTTCCACACTTGCAGTCATAATTGTCTTACCCCCAAGCACCTTCTTTTCACATTCCTCATCCAAACTGTTAGCTTCCACAGGATTTTCAAAACCAATGTGCGTCTGGTGTAAGCATTTTTCAAAGAAAAATCCTTGCTCAACATTTTCTCTTGTGGGAAGGTGCAGTCTGGTAAAAACTTTCTGCCTCTCCTCCATTTTCTGGAAAGCCTTGTCTACACACGTTAAATTGGTGCTCACTTCTTTGATCAGTAAGACCAGATCAGCCTGAGTATTTAACCGAGCTTCCATTTCTTCTCTTACTCGCTGAATTTCCTCAAGCACAGTTCTTATATCCAAGTGACTGGACTTCATCTCTGCTTTGAGATCTTCCTTCACCTGTTGCTGGCTCCTCTGCAAAGCTAACACTGTTCTGATTTCCTTCTGAGATGTTTCCACATCGTGCTTTAATTCCTTCTGCCCAGCCTGCATCGCTTCCTGGCTAGCTTTCACTTCTGCCAACAGAGCAGCAATGCATTCCATCTCGATCCCTGGGAGTCGCAGGACCTCTTCCACTGTCACAGCTTCCAAGTGGTCAGGGACATTTGTGAGCTGGTAGCTGATTTCCCCTGATAGCAAGAGAGCTAGCACATAGCCTTGGTACAGTATCCTACTGCAATCTACAGCGTGCTGCAGTGAAGGTACTAGGTAAAAAGTCTCATACAAGTGAGCCAAAGGCACTAAATAAAAGCCTTCAACAAGCACGGCTGTAGTCAGAGCTCCTTCTCAGGACTCAGCCAGAGCACTAATCAGTTTAATTGGCAGATTATGCCACACCTGAATTTTTTAAAATCTTTTGCTGACATCATTGTATGTGGGACGTCACCCCAAAAGCCACTCCCAAAAGTCATTTCATCTCTGCATCAATCAAAGTACGCCTGGGCATCAGTAACCAGGTTTGTTGCAATGCAGCCAAACACTCTGCAAGAACACACTGGCCCTTCCTTTCCGACACAAAGGCTCAAAGAGAGCCCGAATTGCCTGCAGGAGCTGAAAGCCAAACAGTTCAACAGTACATACTTATTTCAATTATATATTCAACAAGGTGATTATGCACCTGTCCTTCTGCTAATGTTTGCAGCGAGTGTTCAGAGTACATCTGTGGACATGTCTCACATTGCTGCACTTCCACTGAGTGCCCTCCTTATTCACACAGCTAGCAATACTTTCTTAGCAATCTCTGGAGGAACTCAGATCCTGAGGAAGCCTTGTAGCTTGAGGAAACAATAAAGAGCTACCAGAGCAATATGGGAAAACTGACTAACAAGATATTTTTGGCAGGTTAAGGAGGCCAAGCCTTTTAGCTACCAGGTCTGAGTGTTAACTCTTCTCTGTAAAAGCTAAGACTTGTTACTTTTAAGCACAGAACTCTTAATAGGTCTAGGCTCCATGTAAAACCAGGCAGATTAACACACCAGGGTGTTAGCTGTTTTGTTACACAGTAATTTAATTACCCAGTTACTGGACTGAGTTCAGAAAAAATGACCACGTAGGTCTTGGTCTACAGAAGGCATCAGTCTTTGCTTTCAAAGAGGTGAGCAAGTATTCGGCACAACACCCAGCAGAAAGAATGGGAGTCAGAGCAGCACACAATCTGGAACTCAGGAGAACTTCTACACCACTCTTTGGCCCTGTCATGATTCCAGAATGCTTTCAGAGACAGTGATGATCCCACAGATGCCCCAGAGCAGAGACCTATCCATCAAAAACTGCAATAACCCCAACAGCATTGTTTTGGGCTGGGAAGCATCACTAAGAATGCCAACAGCCCATGCGTGTACAGATGCAGGATTTCCAAATCACCACAGTGCTGCCGGCCACAAAGCCAACCTAGGGAGTCTTGCCTTCAGTGAAAGTTTACCTGCTCACTTGCCAGTTTGCCTCCCATGCTAGCCCAGGCATACTCATGGGACCAGGAAGGTATCAGAGATGCACCCTCCACATAGAGCACCTCATAGCTTACAGGTATTCGCTGAGTGTTTTGCTATCACAGTGGTTATCACAGCACCTGGTGGACACAATGTTGATGATGGAGCTTTTTTCTGACTCTCTGTATCGTGTGCCAGAAAGCCAGACATGGGCTTTCTGATGGGATTTCCCAGCACAGCTACAGATCATAGGTGTAGTTTCTTCCCCTCTCCGCTCCCTTGCACCATTCCTTGCTGGATTACTGTCCTGAGAGCTCCTAAGAATTATTATTCACACGGTCACCGCTAAAGACTAGTACACAAGCTGCAGAAGCCCAATCTGAAGTCTGAATCCAGATATCATCTTTGACCTACTTTAGGCAAGTAACATGGATCCTGTGCTAATATGAAGAGAAATAGCTCCAAGGGCCATCCTGCCTAAGGTTTGATCTTCTGGTGATTTTAAAGGTATAATTCCATGAAGAGCGCACACAATGATTTCAGCAAAGTTTAAAAAAAAAAAACAACACAAAAAAACCCCAAAAAACCAACCAACCAAACAAAAAAAGCTTTTGGGAAGAGAGTCTACAACTGATACCGCTGGTCCCTTTGTAGAGGAACAGGCTCCTCCAGACAACAACCCAGAGCAGAATCCTAACTGGGACAACAATGAGTGCTTGAGGGAAGCCTTTGTCCATAAGCTACATTGAAAGCCTGCCTGATGAAGCTCAGGTGACTAATTAGGTGCTGCAATTGTCATTCCTGTCCAGCATCACCAGATCCAAAAGCTGCAGCCTCCTTTCTACATGTGTGTGCACCTACTCCAATTGCAAAGTGTTCTCTGCTAGAATGCAATATACTGAAGAAAAGCTGTCCTTGGAAACTGGTCTCTTACTTTATATGAATACATTAATTCTACCCAGAATGTAATCTAAGTGTTTAGTATGTTCCTCACTTAAACTAAGAGGTCTGATTGATCCTAAGGAATCGGGTGATTTGAGCAAAACAAAAAAGGCCTTATTTAAATAAAATCTGGGATATGTTTGGGTTTTTTTAGGGGGGGTCTTTTATTTTGTTTTTAAGGTATTTCTTTCGCATTACAGAAATCTTTTACACAATTACCTAGCAGCAAATATCCCTATTTTTATAGCTCTAGTATTATAGGAATAAAATCCATGAATTTAAAACATCTGAAAAAAGCATGATACATAGTTTTGATGTCAGGATAAAAATTCACTAAATCACAGTAAACAGTTACACTTTACAGTGTTAAGTAACACAGCACATTTGAAATATTAAACAAAAGAATTTACACAAACCTTACAGTGAATCATAGAAAAAAATCCATTACTTTGACCTTCAAGGTGGTTTCATGTTCTGTGAGACTGACCAGTTAGTATAACTAGGACTGAGGTCAGACTTAAAACAGCAACCAGGATAGTTTCATTTCCCAAACATGAAAGAGGAAGCATCTAGTTGCATCTATATATTGACTTGTCCTTTTTTCAAAAATTCTGGTTTACAACCAATTATAATTGGTAACTGAACATATTCCCCCAATGAAAGAAAAAAAATGGAACAAAACAGAAACCAAACCAAAATAAACACCCTCCCCCCAAAAAAAACCCCAAACAAACAACCACCCCACAAACAAAAACATCCCACCCTTGGATTTCTTGTCACTCAGCTTTCCAAGAGTTTGAGAATTAAGGAGAATAGAGGAACCAATGAAAATAGAGGATAAAAACTAGAGAGGGCTACAGAACAGAACACCTGTTACATATAGTAGGAGAGAACACTTGGACAAGATTATATCCCTGCAAAGTATATATATATATATATATACACACACACATATTTATGAAATCAGCCAACTAACAACTAAAATATTGCAATAAAGGTAAGGAAATGCTGCTAATACATCCCACATCACATACTGAACCAAGTTATGGAAAGCATTACAAAACATCTATCCTGTATGGTATTAACAGTCATGAGACATTTATAGCTAATTATGTTCAGCGGAGTTTTGAGCTGGATCAAATTTCTCCAAATACACCAATAAGCACTAAAGTAAACTTGAAGGTCCACCTGCTTATTAAAGCCTGAAGAACACAGACCTACACTGCTGACCTCTGATCTAGATGCTTTATTGTTTCCTCCTCTTCTAATTGAGCTAGTCCTATTGATGCAGTACTGCATGACCTGTGGGTATGATTCTGAAGTTTCTCCTTCAGGAGTCACCAAATCTCAGTCTCACATCTGAACCAGCCCATAAGCGAGTGCGTAACTTCACCTTGTATGTTAATCTTTACACAGCTAGTTCTGAACCCTCAAAAAACCTCTACAACTCTCCTGCCATCCTCCCCCACTGCCTTCCCCCCGCTGCAATGCATGTGAGATATTCAAGCAATGCAACAGAAAAACTGATCAACCATTTGATCTCACGGCTGTCATTTTAAAGTTTGCCTTTGTGACAAACTGCCAAAGTTATGGCAATTAGGAGAGGGCAACTTAAGAACATCCATACGAATAAGGAAGCTGTTGGGTTTAATCTGCAATGGTACATAAATTATCATTGAGAGGACCTGGAAATTCAGCTGGCTGTAAATTACCATCCTAAATTCTTTCAGAACTCCTGCTCTGGGCTATAAATGCAGGACAGGCAAATACACAGGGAAAGCAGTCACAAAACTAAATTAACAGTGTCTGCAGAGAGCCTGACAAGGCTGGACTTGGATGGAAGTCTTCCAACCCTCCAGCAGCTCCACAGCTTGGTCAATTGTAATTTTTGCCTGCATCCATCTTCGCAAGTGGCAAATACACACCTTCCTGCTGTGCCTCTCAAGAGTCCAGGCTGGTGACTATACAAACACAGACTCCTGAAGAAATGATGTTTTGTTTCTAAGCTCTGCCTCAGGCCTCCCTACATAAGCTGGTGCAGACAGCCCCAGTTTGCTCTGCTCACAGTTCAAGCATGCGAGTCACAAGTCAGTTCTAGTTCACAGCAGACTTCATTTTTCAGAGTTGCACCTGGATAATCTGCCCAACTGAAACGCTTAAGATGCTGCACGTCAGGAGCTTTTCCAGCAACTTATTTAGTTGGTCTTGTCTCAAAGCAGCTGGGTGAAGAGAAACAGCACTTCTCATCTTGCATCTCCCCCCTACATCAACATGATCTGAAGCCCAAGATGACAACTGAAGGCTTCCTAAAGAAGTACAGCAGCTATCTCTTTCCTTTACTCTTACTGTCACCCATTGAGTTTCCCTTCTTTAAGGTCTGGCACTAGCCTTTGTCCTGGAACAGCAGGTTATTTCAGCTGTCATCAAATCCTTTTCAAGTTGTTCTGAACAAACCAACCAAACACCACAGAGACTTTTAAGAAGGTTGCAAGAACTGAATAAAATTTAACTGCAGGCAGGTGAAACCTGACCTAGATGCTTAAACTGACTCAGCAGGACTAAGACATACAGCAGAAATCCCTCTGCCTTTTTCTGCAGGGGTAAAAAGGTTTTTCAGCACATATTTTTTAAATGCTGTACATCCTGGAGGGGGAGTGCAGAGTCATCACACATTATTCCAGGCATTCAGTTTAAAGTACTGTTTCTGAGGTCTGTGTCTATCCTCTCATATCAACTCATCCACTGACTGAAGGTTATTACAGCACTGATTTCTAGCCTCAGTGCAGCATTTTAAATCCATCCCTTTTCACTCTCCACTTCTAGCCACAGAACAGGATATTCTCTTTATACACACAATAATGAAAAGGAAAGGGAAATCTCAGAAGTATTTACATACTTCAAAGAACTCTACGCCTGTTTAATGTTTTAATCATATGCTTAACGCACACATATCTTGCAGCACCGGCCACACAGGGTTTTATGCTGGTAGGAGCAAGTCTCTCCTGAAACAAAACCTATTAGCATGTCAAATGCTTCCCCATCTGTTACAATGCTATTAGGTAAGAAACCAAATGTTTATGGACCACAATAGTCCTTCAGTCTAAAACTGTTACCTAGTAGTTCCTGTCTTTTGCTGGAACTCAGGGGAAAAAGAAGAGTTTATGACCTCTGGAAGAAGGGGTAGGCAACCCAGGAAGAGTACAAGGATATCGTTAGGTCATGTAGAGAGAAAGTTAGAAAGGTAAAATCTCAGCTAGAACTCAATCTGACCACTGCTGTTAAAGATCATAAAAAGTGGTTTTATAAATACATTGACAAGAAAAGGAGGAACAAGGAAAATCTTCATCTTTTATTGAATGCAGGGGGGACCACTGTTACCAAGGATGAGGAAAAGGCTGAGATACTTAATGCCTTCTTTGCCTCAGTCTTTAATAGAAAGACTGGATATCCTCAGGACAACTCGCCCTCTGAGCTAGCAGACAGGGACAGGGAGCAGAACAGACCCCCTGCAATACAGGGAGAAGTAGTTAGTGTCTAGACACAAGTCTACCACACTGGATGGGATCCACCCAAGGGTACTGAGGGAGCTGGCAGAAGAGTTTCCCAAGCCACTCTCCAACATTTATCATCAGTCCTGGTTAACCAGGGAGGTCCCAGATGACTGGAGATTGGACAATGTGATGCCCATGTACAAGAAGGGCTGTAAGGAGGATACAGAGAACTACAGGCCTGTCAGCCTGACCTCGGTGCCAGGAAAGGTTATGGAACAGATCATCTTGAGTGCAGTCACACAGCACATGCAGGAAAACCAAGGGATCAGGCCCAGATAGCATGAGTTTAGGAAAGGCAGGTCCTGCTTGATCAACCTCTTCTCCTTTTATGACCAGGTGACCTGCCTAGTGGATGAGGGAAAGGCTGTGGATGATGTCTACCTGGACATCAGTAAACCCTTGGATACTGTCTCCCACAGCATTCTCCTGAAGAAGCTGGCAGCCCACGGCTTGGACAGGTGTACTCACCACTAGGTTAAAAACTGGCTGGACAGCTGAGCCCAGAGAGTGGTGGTGAATGGTGCCACATCCGGTTGGCCTTTTGGCATTCCCAAAGGGATCTGGACAGGCAACAGTATGAGATTCAACAACCCCAAGCAGTGCTACGTGGTGGAGGAAGAGTGGCTGGTAAGCTGCCCAGTGGAAAAAGACCCGGGGGTGCTGTTTGACAGTTGGCTGAACATGAGCCAGCGGTGTGCCCAGGTGGCCAAGAAGACCAATGGCATCCTGGCTTGTATCAAAAATAGTGTGGCCAGCAGGACTAGGGAAGGGACTGTCCCTTTGTACTTGACACTGGTGAGACTGCACCTCATGTACTGTGTCCCCTTCTGGGCCTCTCACTTCAAGAAAGACATTGAGGTACTGGAGCAAGTCCAGAGAAGGACAACGAAGCTGGTGAAGGGTCTAGGGAGTAAGTCATATGAGGAGCAGCTGAGGAAGATGGGGCTGTTCAGCATGGAGAAAAGGAGGCTCAGGGGAAACCTTATTGCTCTCTACAGCTACCTGAAAGGAGACTGTAGCAAGGTGGGGGCTGGCCTTTTCTCCCAGGCAACTAGCAACAGGACAAGAAGAAAGGGTTTCAAGCTGTGCAGGTGGGGGGTTCAGGATGGACATCAGGAAGAATTTCTTCCCTGAAAGGGTGGCTAAGCATTGGAATGGGCTGCCCAGGGAAGTGGTGGAGTCACTATCCCTGGAAGTGTTCAAGTATGGGATTTGGCACTTAGTGCTATGGTTTAGTTGACATAGTGGTGTTCTGTCATAGGTTGGACTCGATCTTAGAGGTCTTTTCTAACTTTAATGATTCTATGATTCTACCTAGAAACTATAACACAATAATAAAAGGCATGTAGCTCTATTAGCTTCTCACTTGTTGACACAACAAACAGAGCATGAACCAAGAACACCATTTCATTATGGCATCCTTTATACAGAAACATGGGTGGAAGAGGAAACCTGCAAATGCAGAAACCAAGAGATAGCAAGCAAGGCAGTTTTCCAACTGTATACCTTTCTAAACAAGCTTTTGCACAATTTCCACAACAGGCTCAGCAACCGCAAGGAGTCCTTTACTCCTGTAAGAGGTTCTGAAGAGAGATGCCAGCCTACTCCTTGCCAGTTAATCTAACACATACTTCATACTGTTTCGGACTTTTAAATCGATAACCCATGGTGTGTAGCAAACCCTCTGCCCAACAGTGTAATGGTCTGGACTTTTTCTGTTGGTTATAAGCATGCCGCTGCCATCTTTTCATATGGAAGAGAACACTCTCACTCTCCCTGTAGTTGGGAGACACCGGGGGCAGCCAGGAATGCAAGGCACGTACAAATGTGACACTGCACTGAGGTTCCTAGGTAAGCCTCAGTACATCTTTCCAGTCCTTACCCCAACAGACTCTTACCCACATGACAGCCTTTGAACTGGGTTCCCTGAGGGTGCATGCTTATTAAAAGTAACAATCCATTAAAGCCTCAGTATTTCTCAACCAAACCCATGCCTTCACCACGGCATTAACTATGATGTGTCTCTGTTCCCCAACAATATCACCTGTCCTACTGAAAACAGCACTGGGTTTGTACAACTGTTTTAGGACACTGTCCAAGGCATGACTTATCACCTGGAACACTGCTTTTTCCCCTACAGGAAGCATGTTAATGACACACATTTTCATTTGTCAGTAGTCTGGTAAAATCCACTTCTATGCTGAATCTTCATGCTGATTTAGCCTTGCTCACATTTCTGAAGATTATGTGTGTTAAAACCTCCCTTAACCTTATACTGAAGTTTCACAAGGAGTTAGATGATGATGTTTGTAAAGATACCAAACTACATCTGAGAAAATGCATTACCTTCCAAATTGCTAGTGACTTCCAAACTAAAAGCAAAAAGACGAGAAAAGCAAAATCACTGTTGCAATTGCCTGATCAGCCAGCCTGTGCATTTTTTAAAGGGCAAGTTTGGAAAGAAAGACCAGTGATCAAGACACTATTGAACTGTGTCCTATGCTGTTTTAATGTTACATATTTCTTTATCATTTCACCAGGAGCTGTTTCTTTTTCAGTTCTTGACAAAGCTATAGTATTGGGTGAGACAAATGGCCACACATTTTGTCAAGCTGAGTAGCGGTGGATTGGTAAAGTCAGTGATGATGGCAGGAAGGAATGTAAAAAAAACACCTAAAAGCAGCAATGTCCAAATTTTCTAGTAGATTAGAAGATTGAAAGGGATAATCTTTACAAATCACGTTTCACAAAGGACTTAATATTTAAGTCTGGGACTCCTTTAAGTCTGCAATTAATATATGAGACAGATGTCTGCCTGCTAAGTGCACAGTACACACGCAAGCCTAATACCCTGCAATGTCAGCATGGTGCCCGTAACACTTCTTACGTACTACAGGCCTATCTTACAGAAACACTGGTTGAGTTTTGAACGCCTAATATACAAAGGGATTTTGTCCTACTATTGCATTCACAATACACTTCATCAATAAGTTTTCATCTAGCTAGTACATATCAAGCATGAATATGAGTCACACATCATCTGCAAGGATAAGCCTACCATGCACCCAGAGATGACCGCAAACTAAACAAACAAATTTGAAATGTAATGCAGTTTACAGATAACAACTCTAACATGCATCAGCTAGACTGCCAGTGCATCAGAGTTGTCCAGGTTATTTTCTAAATAATCAAGGGAAATATTGATTCTTGACTTTTTTGGGGATTTTAGCTTATTCTGAGTTAGGACAAAGCCTAACATGTTAGTTACGCATACAGTGCTATACACTGACTGAGGAAAAACAAAACAAATTGGAAGATGGCAGAACTAGTTTACTGTAATACAAAGCCAAAAGCATGGGTGTTTTGATATGAGAGGGATTGGCTATATACATTAAGGAAACAACTTCATCCATCTTAAAAAAACCCACTGTCATCCATTTTTAATGACAAAGATAACAACACAATGGACAATGTTTGCATGAGGATTTGTTACAGTGTGCTGATGCTTTGGTCAGTGAGGACTGAACTAAAGACTGTGAACTATATCTCAGTCTATTATCCTCATGTTAGGTATTTGAATTTTGCTACATAAGTTCATCATATATACCACAGGCAACCTTAAATCTTCAAATTCCTTACCTTTACAAGGAAAAAAAAAGCCATATTGTAAGCTAGCAATTATTTTACGTAAGGGCTTTAACTAAGTTTCTAGTTCAGGTATATCTCTGAGTAGGCAAAGAAACACCTGAAGCAGTTCTGTTTTTTCTTATAGCTGCAGCTGTGCCTTGTCATCCACGAAACACACAACTTCCCAAAAAAACAAGCACAGAGTGAGGTTGAAGGCTGATGTCCCTCACTCCTCTCTGTTCCTATTTCCTCTGCCTGTTCTCTCCATTACTAACTCCTGTACAAGAAGTTGCTCCTTAAAGTCTGGTGCCCTCTACTGCTTCATTGCAAGTACAGGACATGGCCTGTTTTTGCCCTTCTGCAGCCTCTGTCTACACAATCAGGACCCAGAATCAACTGGGACAGGGAATCGCACCATTATTAGTTCATACTATCTCCAAACCCTTCCCAGATGCAATTAACTGCCTCCTCAGTGCAAATCCTGATCCCTTGGTAACTCCACATTCTTCTTGGATACACTTTGGGGGGGTGTGTGTAGTGTTACAGGAAGAAGCCCATTACATCTCCACACTTGTGTAGAAAACCCTCACACAAGACCAGAATGATACAGCCTTTTTCCTTTTTCAGCCTTTCTGAAGATCCCAGCTCTCACATGAGATCAGGGGTGAAATGTCTGAAACAGCCAGAAAGGAAGAACCATTTGAGCTGCAACACTTGAACATGTTCCTTCCTACATACCATAGTCCACCCTACCATGATCAACATCAGGAACATAGGGCTGGAAGAAGCCTCCAGAAACCATTTACATCACTCCTTGTTGAGGCAAGGTAAACACTACCTAGATACAAAAGGCATTTCACCAGACTGCTCAACTGTTTTAAGTCTTACCACAAAACACTCTGCTACATTTTTTCACGGTACATTTTCTTCCAGCTCAAACCTGATCTGATTTCATGTAGATTAAGTCATTGACAATAACCTCTCTACACGCCACATTTCACACAGATACTAACAGGCTAGCTGAGAAGTTTTCTCTTCTGCTCTCATGCATGCACAGCAGTCTCCTATGTTCTGGAAAGTCAGATACAAGGTCATCTTCAACATGCTTCCTTCCAAAAGAGCTGGCCAGAATTATAAGTACGCTAGGGATAAACATCAAGCAACTGGAAGAGACACTGTTACTTACAAATCCGAGTAAGAGAAGTTCAAAAACTTAATTTTTTTGCATCATAAATTAGTTCTATATCTACGTATAAAACTTGGCTCCAATAAGCGTAGGAAGGATTCTTGAAAGAAGAACTTCAAACAAATTCAAACAGGACTCTTACAGTGTATAGAAGTAAGCTTTTAAGTTTGCAAGCCACTTTCTGCTCATATACTAACAGAGGTGCACTCTGTTGGAGGAAAGGCAAAAAAACCCAAACCAAACCAACCCAGAACTAATTTGGAACTTCTAACTGAATCATTGAATTTCACTTCATCAATTGTGCTGCCCCTAATTCAACGTAGTAATTCTTTCTTCACTAGTTCATTAGTGAACTGTCAGTACATACATTAGCTCAGACTGTTAGATTCAAGAATTTGATATTTCTATTTTTTTCTCAACTACTCAAAGTCCTTCAGAGTAAAAGTGCAGGGAAGACTTAGTAATTTGCAAGGAATCACAATCTTTCATTGGAAACAACTGTACAAAAGAGACTTGGAAAATATATTTTTGACCACAAGACTAGCACATTAATATGCAACATTTTTTCTTGTGCAGTGTCTGCAGCTGTCTTGGATAGAGAGGACAGAATGGCTTTTAGTTTGAACTCAGAAGCTATTTATTTAATCACACTAGTATGAGCTGATGTTACATGACTGTAACAAATGTCACTGACTTCACCACAGCACTGAAATGCTGCCTAAAGGATATTATGGAAGAAAAAGTAGGGCAGACAGTGGGAATTTTAAGAGCCTCCAGAGCCTTGACTATATTTTCTATTATTGCCTTTGTGCCAAAACTGTTTCTGAAGCTGAAACACAGCTTCCTGTTTATGAAACTCTACATCTATTTAAAGACAAATCCAGATTATACTCAAATTTACTGATGATGTTCTTTAAAAAGCGAAGTGATAGCACTTCCAAGCATGTCGGAAGCACTATAATCAGTGCTAAGTTATCCATAATAATCATACTTTATCTACCAAAAGATCACTAGAAAGTTAAATTCTAATGCTTTTCCTCATAAAATTGATGATGGCAGTTTGCAATTTCAAGTTACAAAACAAATAGCTAACATCCAAACTCACTTTTTGTTATAAACAGACTCACTTTCTAGAGAAGTCACAAATTTCTGAATGTAAATAAGAGCATAAAACAATTCAGAGACCAAGCTTTTTTTTCCCCATGGACTAAAAAAAAATCAAAATCAGTGATGATATAGGCATGATTAACCTTATAGGTTCGAACTGAGAAAAGTAAAGTTTACAATAATGGTTCAACTTGCCAAATCCCTTCAAGAATTCTAGAATTCTACAGTTCTAGAGCTCTTAGGAGCTATGCAGAACATGCTAATGCAGTTGTATCAACACCATTGACTATGGTATCACTCCATGACCTTGCTCCAATCGGTATCGATTGGTTTCAATCACAGCCCCAAATGGCAACCCAGGAGGCTGCTCCTCCCCAGCTACATTGACTTAATTTGATGAGTTCACGTTCAGTCCCAGATCTGGTGTTTTCCCATGACTAAAGAATAACCAAGGAGTTACTGTACAAAAGTATTAATCTGTACTGTCATTTCCACACAAGAGAGCAGAGCCTTACCTTCATCCTACTGGCAGATGACTACCCTGTCATGTCTAGAAGATAACGTAAGAGAAATTGAATTACATTTTTCCCATATCTAGGTGGAGGATTATCTATTTCTACAACTGTTTCATAGCTCTGTTAAGACACTGAGTTACTCTAGATCAGTACTGATATTGTAAGGCACTAGAAATGGTTTTTGCACATCTCCACCTTCACTGGGCTGGTTCACACAGTGGAAGCTATTTTTCCAATTTACAGTTGTGCTATTCATCCTTTTTGATCACATATATCAACACCATTAACATAAAGTCTCAGCAGAATGAGGAAAATTTAAGCAGCTATCAAAATTAGAGATAAGCTCACAACTTTAGGAAGATGTATTTTAGGGGACAACAGCATGTTTTAAAGAATACCAGCATAGTTGAATATGTGTTTAAAATTAACCTTGAAACAGTACTTTAAAGCTACCCTAGCAGTGAAACACAATTTGCTGGTCAACAGCATATAACAGCATCTTAATATAACCACTTCAGTTGCTGCTGGTTAAAATCATCCATGTGAACTCAGTCTTTTCCACGCTTCACTGCAAGCTCAAGACAGAAAATAGCACATCTCAAGTGCCTCATACCAGCTCTAAGTGCTGCTGGAACATCCCCTTTTCAAAAGACACACAAAATGCTCTTTTATAAATCTTGGCAGTCCCCACATCACGGTTAAGGACCTATTTGTGTATTTCCTGTCAGGTTGAACAGTTTTCCTGCTATTAAGCAGCAAAGATATTTCCCCAGGGACCTGCCTAGGAAATTGCACGCCATTGTTTTGGGAACAGCCTACACACAACCTAACAGCCTATGTGACAACATCTTGCCAAGCTGAAAACAGAGAACAGGGCACCACCCAGCACTTTAATTAGTCACAAGATGTGTCTCCACCCTTTGAGAAGCGCAGAGTCCTTCTACTGCCCGCTGACCACATATGGAAGATAAGGGACATCTCTTCCCAGTGACTCCTAACCAAACTGCGCAATGTAAGACTGCTTTGGCAAAGGCTGCCCGACTAGTGCTAGGTATTGGGTACTAGTGCTGCCCTTAGGGAGTGACTGCTTGCCATGCCTGCTGTGGAGACCAAGCAGTTTCTGTGGAGGAAATTTAAAACATTCAGCACATCACTCTTTGCACTTAATGTTCCCTTGAGTCTCTTCTGTTCAAGCTAACAAACAACTACATTGATGGCAGACAGAGTTTTGCTTAGCTGGGTGGTGGGTAGGGAGAGAGAGAGGGGAAAGTAGGCTACAGAAATTTTCTTGAGGAGCTGGTACCTCAGGCAACTGTGGTGTTCACCAGGGTAACCCACAACTTCCCACAAGGACCAAAACCTATACGTAAGGTTAATTCCTGTGAAAGATCGCCAACTACAAACACCTCTACTTGTGCCACTAACAAAGGCAGCAAGAAAAATATTCACTGCACATTACCGATGCATCTTGCCTTCCTTGACCTTAAATCCAAGCTAAGGTGTCCCTTCAGAGATAAAGAAACACAGGTTTAACAAGGTTATGCTACTCATTTCATATGGGGACCATTTTTCTTTTAAATTGGCAAAATGTCTTCACTTGATAAACAAATTAAGCAGGTAGCAGATTGTACAGTAACATTTGTAGAAATAAGCAAGCCATGATTTTATATTGGTTATACAAGTGGCCCATGCTCATGGCTAAGAAAAGCAAAGTTTTACAGCCTTCTGTTTTATATGGAATGGAATAATTTGCGAGAGGCTTTGTAAGAAAGTTCACTTATTCTTCTGTTGAAAGCATTTCCAATAATCCTGTTTCACCACTTCAAATATTTGAAAAGGCTTAGCACAAAGTCTATTCTTGTAATAAATACAAACATAAGATTTTTAATAATTTAGGTGCTTCTAATGTAAGCAATATCACAGAGTCTTAAATTGTTATTACAGAAGTGAAGTAGTTAATGAGTATTATTTGTAACACTTGATTTTTCTACTGAAGGACTTCTCATTCTCTTTAAGAAAAAAATTAGCTTTTATTAAAAGAATTTCACCACAGATGTTCCCAGCAGTCCTATTTCCTGCCTAACTAGAAGTATTTCCATAACGTCACATACAGGCTGTTTACACAAGTGTCCTGAGGAAGATGTTCTACTTGCTATAAATGCACAAGCATCACACTATCATGACAAGAAGTAGCAAAACTACATTTAAACAGTAGTTGAACACAGGAACCAAGGTTATTAGTACTCCTGCTACAACTACTAGACATCAGTAAAGGTGATACCAGTGAAAGGTTAATAAATAGCAACTGTAAAGAAACATCACATCTGGATACAACCCAGGTTATTTAAGGTGATTTACTTCTACATTTGAGTATCTGGACAACTAAATTGAATGGGATTTCTTTTTTTTTTTACACTATTTAAGATGTAAGTTACACTGCCAATACATTCATTTTTCAGATGATCAAATGCTATTTTCTTCTCCCTGTAGGACAGAGAACAGAAACAATACTCCATAACCCACAAAAGTAATGGGAAAGAGCACTGTTGGTGGACATGGTTAGAAAAGTGCTGGTGATACTGCTAATAAATAATTAATTAATAATTCTGCAGCAGTAGTTGACCATATTATCATGTTAAAATTCATTACTTAAACCTCTCCTTAAAAATAAACCTTTCTGATAACAACACTATTCCATTGGAAGAGAAGACAAGCCCGGAGAGATGGGAGTCTGCTTGAAAATAATTTTCCAAATAAATTAGGTTTTGGCCTGATATTTGGTGAAACAGTCAAAAGCTGTTTGAAACAGCAGTACTTTCCTAAAGGCATCGAATCCATCAACTTTGGACTTAGGTTATTCCTATGTATTGCAACACTCAGAGATTATAATTTTTTGAAATAATAAAAACAGTGGAGATGCTGCTTCATTACACAACACCAAATTAACAGCCAATCTCTATAAACAGAAATTGTCACCTCCTGCCATTCATGGCAGTGAGAGTAGTAAGTGTGGTCCCAATCTATTCAAGATTGCCTCCACATTACTTAACATATGATGAAATCAACTGGAGATGCAAGAAATTTCTTTCATCTTCACACAACACAGTTCTCTGTGCCAACAAAGAAAGCAGGGTAACACAAAACAGCAGCGAGGCAATTGGCTGCAAATACTTGAAACACTGTATTCTAGCAATGAAATTTCATGGTATCATGTTCCTCAAAAAAAGCTATTGCTTTATGTTTTAGAAAGCTCAAATTAGAAGGACAGAATAGGTAGTAATACTTTGTTTATCTGAATCCTGCAAGCCATTTCTACTATGGTAATAACAGATACATTTGCACAAACTGCAAAACTGGTAGAGGCAGCTTTTAAAAGTTTAAGCCTGGTTTTACCACACTGGAAATCCCCCAAAGTAATTTAGAAGCTGTTCAGGTTTTTAAGTGTAATTGTAGCTGCCTGTCATTTTCAAACTCTAACTACTTCACAGCAATAGAACTTGCAGCCAGACCTTTTTTACCTATTAGACATATCAAGTGGGAACAAATGTACTCATAGAATATGCAATGGCATTAGCACAGATCATTTGTTATGTCTTTTTTATTTACTCTCCAATTAACTTCTCTTCTATGAAGCTGAGCTGGAAGCGATAATTCTATTTATTTCATATTGACAAATACTGGAGGCATCCTTCACATATAATTAATCCCTTTAAGTGAAGGAATAACAAAAACCAACATCACTTCCTACAGTGAAGCCAGAATGCAAGTTACCATGCATCTGCTTTCCACAGCACACCAATTGTTCTTTCTCCAAAGATTTTTGGAGGCAAAGCTCCCCATTTACATTCACTTTCATACCTTATTAAATATATGCACAGTTTAAATGTTAACATCACATGTAAGTTATTGTTTTGACTTTAGCACATTTTTTGTTGTGTTGGGTTGTGGGGTTTCTTTTGGGTTTTTTTTGGTCGGGTTTGGCACTTCCTTCCTGCTATCCAGGCTTCCTTTGAAAATACTAGTTATCCTCATTTTATACTTATTGTAAATGCATCCATTGGATGAGACTTGTACACAGCACAAACTGTACTTACAAACCCCAAAACGCAGAGCCTTGACACCTGAAAATAAGAATCTCCATTTAGCTATCACCTACTTACCTACAGAAACTATGACCTATTAAGACTGAAATCAGGCACATCAGGCAGGTCATTTAGTACCCAGTCTTGAAGAGATTAAGTCAGGAGCAGAATTTCATTGACTTAAACAGGAACATGATTAAATTCAAAATCCCCCATTACGAATGGTTTCCAGCTATTCAACTTCTTTTGCTTAGAACAGATAAGCTGGCTTTAGTTCTGAACTATTTTTTTCCTTGGTTGGTTACACAAATACTTAACATACTCGTCCTGTATAAAATTTCTCCATCAGGCTTTCAGATTCAGAATACTTAATAGGGTTGAGTGTGTTGGGTATCTTTCTATGGTTCTATATTAAACTGTAGTGTCAGACATTAACCAGTTCTTCACTTATTCTTCAGGGGGAAAAAAAAAGCACCATATGAACAGCAACACCCGGGGCTTTCAAAGTCCTTTAAGAGTACTGCTTTGCAATGCACAGAAGTAATTTTATAGTTCCCAGTGTGATCTGAAGGAGGACTTAGGAAAGAAATCGTACTGAAAGAGGATGTCAACTGCTCAAATAAACACATTTGTGATGTCTCCTTGTTATTAGCAAACAAATTTTTAAAACTTTTATTGCTGAAATGACAAGTTTAGTAAGCAACGGAAGTCACCAGTGAGATAAGAGCATCAAGTACAGTTTGCTTAGGGGAAGGAAAGAGAGGAAAAGCAGCAAGAAGGGCTGGATGAAAACATTTTGAGACAAAACAGAATATGATCCTTGAAAAACTCTGAACAAAAGGCACAAGAGCTTTGATCTCCACTTGCAAAACTAGTTTCTTGTTTGGAATTTTATCTTTATGCAAAAGAAAAAATAAACAACTCCAAATTACTATTCTGAATTATTCATAAAAAATGTGTTTCTCTCATGGTTTATACAGAATTACACAGAGATAATTTGCTTGGTCACACCACTGATGCATGAAGAACATAACAGCACTTTAGTCAAACTTTGGTAAGAATCCTAAATGGTTCAATAAAGGAAGCAAATATAATATTTCATCACTGAAAGACTGGTTCCCACTTAACTCATATCTGCCATGTTTATGCCATTCTGAAGTGTTTAGATTTTTGCAGTTACTTGCTACAAGTAAGCTTTAGAAGCCAAAGGATGGGTAAAGTATTTCCTGAAGGTTACAGGATTTTGTTTTGCTGAAGAGGTCACTCATTATATACAGCTAATAATGCAAGTGTACTGTATTTCCAGTCGCTGAGAAAAATGACACTTTGATGTTTGCCTGCATTTAAAGAGAAATGAAACTTCTGGATAGCATGACCTTGAAGTGATGTAGTCATGAAAGTTAGACACAAGACAACAAGCTGAAGGATCTTAAGAAACACCTTAAATTTTACAGCAAATTTCATCTGGATTTATTCCATTCCTAGGAAAAAAAATTATCTAATTTTTTTTGGCTTCCCTTGAATTGCTTACTACATGCTTACACTGCAACATATCTGAATTACTCTAGTTACATCTCATCCATGTGGAGGTGTCTAAGTGCAAACAAATTCAGCCCAAGGACCCATTTAAGTGCAATGACTAACCTAGACTAACTTAACCCCAGTGTGAACAACCGTATGCCCAGCCATGCTCCATACTGTGAAGAAACTGCATCAGGCTGCTGCAAAATATCCTGAAGTCAGAATGAAAACCCAAAAGCAAGCTCCATCCTCTTCCTCCCAACAGTGCTTATGTTCTAACTTCACTGAGTTTTTAGTGCACCAAAAACTGTCAGCCAGGATGTGGCAACAGAAGAATTCAACTTGATCTGTGCTCAAGATTACTTTAAAACTCTACATTTCTACAATTGCCTTAAGTATC
This sequence comes from Lepidothrix coronata, assembly GCF_001604755.1. NCBI lineage: Eukaryota > Metazoa > Chordata > Aves > Passeriformes > Pipridae > Lepidothrix > Lepidothrix coronata. Next base: position 3,699,742 of record NW_016690180.1, on the reverse strand, counting down.
CCAAGGATGCTCTACAGTCATACAAGACAGTTGGTCTATGCTATGATCAAAGGGAGCAAAGAATGAAATCCATGATAATGCTTATTAAAAGTGCAATCTATGTCAAAACCATTACATAACATTCATACATATGCATGTTCCTACATGGACCTTGAAGTTCTTTTTTGCATTTACTCCTTCCCTTATTTACCGACACAGTCCCTAGTGCTCATTGTGCACATTTCTTATGTGACCTTGGAAAGAAGCCATATTTTAATCCAATTAAACCACTACAAAAAAAGATACTCCTACTGGTGCTGCAAAACCAAATATGGCTCCTCCTGGCATTTAACAAAAAAAAAAAAAAAAAAAATTAACCTTTTACGCTTGTGATATACACTATCACTGCCTGATGTGCTGCTGCTGAGTTTTATGAACCTGAAATAATCACTAACAAGCTTCAATGCATTCCGCTGTTTCAAAACCCACAGTATTATCTATACATACTTGCATTCTCCATTACAGAATATGACCTGGTTTTCAGATGCCCTACTTTTTTGGTATATTCAGCTCTAGCTAACCAAAGCTCTATATGTCAGCTTTTTGCTAACACACTGACTTCCTACAAGACACAGGGACAACAAAGGAGAATGGGAAAAGCAGGCAAAAACCTGTCTAAGCTTTCAATCTGGCACCATTAGCCTGTACATACCACACATAGAGAAAACACACAGAAGGTCTATTCAGCACTTATTTAATGAAGTGCTGCTTAACTAGAACACAGGGCTTGCAATCTATTTTACATATCGTATTTCACAGAGGCATCCTGCAGACAGGTTTTGCTTTCACATCTGCTCAAATGAAATAAAACAACAAATTGATTCTTATACTTGTTAAATTCCTTTGATATGTGCAGTGAAATCTATTTTTACTTTTCAAAATTACACAAAGTTCAGTAGTAGTTAACGAACATTTGGAAGACTGAACATCATCTCCCCTTGCCTTCTCTCTTAGGAACTTTGTCCCTGGATTATGTATTTCGTGGACATTTCACATTGTTAGCAACATAGGTATGTGCACAAAGACATCCTTTACGTTAGAATTTTTAGCATCAAGGTATTTAAATCCTAGTTTAAAGCCACGCAAGCAACCTGCAAATAGAAGCCTGTATTACGTTTGGACAGTTGTCCTGTATTATGTTCATAAATGAATTTATCATCCAGGAGGAACTCAGAATCTGGATTTACTTTGGCAAGGATAAGTAATGACAAGGTAAATGGTTTAAGCTGTTATGTGAAAAGCCAGGACAGTAAGGAAAGCTGACTGGTAGCACTGAACTCCAAAAAAATAAGAGCAGAGAGGGTGGTATTCAAGTGAGAAAGGAAATCCCCAAGAGGAAGAGCTTCTGCAAAACTAGTTTATGTAGCTGCTTGCTCACCTCTAAGTAAAATGCAAGAAAATTACAAACAGTGCAGTGGAGAAAATATTATGTAACATGCAACTGCCATCAGTTTCTCTAGATGTCATATCCCAGCTCAAAGAAACAAACAACTGCCACCCTCCCCCAAGACAACACATGTATATCCTGGACCAAAGCTCAGCTTCCATAATCTCGCTTTATTTGCTTTGCCTGCCACTGAAGATGAAAATCAGGTCAGATGCAGCTGAGAATTTTGTAATTTGTTTGTTTGTTTGTTGTGTTTTGTGTCTGCATGGGTGTGAAGTAAACACCCCCACACTTGTCTTGAATGTCTCAAAACTTTTTACCTTTAGGTTTGAATCGACACAAGTGGGCACAAAAGTTTGCTTGTTCCACAACATGTATGATGACATATCTACAGGTAAGTATTCAAATATTTCACACAGACAGAAAGCTCCATTGTGACAGCCCGTATTCATTCTGCTTCCCTCCCTGTTTCCCCCTTGCATCCCATCACGATATAGAAAAGACAGTGCTCCCAGAAGATAACCATTAAAATGATTAAATAAATATTTAATAGCACAGACTTCCTGATACTATTTTTGGAACTGTGCAAAGAAAGAGCAAATTCCAATTTGCATTTCATAAACAGAATAACCATTTTCCAAACAAGCAGCTCAGCACAGGTGCACACACACACACAGAGTTAGAATATGAAACCACTTCGCTCAAAAGTCAGACTTCTGTATGAAATTTAAAAACTTTCATGCCAACTACAGTTCTTATTTGCTAAAAATAAGTTGCTGTTAAAGTAAACAAGATATTCCCTCAGTGCATACTCTGATCATCATATTAAAAATGCACAAACCTGTATGAAATATAACAGTGCTTTTCTTGTAGCCAGAAGGTAGACGAATGTTTCGGAGCAACCCCTTTGCCGTCAGCCTTACGCGCATGTTGGATAAGGAAAATTTCGGAGACCATAACATGTCTTCAGTGCAATTGGAAGATAAACAAGCAAGAAATAGCCTCCATGTACTGTCACATAATATGTTTTTTAATTGCTACTGGCAGAAGTGAGCAATTCTTGTTAAAGAAAATAGGCTTGAAGAAATAATCAAGTCTCCATTCCTTTGCTCTTATTCCTTACGCACAGACAAGCAAAACATCAGTAAAAGCAGATACCCATAGCATAAATGCTGCTGGCAGCTTCTTCTCACCAGATGTTGTGAAAACAAAGCTTGTCCTCAGAATAAAATCGACTTAGTGACTTGGAAAACCAACAGCCTCTGAACTGCATCACAGTGTTGATGCTCAATCTGCTATGGGACTCCGTGGGCTGGGAGCTAGAAAGGGAGAAATGGGAGGAGGAGGAAGTGGGTGGTCTCAGCAGCTGAATATATCATCCACAATGTCACAGTCCATGTACTTTTTCTTTGGAGACGGTAAGGGACATTATTTGAATATTCCTGGAGGCATATTTTAGCTTTGCACCCAGAACGGATTTTTGGAGAGCATTTTTTAAAGTAGTTTCTTTCAGTCGAATATTATGTCAACATTTAAAGTCTTAACAAATCCACAAACACATCTATTCTCTAAGAACAATTCAGTGTTTGAGAGCTGCTTAAGGGAAATTCTGTTTAGCTTGGCAGCTCAACACTGCAGATGCTTCCATTTATCAGCAGAGGCACAAGGAATCAGGCATTAATTCATATTAAAACAGTTCTCTGCCAGCTGGGTTTTGAAGGCACTCAAACAGAGGCAAACAAGCAGTGCTGCAAGAATTCCTGCAACATAGATGCTGTTTCCATATAAAAACATATATGCTCTCATATAAAAATTTCTTCTATTTAATGAGCTCACATTGTATACACATTGTGTATACTTTGGTGAAGTTCACTGCCACTGGAAAAAATAAAATTAAAATAAATTTAGAAACTAGAAAACAGAGGAGTAACTGTTTTACCGATTAGAAAATGTCACATTTTTTACAAACAACCGTGACTATAAATACATGCACTGGCCACCTTCCTGTGCAAAAAGAAACATTTCACTACTTTGCCTGAGGTCAGTAGCTGCCTTACTAGGCAGCCACCGAGCAGGGACCACCCAAGTATCTTTCAGCAAATGCAGAAGACAAGACAGTGACATCACTTACTTCTTTAGGGTTGCTCGAAGAGCTGTTCTCCATAGACTTTGTATCTTTTTAGAGACAACAAAATTAGGTACTTTTCCATTGATTCTGCATTTCTATCATTTCACCAAACCACAGCTAATGTTCTCCAGCATCCATCCCTTTGACAGTTTTTCCAGTTCCAGAAACAAGTAATGCAACTTGGTCTGAAGGAGGTATAAGCCAAATCAAATATAATCACACTGACAGGTCTCATCCCAGTGGTGCCTGACCTGTCTTCTCTTTACCGCAAATCTAATTTTTATATTTTAATAGCATGTCTTACTTGCTCAAGATTCATAGCACTTTAAATTCACTAGTTCTTATTTACCAGCCAGCCAGAACTAAAAATAGCATGTTGTTGCTGTATCTGGGTATCTCTAACGTCACACAGAGGGCCAGTGCAGCGGCAATGAAGCAGCTCATTGTATGCACAGCAAAGGAGCTGCAGCCCAGCACCGAGACAGACCCATTCGGCCAACCTCCCCAGCACGCTGCCTGATGACACCGCTGAATGTTTTTGAATCATGTACCAAAGTATTTGTTTCCCAGCACAGTGATGTACCACCAACTCTGAAGTACTATAATACGTCTTCAGTCCACACAAACCCATTCAATATAAGTACAAAGACAGTAAATTAGGGGTTTTTGTTTGGTTCCCAGGGCAGCCTCTGCACACAGCTGGGCATGCATGTCATTACCTCATCTATTCCTTCTAGTCTGAAGAGCTTTGGCACTAGCAATGTGCGTTCATCTATCTTTCCAAAAGCCTGCAGTTCCAGACTCTTTCCTAATCCAACAGTACTATCAAAGACATCGCCTTCTTTCTGGGATGCAAGATGATTATGCTTGGAAACCACACTGAGCAGTAAACCAGAAGGCTTCTTACAGCACACTACAGTAAGCCTTGTGTATTCAGGATAGTTCATTAGCCCATCTTGTCAAATATTAGATCACTGTTGTCAAATCCTTTCTTAATTAAGGCATTTTGAGAACTTGACCAGGCCTACAGCCAGTCTTCAAACACCACTGAACACCCAGCCACACCAAGTTTTACCATTTTGCCAGGGCACCCACAAGAATTCCTTTTTATTTCCCTCGTGCCCCCACATCTCTCCAAGAGAGGAACTGCTCCATGTAGTAAATATTCTCTCACCATCCCAGTTTGATGCTCTCACAAAGGTGGAGACAGACCAACTGAGTTAAAACAAATCCCAAAACACCACAAACTAACAACAAAATGCCCACAGCCAAAAAACCAACCTGCCACCTCTCCCCATCCTTGCAATAGTGCCCAAGAGAAATCAAAAGAACTTCTCATTAGCCTGTAAAACCATAGAAGTTAAAACACCCCACTGAAACGTAACTTCCTTCCTAGGAAAAGGAGCTAGAACAAAGAATCTCTAGAAGGCAAACATCATCTAATGAACCAGTTTGGAAATTGAGGAAGGAATGAATCACCAGGCAAAATATGTGCAGATAAAAGCTCTATATGGACATCAAAATGTTTGTAGCACAGACCAAAACTACTCTTACAGAGATACACAAGTAATATTTTTAACGCCTCTTCTTTCCATTCGTTGTTTGGATGGAAATAGGCCATGAAGAAACAGATACACCATCATATTATTTGTAACAGATACGCTATCGTATTATTTGTAAAAAATCTTCTGATTTGACAAAAATGCCTTTCTAGCCTCTAGAGCTGGAATTCTGTTAAATCCCAGAAACCTGAAACAGGTCTGCCTTATGCAGAAGTAGACCTGACACCACTAATCAAAAGCAATAGCTGCATGTCAGTCTCGTCTAGTACCCAATCCCAGTGAGCTCTGACAGCAGCCAGCAAGAGGACTGCCCATGCCCATCGAAAGAGCTCCCAGGAGAGACTTAACTCCCAGAGAGGTTCCCCTAGTGTAGCCTTTCCAGAGCTCAGTGTCACACCATGGTACACTCTGCTCCACTGTGGCTGTGCATCTGCTAGTGTTGTTTCCTCGGCTCAGGAAAACACAACCTTCCACTGTGTCTGTATTCCCATGACAGGCACCTAGTGCCTGGCGCTGGCAGGGTACAAAGCCAGGGCTAATCCTTGGGAGCTTAACACAGCATGCCAGGAATATCCACTGTCTACATTTCACGCCTAACATGAAGATCACAGAGAGGTCTTTTTCTATCTTGACACTGGATAAGGACGACAGAAAATAGCACCAGAAAACAGCAGAATAAATTAGGAAATTATATACGAAGGACAAAAGGACTGACAGATTTTTATTTACTAGCACCTTTCTGCTGGCTTCCCTCAGACTCCAAGGGCAGAACTGGTGATGAACATGAGCAAAGGGGCTCTATCCTATTACTACCACATAATTCGGTCTGGGTTGCTAAACGTATCAGTACCTGATGACACCATCAGATTGATGGGGGGGCTATACCTATTTTAACCCTGTCAGATTAGCATATCTGCACTCCCTGGGAATATGAGTAATGTGACAAAAATGGAGCAAAGCGCATTGGCATCTGTAGGATCTTCAATTCAGCCTCATGAGGCCAAGTCCACAGTGTCTGTATGTGTTTCTGTTGTCCCTGTCACTCTTTCCACATCCAACAATCACTGAGAATGCCACCAAAACACAATAAGTATCTCACATATAAAAGTCTAAATCAGAGGCTAAATCTTTAGATCTGAAAAGCCCATGTAAAGGACATCTGGCTCCACGTCACAAGACAGCAAGAGCAGTGAGGAGCAGATGGATTTTACTGGCATGTTTTCCTTCTGGAAGAACTGAAAGGTGATTGCTTATGCAAGGAGACACAAGAAGCAGGGACCTGCTAAGAGCCAAAGGGTCATCTGTGTCCTCATTTTTATTTCTGGAAAATGACTGCCCCCACTCCACTTTCCTGTGACCACCTTGCTCTATGTGCTCCAGTCTGAAAAACTAACCTTCCTGTAGGCAACGGTACCTGCTGCCACAACAAATGCAAACTGAAGCCTTGAGACTAATTTTAAGCTCAAATCCTCCCCTGAAGAAAAAAGCAAACCTCTTTCTTCCTCAAAGCAGAAACTAAAATCCTAAATAATTGAGGGGTTTTTTTCTAGTACACAGAAGCTTTTAATCATTATAAATTCAGCAGCCTGTCAAACTGAAGGTAATGCTGCAGTGGATTCCCAGGCACAGATACAGGAATCAGCCTGATCTGTCTCCCTCATGCAACAGTGGTATTTATATTGTCTGCACTCTTTCAGAATTGAAAACAGTCACAAAACACTGCAAGAGTCATTTAATTTTTAACTTCTGACTTAAGGGAAGAGCATGTGCAGGATGTCCCTTTCAAAATGGCATTTTTGTTAAGACTGACTCAGTCAAAATCCTACAGAGCTGCTACTCTACAACAGTGTAAAATGTCACCAACGCTAGGATAACATGCTCTAAAATATGAAGCTTCAATCATCCAGCCAGATGTGACAAAAACTCACAACCTCTTTGCTAGGGACTTCTGCGGTTGAGAAATAGGGTAGGTGTATGCTTAGGTTCTTGTGAGCTCAAGCCTCAAGGAGTGGAGGAAAAATAAACATTTAAATTAGGGCCACAGCTTATGGATCTATTAATTATTTATTCACACAATACTGATTTATATTCACAGTGCAACTGTATTTCATCCATGGCCTCACAACACCACCACTCAGACAGCCTCTAATGAAGAGCAACTTTGCAAATAAGGTCAATTTAGGCAAGTACGTGTCCTAAGGCATGTTAACGTTTTATCTGAGAACACAAAGCACATTAAAGATAACTCACTGTCTTTTGCTTACCTCTGTGGGCTTTGTATGTTCTCCATTACCCCAGACATGCAGACGTATAAGTTGTTTAACCATCTCTGACACAAGATCCATGAGTTGCATGTCTGAGGCAATTTAATGGTCTTTCAAGTATTGTGTCAGCTTTCCCCCTAACAGGATCCAATGACAACAATATGGGCAGCTACTTTATCTGCTGAGAAGTATCTTAAGGAAGTATCTTGAGGAAAGCTAGAAGAATCCAGTCAGAGGACTTAAAAATAACTTAAAAAAATTAAATATTGTAAGAGGACATTAAGAGTCAGCTTTAGAATACCTCATATATCTCACCTCAAAACTAAGAAAAACTCAGTAGAATTGACAACTCAATTACTCACTGTTTACTGAAAATGCATTAAACAACATGCACAATCTGAGGAACACCAGAGAGACAAAGAAAAAAAAAAAACTAGTCTGACAACATCAGAAGAGATCTACATCTAGATTTAACTGGGTAAAAAAGGGATAAGAAGATAGAGAGAACCAAGTAGTACGATGGCATATTCAATATAATTTGGCATTGCATACTGCAACTCCCTTGGGAATAACAAAATGAAAAGAGTTTGTTACTGGTATGTGATCCTGATGGTCTGTCAAAGCTCTAAAGTCTCTTAACAAAATAAAAATGTATTGTTCTCTTAATTACTGAAAAAAAAGAGAAAGAATTTAGATACTTTCAAATTCATTGAGACAGAACAGTATAAAAACATCAACTGTGGTGAATCCTAACAATGCAATCCTAACAAATGCAAGCCATTAGGACACACTTCCACACTAGATAAGCCTTGAACTCAGCTTCCAACACTGGGAAATTTTCTTTTGGACTGAGCTGATGCAATCTGTGAATATCCATTTCACCTGACACCTCTAGTCACACAGAGGCTGGCCTATCCGATATTTAGGCAAGTGTGAGAAAACCAAAGCTCTGTCTTCTTCTCCTGTGTGGCTTGTTATTGTGAAACACCAAAATAAATACCATGGAAAAGAGCTACAGACATTCCTCCCCACAACAGAAAAAACACCACGGAAATAAACTACATATTTCCCTCCATAGGAAGCCTGCATACTTCTGTGTCACCAGGAGTTTGGGGTATGGCTGCGCAGGGCTGGAGAGCAAGTTTCTCACAGAAGTCTGAAACTAAATAATAATAAATGTCTCTGAAGTTTCTAACTTGCACTCCAGAAAACAGATTCTTACTTAAAAGCATTAACAGAAGAAACAGATATTGTAGTGTGAAAACCATTTGGACTCGGTTACACAAGGCTTAATAAATGATTGTCTGTTACTACAGGAAAACTGGCAGGGCTCACATCAAGTCTTCATTGCTGAGATTTTAAAAATAATCCCAACATTTTCAGTCCACCAATTTGAGAAACTATCAGCAGAATACCACCACCACTTGAATGAGCTGGCCTATGTGTTACTCCATAGCAAGCCTTGAGGTTTCAGAATTCATTGTTTTTTGTAAAGATACCTGTTGAAGGCCCAGGGAACATGTGTTGATTTTCAGCATGGAACAACAGATAACCTTCTCAAATTTTTAATTTTCAGAACATCAAGTTTGGGAAGAACACTAGGAAGATAAATGCAAATACATTGATAGACTTCCTTGACAGCTGAAGGGACCAACTGGGAATACATTAAGACCCCTCCCCTCATCATGTACCTCTGCTTTTGCATCCTGTCCTCAATTGTAACAAACATACTACCTCGGGGAAAAAAAAAAATTGTTTAAAAATAAAAACAAACAAACAAACACCACAACCCAAAACCCCCACTCAAAACAGATGAGTTCAGAATTTAGAGTGGCTTTCTCTGAACATCAGCACCAATCATTTTCCTTGAAGACTTCTGGAGCACAGTGGTTGTCACCCAAGTCATTAAATCCTTAGATCCAGCTGTTGTACTTACTTTATTTGTTAACAGTGAAAAAAATTTGGCCAAGAAAGTAACAGCTATTGTCTTTCAAAGACTATTTCAGGTTTACAGATATTCCCTTAACTCTTCAAAATAAAAATCATTATATGTCCCCAGTGAATACATTTATTAAGTAACTGAAATTCACATGCATTTAGATTAATTCTCCATTTATTTATATAGAAATGGCAAAACAAATACCTGTTTTTATAGCTGGTTCACATGCAATAGCTACACTACTTGTAGCTTTGCTGTCTGTTTATAAGAGAATGTTTAAGGCTAGATCACGAGACAATTAAGTCATTCAGACAGTCCTCCTATTTCACATGGATGAAAAAAAATCTAAAAAACAGACTATAGCTGGCTTTTTACTGCAGCTAGAAAGGCAACAAAATAATCCAACACACAGTACAATATCTGCAAAAAGAGGTTTAAGCCTGATCTCACTGTTGCCTTTCAAGGGATAAAGGAAAAATACTAAATTTACATTGTTCAACTCTGGGAATTTCCATGTGTAAAATATTAACTACATTAAATGAATACAGAATCTAATCTTGTTCCTGCATCACCTCGAAGAGTTTACAAAACTGTTCCAAGTTTCTCTGCAGGATTTCCTGACTTTTCTTTTGGAGATAGGGGCAGAGACAGAAAAACTGACAAACCCAACTTATTTAGAAATGCTGAAGCTCTTAACAGGAGAGACTGAGAATCCAGTCTCAACACAACTATATTGAAATTCCCGATTAAAGCTAGTCAGAAATGTTTCTTCTGCAATATGAAGATCTGGACCTCCTGACTGCCAGGGCACATATGTTCACATACACACCAAGATCTTTTCAGGTTTCCAAGCAACAAGAACACTGCTTGGACAGTGTCTTCTACAACTTGCAAAAACTTTTAGAAGCAATACACACCACCCCCCACTCAAACCCAAAAAGACCTTCTGATCAGATACAAAAGGAGAAACAGAGTCCTAATAAGTCACCTCATCAGTAGGGTAATTTGCCACCATGCTGAAGACTACAGATGATCAGTTAGATGAAAGAATTCACCGAAGACCTAAGTATTTGGCATTCCTAATGATGCTCATCAGCTCACAGAACAGTCTTCCCAATTTTTAAAGAAAGTTTACAGATTTTGTCATAGTATCATGTATAATTTTAAAATATGAAGTCTTTTTTGTTGTTGTTAAAGCACAAGCAGAGTGTGATGGACATTAATCCTGTGTCTTCCAGACATGGAAAGTGCAAGTATTTTGAAGGTAACCTATTCTATCCAAGAATCTACAATATAAGAACTCTTTCCTCTGAGTTTCAGCAGGGATGACTGAGGGCATGAAAGAAAGGAGTATAAAACGAACCTTAAAGTATGCCTCCAACTTCTGTTTGAACCAGAGTACTTTGTTAGTAAAAGCATCCTATCCCAGTATAAGAGTTTGAGTGAGAAGCCAGCACGCACCTTTAACAACCTGTTCTAAGAGACAGCTTCATGGTCTGTTACATTTATATCTTATTTTTTCATTTAACCTTGACTGGCACAACTACTCACTTTTGCAATAAGCCTCCTGATTGAATTTATTCCCTCTCCCAGTGTTATATTTTCTCACAAATTTATTGAACTAAAACAGCCTTTCTTTATGAGAGTGAGGAAACAGAATACCATGACAGAGCATATACCATTCCCTGATAAAGCTTCTTTGGTTTTCATGGCTTCTATAGCCTTTAGTAACTGATTCCACTCTGCATAATCCGTCACAGTATGAGAGGATACAACGTATTTAATAACACCTTACACGTGTATCCAGCAGTTGTCCTACCTGTCCTGATAACAGTCTTGTGTCGCACACATAAGTGGAACCTGTTATCCATAACAGACCATAGATCCCTTTCAGGGTCATGGAACAACAGGACAAGTCCTCCAATAAATATTTACATGCTTTATTCCCAAAATGATTGCTTTACCTTTGGAATTGCCAAACAGGATATTTGCTTTTGCTTGGCTTACGTAGTTTGAGAGATTACTGTATTGTAACTTATCCTTAACACTCAGTCAACAACAGAGACATGAGACGTGAATACCCACTGCATTCACCCACACTACACTGTAATATACTGCACAGGTATTAGACATAGACCTCTTTTTCTACAGGGAGGGCTGCAGAGACAAAGGAAACAGCACTAACTTCTACTCATTTTTAGAAGCAGTTTTGCATCAGTTCAAAATTCCATCTCACAAGAGGTAACATTTTTATTCATATTTACATTAAGACATTATGGTAAGTGCACATGAACAGTCTTACTTGAAGTTAGCAAGTTAAAAAGTATAATAAAACATATTATTCCCAAGAAGTTAAATTTGCCTTAGCTTTAAAGCCAACGCTGAAGAAATACACCACAGAACTTGTAAAACTTATTTGATGCACTGAACATCATCCATGAAAGATACACCTTGTGAATGTTTTAACACTAACAAGAAATGAACAGCTGCAAATATACACGTCTCTCCAATTTTACAGGCACACTAACAGTGTGTTGTGGCTTGCTTTGTCAAGCAGATTCTGGCTTTGCACCACTGCTGTAAATGAATGGAAAGTGGAGAAAGAGAACCAATAGTCAGAGAACAGACACCACATCTAGAAAAGCCTGCTATTTTCCCATCCTTAAAGTGTGAAAAGCAACGTGAACAACTGAGCTAGACATTTAATTAATGCCTTAATGCAATCAACTACCAGAGTCCTGCTGCAAGAAATTAGTCCTGGGCACAGGGGCAAGAAATAGAACTGAGGTTGGAACTCTTCACCAAGTAAGGCTAAAATCCATAGACTTAACTATGGCACTGAAATGAAAGAACAAAAGCTTTATACTAGCTGCAATCACTAGAACAAAGCTCCACTATAATATCAAAGCCACAAAGAAAATAGAAAAAAAAAAAAAAGATAGTGGGCCTCATTCTACATGGTACTGGTTGACATTATTTCAGTTCATTTCAAAAAAGCTCATTTGTCCTTTCTTCAAATGTAAGAGATTGTACTGCAGAACATCCAAGCAGTCACACAATATTTTTATTTTGTAAGAACTATCTGCAATTGTGAGGATGGGGGGGAGGGGAAATCTTTCTTAAAAACGCAAAATACTCCATCAGAAAACTCTGCATTCATAAATGGTAAATTATATTAATTTTTTGTTTAAGTTAGAAATTTGGTAACTTCAAAGTCTAACATATCCAATTTTGGAAGCTGACTCAGTACAGGAAACAGTTCAGGTTTATTAAGACAAACACTGAAATTCTACTGGCAAAAGTATGATGCTAAAGAGCATTTACTAAAGAATCGCTAACTATTACAGCCCATTTGGAGTTTATGACTGTGTTTTTAAGGCATCATATCCAGCACTTCAAAGCTATGAAGCTACATGCTTTATTAGGTTGGAAAAGATTAATCACAGAATTATGTTAAACTTGTAAAAAGGGGAGGGAGCATTACTTTTCTGCATGGAAAATAGAGAGAATGTGTCACAACTAAATTTAGGGGGAAATAAAGTTATATTTTGAGATGATTGTAAGCAAGCATAAGAGGAATTTACTTTTTTACTTCATAGTCCAGAAACAGATTTTGTTGCCTATTGTGAGTTTCCTCAATTGAGCTGATCAAGACATTTTGTTGCTAGCTGAATCATCCTCTACATCCTTATACAGCAGACTACATTTGAGCTCTTGAAACGTAGTGTCAGACTTGACCTAAATAAACATTAGTTCAGCCAAATATCAATAAAAGCAACAAACAGAACAAGCACTTTGTGCAAAGTCTTACACTTTATGTATAACAGAAGCCCTGATCCTTAACAGAAGATATCAAAGTACTCAACCACAATTGATATGTACACATTTGACACCCAAGAGAGTAAAAAGACAAAAGCATTGAACTCATGTTATGACTACAGGAAATTAAAAACATACTGCCACAATACCAGAGTTGCAGGTCAGAACTGATTTGCCTAGTAATTCCAGACTCAAATTTACAACATCTGCTTGGCTGCAGCATCTCTTTCAGAAAGACATTTGCTATTCACTCAGGGTACAAAGGGCTTTCCAGTGATCTTCAGTATCTTTCAAAAAAGGCTTTTCAATGAGTAATTAATTACAAGCAGCATTTAATTCAGTAAATACATGCTGATTCTCAGGAAACTAAATTAGACTGCCAACTCTCTTGAAAAGACCTGGAAATCATTTCAAGTAGAAACATCATCTGAAGACTTTTCTGTCTCCTGGCAGATAGAAATTGGCACCAGGTGTCCTGACTGGCACAAGCACCAAAAACAAACCCAACACGAAGTCCTTAAAACTCTGCCAGATTTTGAAACACCATCTGCCATTTAATCAGCCGTGATTCCCTCCCCCTGCCATATGAGCAGACACACATATCAACATCCTTGGACAATTTCAACTTCTTATACAAGTGTAGTCTGCAGTGATACACAGAGACAGCTCACACCAAAAGGTTATCTACAATGAACCTTCCAGAAAAGAAAGATTCTGCATGATTCTTCTATTTGTTTTTTTTAAAGCCACAACACATGAATTCATTCATTACTTAGCTCACTGTGGCTAAACAGCAAAAACTACATTCAGTTTCATTTCCATGCCTTTTTTTTTAATACCATTTAAACCTCATTAAGTTTCACTGGAAACAGAGTAACAGATACCACAGACTGCATATTATAAGACATGGGTAGCCTGAAGACAGTAACTAGACAAAACTCAAGACACCTTTTTCCACCTCCTTTAAAACTGCAGTCAGTGATAGTTTCAGAACTATCCCCTGCAAATCTGTTCTTCCAAGAAAAGAACCAATATACTAATATAACATATAAACCTAATTTGAGTTGCACCACAGAAAATATAAAAATGCATTCAGAAAACTCACCAGGACCCAAACAAGATAGGCTTTGGTGTACACTTCTTCCAGGAGAACCTACGGTGTTCAGGAAGGAGAAAAAAAAATTACACTTCAAGAGAGTAAAGAAAATACAGGATGCATTCTCATTAAGCCAAACATGTATTTTCCATTACAATTATCATATTTCATTTAAGTCAGGTAGCACTGTTTTACTTTACTTATTCATAGAGGACTACAGATAATAAGGAACTATCATCTATACTGCCATCATAGCAACTTTTTTCCACCTATATGCTTATAAAGCAGTAATAAATTAACAGCATTCTCAAATGTGCTGCCAATCAAATTAGATACAAATGAAAACACTGAAAAAGTTAATCCACCCTACCTGTACTGGAGTTATGTGAAAATTGACCTAAGAACTTCATTATTTTTAAGGATACTAAATGAAAGTAATCTTTCAGACTGCTAGGTATAAGTGCAAAAGTCATGTGCAAAGTTCATAAAAGGTCTTTTAACACCATCTTTCTTTAGAATTTACAAATAGTATGCGATCCTACAACAGGTGTTTCAACAGGAAAAAGCTACTTTGTACTGCTACCATACTTGTTTCCCTCACCTCAGCTTTGCAAGTGGAACTTCGCTCAAGGCGAAAATTTTGTCTTACAAAGCCTTCCTGAATATTCTTACCTATTCTTTTGATTCATTCTGGCAGAAATTACTAATTGCAATTCAAAGTTAAAGATAAAACAAATGGCTGATACAGAAACATACAAGCAGAGTAAATATCCTCAACAGAGTTGACCACCATGCTCTCACAAGAATCTTGCTTAATTTAAACCCAAACTTAGACTAGATTTTTCTGTCTTGTGTCTTTCAAGCATACAATCTTATAAGCAGACGACAGAACATCACTTAAAAGACATTATCCTGTATTTTTGGTCATTACGGGATGCAAGTTTCAAGCAGACAGTAGACAATGAATGTCCCTTAAACAAATACATAAGGAACATTTTGCAGACTCAGTCTCCAATACTATGAACTGAAAGGAAAATGAGGAGACTATCTCAATTACTCTGAAGTCAGAGCATAGCTGCTCTTTCTGAATACAGAGGGATTCAAGAAAAAGTGAGAAACTGACTTCACCCAACAGCTGATTACCTCTAATCTCACTGACTTTCCTTCCTGGGTGCAGTGGCCCAGCTGATTTTGGTGTGCACTGGTTCAGTGAAGCAGATTTGGTCTTGGCTCCTAGAAGTAAAAGTTGAGATGAACTTTAAAGTAGAACTATGTCACCAATTAAAGACATATCTAATATTACACATTTACAGTTAAGTACAAGATGCACAAATCTACTGAAACACACAGATACACCTTCTAGAACCTTTAACCTATATTTAAACTTAGCTCTCCTATACCAGAACTCATATTGGAATAAAAAGATGGTTTTAATAAAGCTTCTAAGCAGGAGAAAACGTTAGCAAAAATTTCACTTCAGCACTAAGATCGAATCACTTAAGTCTCAAAACAGCAGCTAATACAACACAGCTAAGGAAATACTGGCTGAAAGAGACCTCCAGAGGCCAGCTATCCAGACTCCCACTCAGAGCAGGCTCACCACCAAGACAAGAATCTGCTGACCACGCTTTTGTCCAGATGAGCTGTACAAACCTCCAGGAAGGGACGTTTTATGGCATGACTGGGCAAGGATGCATCTCCCACTCTAAAATTTGTGAGCATTTTCCACTGCCACATCATCTGGTGCTACTGAGAGGAGTTTGGCACCATGACCCTTACAGCTGTCCTTTTCAAGCCACTGACTACACAAGCTCAACTCCCTCAACCTCTCCTCAGCAGACAGAGACCCCAACCATCTTCCTAAGTCTCCAGTTGACCTTTCCAGTTTCAAAACAACCCTTCTGAACTGGGAAGGTCCCAAAACTCAGTACAGTGGTCCAGATAACACTGAACTGAAGGGGGAATACCAGCTTCTTTTGGCCACACTGCTCCTGCAGGTGCTGAAGGTAGGCTTCCAGCACCCAGGTTGCTGATGATGTTAAGTTATGCATAGCTGTGCTGCATGTTTTATACCCCCACAGAAAGCATCGGCTTGTCAGAGAGACATATGATTTGTGTTTGTTTCCAAGTGATTTATGATTTGTGGCAAATTCTGTTTTTTCTCACTGTTTACTATTTTAAAGCATGTCACTACAGTATGACATTTGGCAGGCATCTCTTACTTATTCTCAATTATGTCAGATACCAGCTTAAGTCTAAAGCAGGAGTACAGTATTTAATTAGGTTTATCCAATTACAATAACCAGTTCATCACAAAGATGGTCAGAAGCAAGCTGATTATAGCTAGGATTTAGGAAAGAGACACAGCAAGCTTGTTTATCTGCTCCCATTATGTCTTTAATTTTGTCTAGAGAATGAGTTGTCAACTGGTGTTTGTGGCTTGAGTGGAAGAAGCACTGTTGGCTGATCAAGAGGTCCTGGCTTGAACAGGAATTGGAACCAGAACAATGTTTAATACAAAGCCAAGGAGTACATTTAATGTTTTCTTTAGCACAAGATGATAAAGCACAGTCATCTTATCTCCATCAAAAAGTAAAGCTACCAATTCAGCCAATAAGAGGAATATTAAAAAAAAGCAGCATGAAAAGCTGAGCTGTTTCTGAGACTCTTCCCCTGGAAAGATGGGATAATGCCACTGATCTACGAAAGAAGATACTTCATCTAATAATACCTTATTCAAAAGAATATCCCCATCCCTCAAGGCCCTTTCTATGCTGAATGGGGTGAAGATAATGCAAAGTCTGCATGAGGACAAGAACAATTTCAGGACAAATTCAGGGTAGGTCTACCCTGCAGATTACCAGCAGCCAAAGAATCTGAGCCTGAACTTTTTGAAAGAAAAGAACTCTTATTAAAATAATGTAAACCCCATGTGATGACACCTGCCACATAGCAAGGTGCATCTAGTCCCTGTACCATGCAAACCTCTGCTGTACCACAGTGCAGACCTCCTCTTCATTTCCCTGAAATACCTCCATCAGTTATGACAATTTAAAGAACATTTTAACCTTCCCATGAAGTCTTACAACACTTGAAGCATCACTGATGTGATTTTACCTCCTCGCACTGTTTTCCGAGACCACCGTTACTAAACACCGCTTCAGGAGGCAGACGCCTGCCAGTAACGTACTGTAACGGCCGGAACTGCGCTTTCACTCCGCCTACGAACAAACCCATGTACCTTTCGGAGTTGACTTCAACAAGTGCAATCTAGGTCTTGACAGTGCTTTCAAAGGGACAGGTCCTGAAGTGCCATTCTGGCAGGCTGGTTTTGAAGGCCATTCTCCATTCTTGATGACTGTGGCACTTGCAGCTGCAATACAGAATGACAAAGAATTTGCTCTAAGCATAAACAGTTTGATGAAGCCAAGCCTGTCTTACCAGAGGCTGAAGGACCTTGAAAGAAATTTGGGGTTGTTGCCACAATGGAAATTTTTCCTTGAAAAACAAAAACGTGAAATTTTGGGAAAGCATTGTTTCACTTTTCTAGAAAAAAACTGAAAGTACTTCTAAAGTAAGTACACATTGTTTTGGGTACTAAAAAAATTATGTATACTGACACAGAGAATAAGAAGCTGACATGGCATTTACCAGAGACAAGCAAAAACTAAGTCACTCTGGAATAGTTGGTCATACTGTTGCTCTTTTCTCGAGTCATTAAGAAAAAAAAAAAAAAGAGGGGCAAAGCTTCTGGCATGTATTATCAGGTTTGCATCAGATTAGTATTTTAATGAGGCTGGCTATTTTTAAAGGCTTGTCTAATATTGTTCATCAAAAGATGGAACATATAGTCTTGAGATTATTTTAGTCTCTTTAAATGCACTAGCGTAAAGCATATAAGTTAACTGCTTCAAAAAGATGGGTTTTGGCCACAAAATACATTTTCAACCACAGAAAGAGGGGCAGAACTTCTTTCCCCTATAGAAACACATGCAACTGAAGCCATCTTCTTTTTAAAAGACAAAGAAAGTTGGAGCTCCTCGAAAGGCACAAAAGCTAAATATTGCAAAAGGATCTGTACACGAGGAACAATTTGCATAACACATCAGTAACACAGTTATTCTGTGGGAATCTGACCCTGATCAACATCGGATTAAAACCAACTTGTTTTGGTAAAACATGAGGCCTGACAGTCCTTAACTTTTTCTGTAAATCACTAAATTAAGGATTTTTGCTCAGAGTTCACTGCAAGAAGGTAACAACTGCCTACAAACTGGTGTGCTACTTGTAAATCAGAAGCACACCAGGGAAGTAACGCCCTGGGTAAGCAAGCAGCCTTCTGGAGCAGGACTAGTTAGGGCACTGTTTTGCCCTGTTAAAAGCTCCGGAGTCAGCTAACCAGGCTGCATGTAGGTAGGAAAACAAAAGGCAGAGTTGCAAAGTTTGATCACTACATGATTCAAAGCTGTTTATTCACAGATTAGGAGCAGCTACTGCAATCCCGATTAAAGATGGACATGTATGAAATGGTCTCACCCCAGTTAAGATATAAAGAGTTTAAAAACTCAAGTCATTAAAAGAATTTTAGTGAAGTATTGACTGTTCAGAAATGCAAGCTCAACTGCTAGGATCAGCTTTTTAACTTCTGAAACACAATTTCCTTTATTTGTAATTATTCTAATGCAATTAAAATTTGGATTCTTGTTCTTAACCTCAGAGTTTAACCATTTCAGTACATTCAAATTATAGTATTCTCATCTCTCCACTAAAACTGAGATTTCTCTACTGTTACAAAAAATTCTATTTTTCAATGCTCGAACTGACAGCCTGCATGAAAAATACGCTTTTATTAACAACAGCATTTCACACCTCATGATTTCTAAACTTCTCAAATAGGAAGTCATTTTAGAGAAAAAAATCATAAAGTTCAAGTGCTCATTAGACAAAAAAACCCCTAATGCTGCCACAGAGAATTACCAATCTAAAGACATCCTATAACAAAGGGTTGAGCTGACACAGCAAGAGAAACACTTCTGTAATTTTTTTCTCTGTTAATACAAGGCAAACTCCTTAAGCAAAACAAACCAGGTGACTTTGTTGAATTAATACTGTTGACAGGACCACAAGTTTGTCATAAATTTCATGACATTCACAGAGTAAGCCTCCCATTTTGATCTTTGTGTCCCCCACCAAGCTAATAAAAACATTTTAGGTTTACAATTTTTTTCCTGACATTAATGCATAGTAGATTAAATGAAAGAATAAAAAACAAGAACAGCACTGTACTTAGTATTAAAGTACTAAGTAAATTCCTTAATTTTTTCCAATTTGATTTAAGGACATAAAAATTTCACTAACATATGAATTCTATTTAATCTAAAGTCCTCACACTCACAAAACCTTACTATCAGACATAAATCCCAACTAAAGAAAAATAATCTCACAGCAAATCAGCAAATCAAAATATTGCATATATTTACCAACCTCCACAAAACAAAATGCATGCTTTAAAATAGAAATAAAAAGGAATACAACCTACTTCTTTTCCCAGTAAACGTGGCTAACAAAGGAACAATACAAAAGCTGTAAGACCCCACTACCAGCAGTGTCAGTAAGGTAATATCATAGTGGCTTCCTGAGTCAGTCGGTGGTGTTAGTGTAGAATTGATAAAAATAATAGGAGAAAAATTAGTTTCTGTGCAACTGCGGAGTCCTCCTGGTATAGTCATTTAAAAAGATCAAAGCAAGCTTAAAGTCTAGGAAGCTGCAGCCATGTTCAACCTCTCATATTGCTCTTGCTTGGTCTTCGTGAATCGGAGTGGAAAAAATTGTAAGCTTGAAGGCAGTGGACAAAACAGATTACAGCAGCTAGCAAATCAGGCTAAATAAGGAGTCATCTGTTTGGACGCTTAATCTGAATACACTCCTTTGTTATAAAGCGATGACCCCATCCTTTGTTACATGAGGGAGCAAAACGAAGAGAGGACAAAGCTGCTTAGCAATTCCAGCTACAGTCCTAAACCTGAACAGCAAAAGTCAACATGGCTGTCACAGTATCAGAACCGATCTGACTACAGAGCGATATGCACATGCATATTTTATCACACATACTCTTATTCCTTTAAGGAATATGTTTGGTCTCAGTTTTTTAATGAAGGCACTGGGGGGGGGGAAAACCAAGGAGAAGATTTATTAAAGTATGTATGT
The DNA here is from genome assembly GCF_001604755.1 of Lepidothrix coronata. Taxonomy (NCBI): domain Eukaryota; kingdom Metazoa; phylum Chordata; class Aves; order Passeriformes; family Pipridae; genus Lepidothrix; species Lepidothrix coronata. The sequence goes on along the minus strand of NW_016690180.1, from coordinate 3,679,301 downwards.
ATATGCGCATACATAAACTACAGACGTGTGATAAATCACGGTTCTCTTTTTCAGTCCATTGAAGACTGATTTAGCAGACATCTGGCACAAAGAAAGGCCTTTGCCCAGTCTTCAAGATATAACAGATGACATGATAGTAACAGAATATTTGAATGTACTCATTTGAATACATTCAGCTGGAAATACTAATACTACTGACATATTTTTGCCACCAATTCCTACAACTGCTGTATAGCTTCAAATCACAGCTAGTTCTATTATTCTTCTCCCTATTTTTAATCAACATGTATTTGGTTAGGTCATACACCAATGGCTGCAGTTACCTTAGAGATTACAGAAGTCTACCTATGCAAAGTTTTACCTTCTAAAATGAATTTCACTTACCAGGCTTTGATTTCATCTACACGTTTTGTATTAAAACTCCGAAAGCCTATATAATCCAGTTCAAAACAACATTTAGTATCAAAAAACCTGCAATGTGTTTTTCCAAATATTATGACAGGTAAACCATTCTGTTCAGAATTACCTCTTATTACACTACATGTAAACACTAGGAAACTCTTGCTCAAGAAGACACACTGGTTTTGTAATCTTTCAGGACAGAAGAGGAGCTGTACCAAAACCTCTACTCATCAAACCACAACCCAAGGCTCAAAGCTCCTTCAGACAGCATGTCTCAAAAAGGAAAGCTCTCAGTTAATAGGCAAAAAATAAGTCCTAGAACTAATTCTAGGAATTAACACAGGCCTTTGACAGACAGGACTCCCTTCCAAGGCGATTTTTTCCAACAAGCAGCTGATACTGGTTATCAGTTAAAATCCACAACCCTCACAGATACTTACTGCTGAAAAGACTTCGCTCACTCTGAGTGCTGCTGACTGATGAGAGGCTAGGTGTTCTCTCAAGCACTGATCTTTTGACAGGCACTTTGAATTTGGCGAGGGATTTACCAGAGGAGGTTGGGGAATTTTTCACTGAGGCATGCTTCTCTCCTGGCAAAGATCCTATACCTGTCAATTAGGGGGGAAGGAGGAGGGAGAAAGAAGAACAAAAGGAGTTGGAAAGAAGCTTAAACAATTGCTTCTTTTACATATATGCCTACAAATAAAAATATTTACACAGTAAAAATCCATATAAAAAGGCTTAATCTACCTCATATTGATATGGTAAAAAATGCTGTAAATGCAGAAAAACAGTTCCAAGGATTTAAAGCATCATATTTTCCTAAGAATCAAGTCAAGAGCTTTACAGACTGACCTTCCAGACAGACACCTGCACACAGAAGAGTCTTTCTTACACTGTCCTACCTCTGTGTGTTATGGTTTGCTGTACAGGCAATCCCATAAAAATATAATTAACCTCCACTTCACAGACAATCCAAGAAAGGATTCTTTTGTTTGTTCCTGCCCCCAAAACAAAGATTCCCATCCCCATTCCACTCTAAAAGATCATATCCTTTCAAGAACACAGACAGCATGAGAGCACTCACATAATATACTTAAAACTGACTAGTTCTGCAGAACTAATTAAACAGCACTCCCACAACCAAGTTCTTAATGGCCAGCTGGTGCAGACACATTCTTATACTAATTCCGGTTTTCACTTGAGCTTGTTGAATACAAAAGCCCAACAGCTAAGTTAATCAAACAGGAAAAGTATCTATACAGGAGACAGGTGTGCCATCTTCAGGACAGGAGCTTACTCTTGCACTACTAACAAAGCAAATACACTTTCCACAAGAAAATTTGAGTTTAGTCAAATTAAGCTTTTAGTTTATTTCTGAAAAGTGCGCACCCAAATTAAAACTTCAATGGCCCAAAGGACGTTATGTGCACACAGACTTGTCTTGGCAGCTCTGAGTTGACACTTGTCAGCTCTGACAACAAAATCTTTATAGAGGCCTCTGAATATGGAGAAGAGGTTTTCATTTTTGTATAAAAACACAGACATGGAAGACAGGCTTATATATTTTTTAAATATTTTGTTATCTATTATGATGAAATATATCTAAAATAGCTTAATTTCTGATGTCATCGCCATTTTCAAGTCTGACAGACTGTTTATCTTACTTGAAAAGAGACAATTACAGTGTTTCAGATTTCACTTTGAACAATCATATTTCTACGCAAAGGGAATACCCTTCCCTTTATTCTTGTCACTATAAACCACATTTCAATTTTGCTTAAGATAAAATACTGCTGAACTATGACAGAATTAGCTAGTAATTGCACTTTATTCAACATCAGTTTTACTATAGGAACTCCACCCTTTAATACTAATGGCCAAGAAGCCTTCAATTTGCACCAAGACCACGAAAGCATGACACTAAGGGGACTGCATTACATTTTAGGCAAGAACACACCCAATGTCTGCCTTTCAACAGTAGGTGGTGTGACAGGATTAGATAACCTGTCTCAAAACATCCTGCATCAAGTATGCAACAACAGGAACAGCACTGGTAAAGAAAGGTATGTCCAAGCTATTTTCTTCAGTTCAGATCAATTCAGTGAGAAACCCCACATACAACATATACTAAACCTTCATTGGCATATTATGTAATACTGGTGACAGAGTATAACGCACAAGCTTCAACGAGTCATTAAACATGCTTTGTGTCAGATCTCTCTTTGGAGGTGCACTTTTACTACTTGTGTAACTTTACTATACAGAACTGTAATTCTGTGTATGGCTTTACTGTAGCCTGCTATTAAACCTCTGAGACAAAATTATCAGCCGTATTTCAGGACCTTTTGTAAGTTACTGCAAGGGATGCTTGAATATACACAGCTCACTAAAGAGCATACAAGCTTTGCTGTGCTACGAGAACACCACAAACCACAAGCTCACACTTACTGAAAGCACCCTTAAAACACAGTACTCCAGAAAACATATCTGAAATAATTTGTGTTTGCCAAAAAAAATATAAAATATTTGTGACATCTGAACTTCATACAACAGATTAATAACTTCATAAAACTTTCCACATTGTTTTTTAAAACCTTGTTTCATTATGCTGGTATGTTGATCAATTAATAAGTAATTCAGACCAGTCAGAAGTTCCTTTTCTAAATAGCTTCTCAGCAAAACAAGGTGCAAACCCCAAAAAAACCCAAACCAAACAGAAAAAACCCAACCATCCCCCCCCAAACCAAACAAAACCCACAAAACCCCTCAAACAAACCAAAACCAAAAAGCAAACAGGAAAAAAAAGGCCGCTGTACAAACACTGCCTGTTAATGTTGTATGACTTAGTGAGTTAAAGTTCTACATTTCAAAAGGTAGCTAGAGGAACAAATGCAGTTTATCAGGTGCATCTTATTAAAGATGAAGGCAGCATGTTTGATTACTACTGTGTTGGACTTGTTCATCCAGTTCTAAACATACAGGAACAAAATCCCGTTTCCTTCACACAGATTTTCACTCAAGAAGGGTCAAAGCACATACGTAAAAATGTTCAGTCTTGTCTCGTACTGCATGTTCCCTACACATGATTTGCAGCCAGCCAAACTTCTCTGCAGAAGCTGGAGTATGACAGTGCTCTGAACCAGCTGTGAACCCAAACCCATTCAAGTGAGCACAGCAAGCTCTGGGACGTTGTTTCAGAAGCAGGTCAAACAGATGACATTTGCTCTTTCCTTAGTTCTTCTGCTGCTTGGTATTTTCCTGTAAGGCTTCTATTAAAGTAATTACTCAAACACTCAAACACATTTTTCAAAAGCCCTACTCAAGGGACAATTTCTTTCAGGTCATGACACAAGATCATTAAGCAACTACTCTAGGTGTTACTTCAACTAATACTTTTACAAAGTACTTTTATAAAATAAACACTTTTCTTCCCTAAGAAAGGAGTTACACAGAACTAAATGCAAAGGTTTTAAAGACAGAAGCAGGAAGATACGGCATATAAACAAAAGTGCTGGAAACAAGCACAGAAGCAGGATATTTAGTGAACCATTATTACAAAGACAACAAGCAATAGCAAAGTAACAGGCTTTCATCAGTTATTTAATCTAGTCACTGAAGCGGGATACTAGAAATACCACATTCCTCTACAATGAACTAATGAGTTGGCAATTCTTCAGAAAAAAGTCTCCATGCAACGACCATGTTACTTGAAGTGTGTTAAAGTATCTCCTGTATTGGAGTGGAAATAAGCAAAGAACAAAGCTCATTCTTCAAGAAGCTCTGCAAATAGCTTTCATATCCTTAGTAAAATAATAATCCTCTCATATGAATCCCTCATAGGTGGTTATTGTCAAGAAGAAGTTAAAGCTAAGGCTTCCTTTAAATAGCACTGGAGTCTAAAATACTCAAATTGAGAGAATGTTGACACCGGGTAGATTGTAAAGTCAAAAACACATGCACAAATTCTGAAATTTCATGTCCACCATTTCAAACCACATCAACACATTTCATATCTAGAGCTGAGCACTGAGCAACTGGCATTCATAGAGCCACATGACACCTAGAAATGAACGGCTGGAAGCCTTTCCCAAACATAAACTTTGGGCAGATGAAGTGCAAAAGGAGTTTTTTGAAAGATGCTTTTTGTTGTTGCTGGTTTTGTTTAACCCTAAAGCTAACACTAACAGTTGGTTTGGCCTTACATTGCCTTATGTCTTGAAAATGTTGAATTTTGGATTTTTGCCTTATGCTTTTCAGATTTTTTCTGAGAATGTAAAATACAAAGGGCTCTGTCTTAGAAGTGCTAAACTTCTTAGCTTACAAAAAATAATTTTAAGCATGATGAAAAAGCCCAGTTTAAGCCTATGGTAAAGTCTTTAAAAACCATGGGGAGTAAACCTTCAAGAAAACATGCTGGGTTTTGGCATTTATTGAAAAGAGCAAGTAAATAATGGAAAGACAAACTGGACTTTGATATTGTTTCCAGCAGACTGATTCTAACGTAGCTGTAAGAGTGCTTATGGTTGCCATTTTAAACACTGTAAAGCAGGAGCAATACTAACAGTTTTCTGACGGCTGCAAGCTTCCGAGTTTGCCTGATTAGCCATCCAGCAATATCAACTATACTATATATTATGCTGTACACATATCGGTGTTCCTTCAGGGAACAAAGAGCGGTTACAGCATATTTCATAATTCTAAAGGTAATGTCTTTCTAATTATCTCTCCCTTCTAAAGTCTCAAATTACTACCAAAATGGCAGGACACAGTTAGATTATGTTGCCAGTAATGGTCAACTGTTCAACCTAAACGTGGAAAAAAACAGGGAATGTCAAGTTACTGCTGGGTCTTCAAATATTTACAAGAGAGATTTACTTGTTTAGAGGATACCAGCTGGTCAGAGAACAGGCAAGACTCTATTCTCCATCTGATGGAGACTTCCACAGCATTCTCTCCATTCCTCTACAATCTTAGACAGGTATCAAGAACCAGCAGCAAGTTAGTGCCAAAACCTTAACTGGGGTGCCAGCAGCCATGCAGGTAGGTATTCCTGTGTTCTTCCTCTTGCAGCTCAATATTCTTGGACTAAAACTGGAAAACTGATCATCAGTACTACAAAGCATTATATTAGCAGTTACCAACAACCAAAACAATCCTTTTTGTTCCCTAAAATGCTCCTATCATCAGAAGAGTGATTGGGTCATTTTCAGTTAAGGGAAGAGAGAGAAGACTAGTTACTCATGTATGCCTACCATTCGACTTCACTTTTCCCCCTTCCTATCTGGTCCAGTTTTGAAATGGGGCAGACTTCCTCACAGTTAAACCCTTCCACAATCAGAGAGACTCCTCCCTTTCCCATCTTCCCGCAGGCTCAACCCGTTGCATGTGACCTCTCTAGCACCTAGAAACATCTCTTCCCTGGCCTCAGGTATGAGCTCACACCTGATCTCTCACCTCCAGGGCCATCTGCCCATAATGCTGCCTGCTGGATTTAGTCAGATTAAGGTTTTTCCTTTTGTAGACTGAACTAGAGCAAGCCCCATGAGAGATCATGTCTGCACAGTCATGCTGCCACCTCCTATGACCCCAGGCAGAGGCAGTCTCTGGACAGCAGGTGGCTTGACACCACCTTCCCAGGCCAGTTGCACAGTGGTGGCAAAGCTTGCTTGCTCTAGCTTTGCCAAGAGACTGTTGTAAGCTGTTCACATCCTGACTTAAACAAACCAACCCCAACCACTAGCTTTAACACAGCTATTGGAAAGTTCTGTCTGTTTAGGAATACTGGGCATAAGAAGCTGAATCAACATACTACAAGGGAAGCTGAGGCAAAAGAAGACTACCAACTCCATCCAATTATGCTTTTCATTATTGTCCAGCTCTTCAAGACACAAACCCCTTCATGTGAGGCTCTGAAATTTGTTTGATAAATTGCAGCTTTTATACTCATGTCCATGGGCAGGATGAGCCCGCTAGCCTCCTGGCAGTCATCCTAGGAGAAGGACAACTCTAACCCCAAACCCGGGCAGATGGAGCTCGCTTA